>NC_089647.1:57152866-57487033 GCF_037042795.1 Molothrus aeneus | reverse complement strand
AACTTGGACTCTTTGCAGAGACCTAACATTCAGCTTCCTTGATGACCAAACTCAGTAATCTGTCCCTATTCAAGCAGAAGATGATACATTTCTCTAGATAATATAATATTGCAAAACCCTACAATAAAATTGCAAAGTATTAGAATAAATACAGTTGATCTACAGTGATGAAGAATTGATTTTGTTTTTTGGGTGGGCTGGGTTTTTTCCTAAAGCTGAAATAAAAGTGGAAATGTTCCCCAGCTACATGAGAATATCACTTGGAATTATTTCAGGACTGTTTCTTTAAAGCATTTAATGGTATTGTACTTTAATTTAAGCAGATTTCAATGTAAAAAAAAAAAAAGTACCTAATTCTCCACTCATTTTACCTATCTAACCAGAAGTAATCATTCAAAGACAATAGTTATACCTCTTCATATTTCTATCTGAATAAATCCGAATTAATTGCCTACAAATTTGAATAATTTGTAAAAGTGACAGCAGAACTTACCCAGTTTTACTTTACAGGAGAAAAGTTCTTTCTAGAATAAAGTTAACTTTCTTCATAGTAGCCCCTATATTATATTTTGGGTATGTGACTATAATGATGATGACAACACATCAATGTTTTGGCTATTGCCAAACAGTGTAGCATCAAGGCTTCATATCTTTCTCATACTGTTCACCCAGGAAGTGAGCTGGGAGTGGAAAAGAGGTTGGGAGGGCAAACAGCCAACACAGCTGACCCAAACTGGCCAAAAATTGACTTCAGCATACAGGCATTTGTCGTCCCAAGTAGCTGTTCTGCATGCTGTGGCCCTGCTTTCCAAGAAGTGCCAAAACATCTTCCTGCCAATGGAAAGTAGGGAAGGAATTCCTTATTTTTCTTTCCTTGGGAATGTAGCTTTTCTTCACTTATTTAACTCAATCCATGTCTCAATTCATGAGTTTTAAATTCTTGCTTTTCTGGTACTTTTCCCTATCCTGCAGAGTGAGTGAATGAGTGAGTGACTGACTGACAGACTGACTGAGTGGGTGCTTAGCTGCTGGTCAGCATCGACACATAACAAGCACCCACATCCTCAAAATCATTCCTTGGAAAATAGAAAATACATATTTCTCAGGATGGTCCACTAAAAAGTAGGACTTTTCCAAGGAATCATCCTAAGGGTTACATGAAGCTGTCATGCTACCACCATAACTAAATGGGAGAAATATAGTGGCAGATAAGAGCATAGAAGGTTTTGGTTTTGTTTTTTTTCTAAGAAGAAAGAAGTAAATGAGAGATATCCAGGGGGCAAGTTTCACTGAACCACCATACTAAAAATTGAGTTGGTTTTGGACAGGCTGCAGGCTGAAGTAAAATAAAAATTTAGAATTTGTACAGCAGATGCATCAGCAAAACAAGGTATTCAAGCCATCACTAGGCTGGCAAGAAGTGGTAGATAAACCTGGGATGCACTCTCACATGGGAGAAATTCTTCATGTGGTTCTTGATCTATCTGCTACTCCTGGCTTTCATATGGACAATTTCCTGCTAGAAACTCAAATGAGGAAAAATGCATTTCGTAAAAAGTATTATTTTTTTTGCAACAATTTAGTCTTCCATTACCTACTTCTAATCCCAAGCTAACTTCCTTTTATAGCTCTCATACTTCCCATCCCTATCAGAAATATTAGGAGAGGAGAGGAAAAAAAAAAGAAGTAAAGAAAACAGACCCTGCCTGGGAGTATTGTTACCACTCTACTTCCTATCCGAATCTTAATCAAAATGTAAAATATATCTTTCCCCTGAAAACATAAGAAGGATTACCTGCTCTCAAATGAATGGCATAAATTGGGCCAAAAATTTGTTGTTTTTTTCATATTTTGTCCTCATTACATCACAGCTGCATCTTTCTAATAAGAATGAAGTATGGAGCCTCTATATTTTCCCTCTTAATTATTTTTTAATTTCTTGACTGGTCTGTATCTTTTTATCTGCTGACTTCTTTCTGTGTCTCAGCATCATTTCTGCTTTTACCGTTTCACCTCACTTTATCTTCTCCATCCTATTTGCTCCTCTGTATTTTTAAACAACTTACTGATAGATGTCTACAGATTTATATTCCTTTCTCTCCTTCTCATTTTGGTGTTTTCTATCATTCAGTCATCCTTTGAAGTATTCCCATGTTTGTTTAAACTCAAGGGCCAATATTATACGAGTAAATATAAAACTCTGTCTGTCTTTGTGTTATAAAGCTGCCTTTGACTTTTGTAGCTGTTTTATGTTTTGCATTTAGTTGAGATTTAGGATCTGGGGATATTTCAAATATTTAAGATCATTGGGAATTTAGGAAAGAGTATAGATATAAAACACCTAGAAGAAAGATAAAAAAAAAAGGCCTGGATTCTGGGTTATGCAGAGAAGGTTTAAGAAAAATAGGCACTGGAGTTCTACCTTCCCATAGAACTCTGAGTGATTTTAGATATGCATTTTCTACTTCCTTTGTCTTGTGGCAAAGCTGCTGTGTTGTGAAACACAATGTCTGCTAAAGCAAAGGAAAAAACAGCAGGGCATTTGAAACATGGTTCCTGTGTCACACTGGGGGCATTGTGTTCACCAGCTGATGGCCAGCCAGCTGGAGGTAGCTATTTACCCAACACCAAATCCTCAATGGGTACAAATCATCAGGGCATAAAGATGAGAACTATGGTATTTTGCACCATCTGAGTAGCATTTCTACAGGGAATTTAATTTCTCCAGAGGCAAACAATACGTTCTACCCACTGTACCAGGTGGACCAAAGCCTCTTTCTGTGCCCAGGCTAAATAAGAACTATTTCAATCTCTTATCTAGGTCTGCATACATACACAATACATATATATAAAAAGAAATCTATTATATAGCATATGAAAAATGTACATTGACATCTCTATAACAGATTTCAGTATTCATAATTTATAATTACAATGTGCATTTCAGCCCTACATTAAAGTTGATATCATTTGGCATCTTTTTGATTTATTCATTACTTCAGAATTTAGGAACATGCAAACTGGAATAAGGTAATATGTTTGTTCAAGGCATAAAATGGGAGTTGTGTTAATCATACTTATGTTTTTCAGTGTGGTGTTATATGTTTAAATGTAAAAACAAAAAATATTCAGTCCTAGTTTTATACCGTTTTTTTTCTAACTGACTTCAGTGTCTATTTCACTGACCTTAGATTAAGGCTGAGAGTCAACTTCACACTGTAAAAACCTGGGCCAGGATTCATCTACTGTTGACAGGTATATAAAGATAGGTTTTAAGTGTGAGTCATAGACTCCAAGTCCACTTTTCCATTAAAAAGTGATCTTTAGTCATTAGAGCTGAGTAATGAGAGAGCTCTGGCCAGTTGTTTGTGGGTATTTTCAGGTAGGTTTAGCTGTTTGGTAAACTCCAGCAAGGGAATTGAGTAAAGGCTGCCTTCAGAAGTGAGGTAGAGCACTCATATCAGGTGGAAGTTGGGGCAAGATGGTGGATAGAGATGTGTATTAGGCTTGTGTTGAAGGAATAATGTCTTATATGAGAGGCTGGGGATATTTAGGTTAAATTTATATGTCTTTATAAGTGAAACACTGGCTAAAAACTAAGTGTATCACGATGTTGGAATGTGAACCCCTACAGGGAAATGAAAAAAAGTTTAAATGCATTATTTGTGCATATTTGCATTATCCACATTTGATGGTTATTGATGGGGAAAAAAAAGAGAAAGGAAGAAGACAAGAAGGGCATGCAGAGTTTGTGGCATGAAGTAATAAAGCTAAAGCAGCTGCAGGCTTCAGAAACTAACATTCTCTCTAACCTTTACTACTTTCTCCTAGAAGCCCATTTTTGCTCTATCTTCTATCAACAGATACAAATTTCAGTGTGTGCTGCAGTTCTGTTGCTCTCAGTGCTGGTGGTTTTCTTGTACCCCTGAAAGCTTACAAACCTAACTTGAAAGCTAAGTTAGCTCTTTCAGTAACATTATCTCTGATATTCAGCATTTTAAACTGTCACATATTTATATTAAATGACTAAAAAATAGCTCTAAACAATAAAAGAAACAAACTCAAATATTCTTCCTGCAAGAAAGTGGGGGTTTTTGAGAAGTTGAAAATTGTTGAAAGCTAGCATATTGCAATTTGAAAAGAAGGACAATTTCAGATTTGGTCTTGGAGTAGAGTTTAACCAGTCTGCTTTCAATTTCTATTACTAGGTCCGAATCTCTCCTCATCCACATGGTTCTGCAGGAAGTAGTGCGCCACCAGACTCCAACTGTTTGTCTAAAAATATCCATGTCTTACACAGCTCCAGTGAATACTTTGGAACTTAGGGTATCTCAAAGGCATTCAATGCTTCGGTGCAGCATTCCTGCCTACTTGGTTTTCTTTTTCCCTTTCTTCTTATTTTTCTTCCTGAATATGGCCAAGCAAAGAATTGTTTTAAAAGTTCTATGCACAGCACTTGGCAAAGCATTTGATCATATCAATTCAGTGTAAACCAAAAATTTAAGCCCTCCATAGGGAGTGAAAAGATTTATCTGAATGCTAACAGATAATTTGTATTCTTGAGGCAGGGGTTAAAAACCTTGAGCTTTGTGTTTTACTTTGTTTTCTTTCTGTCCCGAAATCTATTTTTAAACAAATCAGGCAAACAACACACCTTACCAAGCACCATGGGGAAATGAATATAGGGATTCATAACTATTCTCCTAGTTTGTATGCATGATTCACTGTCTGGTGGCAAAAATCAATTTGTCTCTTTAAAAAGGCCCCCTTGGGGCTAGAGGAATGCAGAGCTGTAATGGTTTACTGTCTTGAGAGCCTTTGTCTGATGACAAACAGAACTGGAATTGACAACAGAGAGTTATAGTCATAAGTAAAATTATTCATGTGTTATGGCTTTTCCCTCACCTGGCTTTGCAAAACTGCACCTGCAAAACAGTGCATCTGTGTCATTCATGTAGTCACCTCAATTGCATGCTTCCCTGGTATTTACAGGGACTGACAGTGCTTGCATTTTTCTATCCATTTATATGTGCTGATATCCCTTTGCAAATCAAGCACTCTGCGGTCTGCACAAATGTACAGGCATTGGTAGATATTCAACCATGCACAACAGAGAACCCCACTGAGAATGTTCCAACCTTTATGTCATACAGTGAAGTATATGAAAGAAAAGGTGCATGTCTGCACACATTTCATTACTGTACAGGCAGCATCAGAGAGTGGAGACAGCATTAGCCACAAATATAGAAAATACAGGTTTTATTCACAGTTCAAGACTTGATCTGCTGTATTGTTTTAAGCACATACTATTACCTGTCTGTAACTTCTCGCCTTCTATTAGATCTTATTTTCTTTAATTAAAATGTAAAAATTTGAAATATCATCCCTTTTTACTGTAGCTAATGCAGAAGGACTTCTGTCTCTTACAGTAACAAGTTATTTTTGTATTACATTTAAGATTAATCAGTAATATCATCTCCATTTTAATATCTATCTGCCAAATGTCAGTGGAATATTGCTAGTTGATACAACACAAAGGTTTGGCCCAGTACCAGAGAATTTTTTAAAGCACCTTGCTTTTTATCTACAAATAAAATATATTACTTCTTTAATTTTACACTGAAATTAACTAAGGCTTCAGTATATTAAATGTGGCATAGGAAATCACAGACTGTGGCAATAAAATGCTGGACTGGTTAGGAAACCTTTTGAATTCTTATTTGTTCTGATTGAAAATCTTGAAGTCACTTGTATGTTTTGTAATAAAGTTGTTGTGGTTTAACCAAGCTGGCAACTAAGCCTTACACAGCTGCTCACTCACTCCCCACCCATGTGATGGGGGAAAGAAGTGAGAGAGTAAAAGTGAGAAAACTCATGGGTTGAGATACAGTTTAATAAGTAAAACCAAAGCCACACCCAAAAGCAAAGCAAAACAAGGAATCCATTCACCACTTTCCATGGACGGACAGGGGTTCAGTCATCGACAGGAAAGCAGGGCCCCATCTCACATAACAGTGACAAGGGAAAACCAATGCCTTCAGTCCAAACACCCTCTCTTCCTTCTTCTTCCCTGCAGTATTATAGTCTGAGCATGATGCCATGTAGAAGGAATGTCCCTCTGGTCAGTTGGGGTCAGCTGTCCAGGCTGTGTCCTGTCCCAGGTCCTTGTGCACCCCAGCTCTCTCTCTGGTGGGATGGAGTGAGAGGCCAAAAAGACCCTGACTCAGTGTCAGCCCTTCTCAGCTGTAATAAACACATCCCTGTGTTATAAGCACTGGTTTTGTCAAAAAACCAAAAACAAACAAACAAAAATTACAAAATAAAGCCTCCTGGAAGCTACTACAAAGAAAATCCATTCTACATCAAACCTAATCTCCATGAAATTTTAACTAAAAATAAATATCTTAGAAAAGCAAAAGAAAGCAGAGAGAAAAAGAAATTATTAAGAAAACTTCTTTTTCCCCCCTTGAATGTGAGTTTGGTCAAACCAGAAGTATACCAACTCAATAGAATGGAAACTGACTATTGAATCTTGTTTCAGTTGAAAAATGAAGGATGCTTGCAAACAAATAAAAATATGTCTGTCCTCTATTAAGGTATTCAGAGACATAAAGATATGCCCCAAGTTTACATTATGTGCAGCAATAGGCTGTCACTGTACAGATGATAAGTTCTGTTGGCACTGGGCTCAGAAAAATAATTCAATACAGAATTAGTATGGTATTGTGCATAAGGATATTCTGGATTGATTGTACAACCAGATGTTGTGTGAATTCAACCAAGAAATGGTTTTTGTCACCTCTTTTCAAACAGACATGCCAGCTTCATTCCCAGTTGAGATGAGAGTAGGAATCCATTGCTTACTCTATTAACAATAGACAATTTTTCTAATAATGAATAGATTTTTTCCAGTCTTCTGATGAAATTGTTGAGTGCCAGATATAGCTGTGATTTTTTAATTTTATTTTCTCTAGAGAGAGAGGAAGAGTTTAATTTAGGCCTGAGGAGCTTGTTTCGAATGCATCTGAAACAGAAGTAAACTGCTCAGTACCATATGCCCATAGATAATATTGTAGCCTTGTCTTACAGGAGAAGGCATATACCCCAGCTAAAGGCTAAACAGGAGATAAGTGATAAGTGAAAAAAAATCAGCATCATACATGTATACATTAATTCAATGAAAATCACTCAGTCCAGGTTAGCTAGAAGATACCACTGGTGAGATTCAGTGATATCAAAATATGTATAAACTCACATGCTCTGTCTGTTGTATACTGAAAAATATGCACTGAAAGCAGAAAAACATGTTTAGAAACTAGAAATACTATTTTTTCTAACTTACGCAGTATTTTATTCTCTACATTAAGCCTTTTATTTATGGCCTCAAGCCCACTATGGGGTTTAGAGGGCTCTCTTCCTTAAAGAAGAAGCCACCGTCTTTCTTTCCTTTTATACAGTGTGAGTAAATGAAAAGCATTTTAGTGTTACCTACAACCATAAAAAAAAGAGACAGTGTCAGGTATTCCCAGCACTTTTCTCCTAATCCTGTAGCTTTGCCTTTGCACGAAACTCAATGAACTGGCATTGCATTATTCTGCATGCATTTACTGCAGAGATGTTTCCTGCAAAGCAAGGTCAGTCAATAAACTTCTTATGAAGGAGCTGGAGAATGAAGGATTTGTTCCACAACCCCCTACTGCCTCCAAAAGCTTTTATATTTTTTTCTTTAAAGACCAATCTGATCATAACCCATTGGTGTCTTGCTTAATAGGAGCATCCCAGGGCCTGCTGGGCCAGCATAGCTTAATAGGAAAGGGAGATGCTGATGGGAAAATGCACACAAGAGAGATGAGTTGTAAAAGTGTAACTGGCACACACACAGAGCAAAATATCCCCAAAGACTCCAAAGACTTCTCAGTCTTGAAAACATTTACAACCAAGCACAGTGATTTATACCCCAATTCCAGTAGATTTACTCATGAGAGCAAGTAATATGCTCAGTAGTAATTAACAAGCTTGAATTTCCTCTGTTATTTTCACTGACTCTCATGCCTCTTCACACTGTCAAAGAGGTGTGAAAGAAGAAGGCCTGAGAACAGGATCTTATTTCATGTTTTTGCTTCAAAGACATTTTTGTGCAATCAAATCCAGCTTTGGAGAACAAATGTCACCAACCAAGAAAAATCAACAAATGTGTAAATCCATATGTCCCCATCTCCTTTATCTCATCATGTGTGCCCTGAAAGTCCCCCAAAACAGCATTCATCTAAATAAGTTGTGAATTTCAAAACTGATATAGTAAACTGGACAATTTGTCTATTTAGTTTTTTCAGTTTTCTTTTGCTCTGTATTTTACCCTCAAAACCCATCTGCACAAGCTGAGAAATGTAAGTTGCTGCATGAAGTCAGGTACCCAGGTGTGGTCTGCAAATTGACATTCATTAAGCATGGGTTGGCTCTAGGATATTATAAACAACCTTCTTCCAAGTTTTAAGCCATCAGCTTAAGGTTCCCTATTCAAAATCGCACTCAAAGTCTTGTTGTGCTTTAAAGCTTATGTTGAAGTTTCAGTAAATGGGAAAAATGTATACTGTATGTCTTATTTGATTTCTTAACACCAAACTCCATTTTAGCTACTTAAATGTAAATTTAGGGCTTAAGCTTCCATATACAATGAAATAAGATAAAATTACTTTTCACCTTGCAAAGGGAATTACATGACAGAACACATTTAATATTGTACTGTGCTTGCATTCCTAGGAAAATTAAGGGAGGAAGCTTTGGCTGAATTCAGACAATATAGTGTGCTTTTATAACTGTAATTGTCGAGAAGATTTTCTTCTCTGTAAATATTTGAGTTAGGACACTGTCATTTGAGAAAAGGTATTTTTGTACATACTTAGTTCCTTTTTTAAAATTTACTTTATTCCCTGTCTTTTCTCAGAAATTTGATCCAACTCTGCATCATAGTTCTGGGTTGTTTTTTTTTAATTTCATTTGGTATGAGTTAGAATGCTTTCTTCTACAATCAAAGATATGGTTGTATATTACAGATAGATATGTTCAATGCTCAGGGGTAGATATACATTCCAAGAGGAATTGCTAGAGTACAGGTTTTCCCTTCGAGATATTTTGGGATTTTAAAAATGATGAATCACAGAACTATTAGGGTTAGAAGGGACCTCTGGAAATCAACCAGCCCAACCCTCCTGCAAAGGGAAGATCACCAAGAGCAGGTTATGCAGCTACGTGTCAGGTTTTGAATGTCTCCAGCAAGGGACACTCCCCTGCAGCCGTTCCAGTGCACTGCCACCAAGTTCTTCCTCATGCTGAGGTGGAACTTCTTGTGCTTTTGTTTATGCCATGACTACTTTTCCTGTCATTGTGCATCACTGAAAAGAGTCTGGCACCATCCTCATGGCACCCAGTTTGAGACCCTTACATGCATTGATGAGATTACAAGGTATTAAATAGGCTTAAGTAACTATCTGTACTTTCTAAGTTAAGACAGTAACACATTTCTCCTAAAATTCTCAGAGAGGTTAAGTATTGATGAACATCTTTCCTTCAAAATATTCGCTACCTAATTTTCCCTAGAAAAAATAATTTCATTAAATCTTTATTTTCGTATATCTCATTATTCAAAATTAGTATTGTTGATGGAGCAAAATTAATTAAAGTTAAGTGAAGTGGTTTTCAGTGACCAGAGGTAAAATCTCAATTATCATTCAGCTCCATGGCACAATGACCTCTGATTTCATTGCAGACAGGATCCAAAATAATTTCTGGTATTTATACTTTTCCAGCCAAGTCCTCATGATGTTCTTTAATAAATAAGGAATCTTGGATATTTTCCTGAGAATAAAGAAGTCTGACATAGTAGAATATTTGATTTTAATATTTGGTTTTGTCTTCATCCTCACAATGGATGACCCCGGAGAGACCAGCTGAAGCAGAGGTCTCATAACACCTCAATATGTCAGAACAGTTCCTGAGAGAAGGAAAAATTAGGCTATAAGTGTCCAGAAATTCCTGAAGTTATCTTTTTCCTTTTCTTCCCGTTACTGTGCCCTGGACTTCTGACTCCCAGGCATGCCAAAGCACTATTGCAACTCCAAGTCATAAGTGAGTGGCTGGAACGCTTATGCAGAGGTTCAAGGAGGCAACAGGGCAAGGTGGAGCCTTGCAAGGCTGCTGAAGGGAGTCCCTGTCACTCAGAGACTGCTGTCCTTTCCACTCCTCAGCTGCTGCTTTGGAGTCCTTGCCTGAGGAGAGACACCCTTATGTGGAGACCACTGATCCAGAGATCCCAGTGAGAAATGTTCAGGTAGCATCTTTCTCATAAACTCAGGGCGTATATGGACCTCCCATCTGTGCCGTTAGACTGCGTTTGTTCAGTTTCACAAAGGCCGCATCATGACAAAGGTTTTTGAAAGTGCCATTTAGGACAAACTGTGTCAGGTTACCAAACCTGATACCTAAACTCTAAGGCCTGAGTGGGGATAACATCTGCAGGCAAATGCAGCTTGGAGCTCTTTTCATTTTTGCATGGAACATTCTCCAGAAATGACTCCTGGTTAACATATCATATTTATTCTACAACAAAGGTAAAGAGACACTGCTGTAACTCATTCCTGAACTTAGACACATTGATTTCTCTTTCTGACTTACTGGGAAATTTTGCTGTGTTTCCAGAGAAAAACTCAACAATTCTGTCTTTGTGATCTGTGTAGGTACTTCTAAGCGCAGAATTTAAAGAAAGTGTTTCAAGGTTCCCTTTTCAATGACCTAATATTATTTCACTTGAAATAATCTGAGCATACTTAGTAGCACCAGATTTTGATAAAAAATGCTCTTTGAATAAAAAAATATTTTATGCGTAAGTCACATTGTCACTTTATATTAACTTTCTTATGCATTTCACCTTTATACTGTCCTCTGTATTCATTCATTTTTAACTAAGTTATCTTTTTTCAGTCCTGAAATAGATTTTTAAAAAGACAGGAGTGCCTGTGTTAGTCTTAAACAAAGCTATGCTCTGGCAATTAAAAGCTTCTTGAATTCTTCATAAGCAGAGGAAATTTTGTTAGAACCATGTTCTTACTGTAAACTAATAAAGTTAATGAATAACTCTTTCACATAGCTTTTCATCCTTGAATATTTGAATCCTTTGCAAAAAGGCACTTCAGTACTACAATGTAACTTTGCTCAGTGATTTTGACTTCCTGAGAGTTTTTCCAGATGAAAAATTCCCTAGACAGAAATGTTACTTTATATCAAAATGTACCAGATCAAATACAGTATAAATATCAAATTCTGTAAACTAAATTTTGTGAGCTCCTTGCACTGGGTTTTGATTCTGAAGCACTAAATGTGAGGTTTTTGTAAATAGGCTGCTTCTGTTACACATTTCCTCAAACACTGACATGCTCTTAGCGAAAACGATCTCCAACCTAAAATTAGTAATGGCAGCACTCGGCATCTCTAAATGCCTGTTGTGATTTTTTTCCCTTAATTGTTCAATTTTGATCTAATATCAGATAATAGAGACAGATCAGTTAAGTGTAGTGCTGCATTATGCCACTTCTTTGGCTGCAGCAAATAGGAAGACTATTAGCTAATGTCCTTTCTATCTTCAAAATCAGTAGATCTCAGACCCTGCTGCTGTGGTTTATGTCCAGGTATAATTGCAGCACACTTCACTAAGATTCCTAAATGCACTTCAGAAGACAAAGTGACCTTAGAAAAGATGTTCTTCTTCTGCATGAGACCGTGTCAAGGATCACAGTATGTAATTTCACAGTTACACTGCGAATGACTTTTGGGAATGATACTAATGATTTTGAAGCAACTTTTAAACATGTGTTTCAACAGCTCATGTTACCATGTTGTCTGTGGTGTGTCAATAGCTCATCAGAGATCACACAAATCTTCCAGTTAAGGTAATTTCATTACAAAGATTTTTGTAGTACTGTTCCACATTCCTTGTTTTCGTGAGTGCCTGTGGTACATAAAATGTAAATGGAAAGCATATAGCTAAGAAGTCTCTTATGGTTAGTTCTGTACTAATCTCAGCTCAGGTTAAGGAGTACCTTTGTATTCTTGTGGTAGCTCTACTCCCTAAGCTGCCATATAAAACATTTAACAGGCCCCTGCTCACCCTCCCAAAATTTTCTACTGTGGGATTTTAAACAGCAACATAATAAACCTGCCTGCAAGGGCACTGCTTCCACTTTCATTAGCTTGGAAGAAATTTAAATCTACAGTATGCATCAAAATCCCTGCTGTGTAACTGTCTTCTTCTAAGTGCAGTCAAAATAAGCTCTATAATCTCTTATTCATTTTAAAATCAAAATTATTCAAGCCTCTGATTTTTCCTTTATTTTTGAGCAGTAGTCTTGGTGATTTTATAAATCCTGAATAAAAATAACAGATCATTATTCACAGTCCTTTTAGTCTTCATTAGCATAGACTGACTCATCAGCTTGCTAAATAAACAGAACCCATAGGTTAGACATATGTTTTTTCACCTGACTTATTTCATGATGCAGAAAGTACTTCAGCTCTATTTCAGCCCTTTCCTGTGTGAGAACAGAATGCACCAATTAATAATGTCAAACTACAGCCAGAAACCCATGCCTGAATGAGCTTGTCAGGACAATGAGAGTTTTCCGCTTATTATTTTCAGAAAATTCAAGTGAAAGAGAGAAGATGTGAGCAGTTGTAAAATTCTCAGTCCTTTATCAGTGCTATAAATAAATATGCATAAAAAGCTTGCATGTTTAATGCTTTAAAATAACATAAAATCAAATTTAAAAAACAAGCTTTACATATGAAGCCTTTCAAAAATGACAATTTTTATATTCTTGGCAATGACAGTATCAGCTGTTTAGAAATTAATTTAAAATGTTTTTTAATTTCTATTTGTACAAACCATCCTAATCCCTTATTCCACTTTTATTAGTATTATGAAAATAAGTTAACTCTGAAAGAAAGCTGGAAGGTCTTGGATTTGATGTAGGGCATACCAAGGAAAAGAGCCAAGAGAGGATTCGCCTGCCTTTTGAATAGGGTAGCTGTCCTAGACCCTGCCTGGACATGACAAATGTGAAAGGACACCCTGTGTCTTACAGCTGCTTATGTATTCCTTATCATTCTCATGCAAAATAAATAGAATTAGTTGTTTTCAAAGACTGGGGGGATGTCCACCTCAGAAAACAGACCACACATTATTTTGTCACTGCTGAATACCACAGCAATTATATAACTGAGAATTCCCACTCTGAGAGGTGGGTTAAAAGAAAAGCAGTTATAGAGAGTGAGTACAATAATAAGAAAGCATGAGCTTGCTATGAGCTCTCTTTCCCCAACCAGTCTTCTAACACCTCCCAAAGTCAAACAACTTGTGGGTAGCTTGTTTGGCAGCTGGCTGAGCTGCTGCACACTTGCTGGAATAACTCACCCACAGATGTCTATGCCTACTATCCTGGCAGTGGCCAGAGTTTGGAGCATTTCCCACAGTTTGCGGCAAGAAGCAGCACTGCAACAAGGACTGACTCTTCTCCCACAGGCTTGGTGCTTTATTCAGCTGTACTACAGCCATTCTCTTTATACTGGAGGAGTGCTCACAGCATTCTTAGAGCAGGTTAAAATGGAAACCAATTTATAAGTACTGCTATTACATCAGTGTATTGTGGAGACAATTAAAACAACTACGTTCCCTATCCAGTAGGAATAAATGTATTTTTGCTCTATCTTAGTCTACCAAATGAATCATGGTAAAGGAGGAACCACATCCTTCCAGCCAGAAGAGTTGATAATTGTTAAATTGGTTAGGTGTAAGCACAGTAAATAAAGTCATTCAGTCACCTGGCACCATCTAAGCAGCAGTAGCTGAACCGGCTGTGGGCAGTGTCTTGTGAGGGGATTCAATAACTCAGCTAGGAGATGAAAAATCAATCTTTCATCTAAATCAAATCAATTGATATCTTCAGCTAACACATAATTAAAGAAAATTTACTTTTCCTTTGCAGGTATTTCATGCACCATTGTGTTCAAGATATCTCTGTAGAAATGGCCTTCTGTGAAGGCCTCTAGTGTGGACACACCTTTGACTATCCAGAGTCAGATGGCAGCTGCAGGTCTGCCTTAGGTCAGATGTGCCACAGTTCTATGTTTCTATAGCGCTTTTTAGTCTTTCTTTCATGCTCAGACACCAGCTATGGAGCAATGAATCATGGAGATGTAAAACAAACGTCACATGTGCAAAAGATGCCTGTTCAGATAAGGCCACAAGCCTTCCCCTGTGGTTAATTTAAAAGAATTATCTCAATTTCTTCATTAGTTATCATGTTCGTAGCTATACTCTCCTTGAAAGGAGGAACTATTTACAGAGGAAGGATAGTAAAATATTTACAGGGTAGTCAAATCTAGCATGAAAATTTCCCTCAGGAAAAATACACCTGTGTTTGTGAGAGCTTATTATGGTGGTTGAAAAAAATATTTTGGCTTTATTTATTCTGCCGCTCTATCCATTGTGGAGCAGGTTGGCACCTGACCTTCTATCCTCAGGAAAGGGCTAAGTACAATTGTGCTGCTCCCAGAAACCCCAGCAAGGAACTATCCTGCGCCAGCCCATTTTTTGTTGTAACTTATTTTCTCTCACTGGTCAGCAATTTGGAGGTCACTTGCATGAAAATAGGAGACAGCGGCTTATTGGCAGCTACTCTGCTGCCATGGTGATTCCTGGAGTACAGAGAATAGTGCAGGAAAGATCATAGGGGGAAACAAGGAGGTAGGAGTCATCGTTTCCATACAGAACACAAAATAATAGAGGAAGAAAAGTAATGTAGGTCTGTAGCAGCAAAAATGAAATAACATTTTATATATCAAAGAAAAAGAAGTCAGCAAAAGAGATGCAGAGATAAGGAAGGACAGGGATGCATGGCAAATTTCATCAAATTGGCTTAGTATAATATTAAGGAGCTGCAGTGGGACTGGGGAGAATTTTGTTTGCTTTCTTTTCTCATAAATTCACAGACAGAAAAATGCTGGCCAGCTCTAAGAAAGGGGCATCAGTCATGCAGGCATTTAGCCAACATCACCACTGGGCCTATGAATGTCAGGTGCTGTTCAAAAAACTAATTAGTTTGTTTTCCTTCAACACTTTGTTGAAAGAATGTTTCATTACAGTGCAAATGGTGTTAACTCACAACACAAGCTAGTCAAATTCTTTCAAAACATCCCACATAGACCCTTATCATAACCTGCCAAATAATAAATTCTAAACTCTTTAGAAGATAAAATTCATACTGGTAGCAGGACGCTGACTGTCAGACAATTTACAGCTTTTATTATTTCAGATACTTTGGGTCCCAAAGTAATTCATCTTGTTACCTCTGTTAACAATGGATTGGCACTTGCCACTGTAGCTAGCTAGATTGATAGCTAAAAAGTAAACTACTGCCTTTGTGAAAAGAATATGGTTGAAACACGTCCTATCATGTGTTTTTTTCTGCTGCTGCAGCCCCTCCTTTCCTTCCTGCCAACAGCAACTACAGCAGGGCCTCAGAGTATGAACAGGTTCAGGAAAGCTGCAGCCACATGCTCACTCCTCTGTCATCTTTCCCAGTCCAATTACACATTAATTCAGTCTCTGTGCTGTACTTTCTTGCCCAATGACTTTCTCTGAACAGATTGCCGAGCACTTTCATTCCTTTCTACTCCTGCCTTCATTTTGGCTGGATCAAGACATTTCAAAAGTCAGATTGGATCAGCTCCTGCCAACTCATTAATCATTCATTAAGTCCACTTAATATTCCTGGCCTTTCTCTTGTCAAGTTCATTGATGCAAGCCATAGTAAAGCTCAGGTCCCAGAAGGGTGATGAGAGCTACCATGAGTAGCTCCACTGAGGGTGCCATTGGCATGAGGCACTGGTATCTGATGAAAGGTAGTTCATATCACAGCTGAATCATGGAGCCTACACTCTACACAGGCAAAGAAAAGATAAAACATGTCTTTTTGTGGGTTGCACAACAGGTAGTTACTGTCTTCCATGAGAGAGGAAAAATGCTGGGCTACTGATGCAACTGGAGGAGGTGAGGGTCTTGGCCAGGCAGAAAAAATGCAGCTAATACAAGATGCTGATTGCTCTGCTACTCAGACCTGGAGGGTGGACATTCAGTACCATGCTATTTCAGTGCTTACAGCTGGCAGAGTTTACACTGATCTTACAGGACCCAAAAATCAAGCTCTGGAAAACCATTGCTGCTGAAAGGAAGAGAGTTTGAATGCCAAATGCTAAATTGGACAAGAAGAAAGGGTAAGACTCTTTTTCCTGGTGCCAGTCTTGTTACTGACTTAGCAGTCTCAGTGATTAATACAGTAGTACTCAGAAGTCCTAGAAGAGTTATAAGAGTAATGTTAATTCCACCATTTTCTCCAGATGAAAGTATTTTTCCCATTTTCATAGTAGGATCCAACTTAGACTCTTACTCAATTCAGGGATTCAAACACTTTGCAGGCAGAAAGAAAATAATATAGAGATTAGAAAAATGCATTATTTTTTAAGTGTAGCAATTTATTGTCAATAAAACATGCAGATAAGCAGATGTGCTTTTAGATAGAAACAGTTTAGAGACCTTAAAAATAGTAATATTCACAGCAGAGTTTCTTGTTTTGTTCTTGATTCAAATTATCTAAACAATAGGTTAATAGACTTAACCTTGCCACTGGAATGCATGCTCATATGTATGCAAAATAAAATCTTTTACAGGACTGATGGCATAACTGAAATTAAAAGTCATATATATCCATAGAGATTTTAAAGACGCAGACATATTTTTTAATATGATATTAGGATTGAAGAATCATCATTCAGAAACCTCTGGAAAAATTAAAATTTGCAGAAGAACATTGTTTTGAGTATATCAAAGCATTCAATTTTTCATAATTTCTAAAAGTGTCATTGCTATTTAAGTAATTTTCTCTTTATGTCCTATGTTTTTGGAAGAACAATTTTTTTTTATTTCTGGTTCAAAAACTTTTTGATGCAATATTTATTTCATTGAAATTCAACACTTAATATGGTGGAATTTTTACAATGTTTGAGCTTAACACTGCGATTGGAGGTTGTTTGAACTGATCACTGATTCATCAATCCTATAAGCTAATACGTCTTTGGTCTTGCCTGTTTCTAATTCACACTACTGAGCCAATGGCCCCTTCAAGAAATGTGTCCCTCTGGTTTTTGTAGGTCAGAAGCCTGTGCTCAGATCCTGGTTAGACTATTCTATAGCTCTCTTGCAGCCCATAATATCTGGGTTTCTTCCACAAGTAATCAAGACTCGTGGGGAATTGGTGCACATCCCTGTCTGCTCAAATACAGAATGAAAACCTGGGAATTAGAACAACTACTTCCAGGAGGAGATTGACTTCACATCTTCACAAAGAAACAATTTTTTACAATGTTCTATTAAGAACCTTTCATTTGGATCCTCCTATAGACATTTATGAAAATAAGAAAAAGTGGTTAGCTTTTCTTTGCAAAACTCTTGACTGTTGCAAAACTCTTGACTTTGCATATCAAGGATATGGAAGGAACATATCAAGGACAAAAGGAAGGGAAAACGAAATTGTGAAGGTGGACATTGTGCAGAGGGGAAGATAAAGAGCAGAAAGAGTGTGCAGGATGTGAGAAATGAGAGATCTGGGGTGGCTGTTGCCAGACAAAGCATCTGTAAATACACCTTTGTTGCAAAGTGTTCCATACACTCTACCAGTGTGAAGTAAAAGAGGGTCTATGCACCAATGAACCTGAATGGAGAAATAATTAGAGGATAAATCTACATTTAGATTAAGTTTGTCAGAAATATTCACCCTGTTCTCTGTATTTTCACACTCTGAAATCCTAAAACAGAAAACCAAACCAAACCAAAAAACAAAGCAAACCACTAGTTCACCAAAATGAAATTCAGCTCACAACTGGGAAGAGTATTTACTTTTAAATATAATTGAAGTAAGGACAAGGTAAAATTACAGAACAGCAAGGCATGAACCCACTGCATTTTCTCTGTGTGATACTGTTCCAAAAACTCAGTGAAGCAAGATGTTCATACTGTGTAAAATATTAAATTATTCATTTGATTTGTATTTAATGGTTCCAAAAAACCCAAGCTGGTAAAACACAAACAACACTTAGTGCACCTTTCTTCTTTTTTCTTTTTTTTTTTTTTTTTTTGTTCTTCAGAAGGCACTTGTTCCAACACCTTCTGCATTCAGGCTAAATTATTTCCCTCAAGTTTTGATTCTATCCAACATTCTATCCAACTATTCCCATGAGGCACATATGTTTTCACACCCCCCAAGCACACAGCTTTCAACTGCTTGTTAAGCAGAGCCAATGAAACTGAGAATTCTTAAACAAAGCACACATTAGCATGCCTCTTGTTTTCTTAGGTTTTCATTGCTCCATTTACTATTTAGAACTTCATCCCACTCCTATTGAAGTGAATAATGAAACTCCCATTGATTTCAATTTGAAAGCCTCTCAATTGCATTAACGTCTAACTGTTGAAAAAGGGAAAGCAGATCTGTGCAATGTTATCAACCAAAGTTTTGTTTCTGTATCTGCTCTATGCTTCTGTATTGTGGAATTTACTGCTTTATCTGGGATATTTTCTGCTTGTGGCCATGTTTGCTTGTCTTTTGCATAGTGCTTCAAATTTTATCCAAGTCATAGTACTGATAGGAATAAAATGAAATTTAGAATATGCATCCCACCTTTAAAGTATTGCATGTCTAGTAGTTATCAATTATTATTTAAACTTTTGTAGCAGAAGGAGAAGAAGAGATATAAATCTGGTCCATCTTCTGTTTGATAATAAGCCTCAAAGAACATCAGCTACTGCAGAAATAATTACCCCAAGCACTAGGGCTGCCCTGTACATTCTTCTGAAGCAACTGATAGTCCAGGAATGTTAGTGCCACTTCCCCAGCTTCCATCAGCTGCACAAGGTATCTCCCTCCTCCCACTTCTAAACACCTCTGTGGCTCTAGGGCTGTCAGCAGAGCACATGCCACTATCCATTCCTTCTCTCCCTCTCTTTCAGAGTCCTGTTACCACTTTTTTAATAATCTGCTGAGCTAACCTTCACCACCTCCCTTCTTTTCCATCCTTCATGCTTGAATGATTTTATGGGTTCCAATTCATTTGAAGATATTGATGCCAGTGAAAGTGTAACTGTCCAGAAAGGGGCAGCATGCACAATCACCCTAAAACTTTTGCATGAGGCATTCAATCTCTGATGATCTGGCTGAGATCTTTCAGTGAACAGTCCCACAAGGCTGGCTTCCAAAATCCAGTTCTGCTCTCCATTCTTCTCATATTTTATGTCATCCCATGTGTTGAAACTGTATCTATTTCTCAAATCCCAACATATATTCTTCTATCCCTATAACAATTCCTTTGGGAAAAGTTCCTTTGAAAAAACTCTTTGACAAATCACAGAGTATGGCTTGCATATATTAACAGACATTTGTTTATAAGCATTACTAGATCTACTTGAATTAGTTTTTTATTATATTTGTTTAAAACAGCCAAGGCTAAAATTTCTTTTTTTCTTTTCTTTTTTGAGAAATTGCATTTTGAAGCTCAACAATTTTCATATCCTCCCACCTCCTTAAGATCTACTTAAGTAAATGTAATCAGACTTGTTCTGAAGAAAAATATTTCATTGAGTCTAAGTAGAGGTTTTATATTTATGCGTGGGTGATATGTACTTTAAGTAGCAGCGATTTTTCTCTTACTTAGGCCAGGCCTTTTTGATCTCACTGGCATTGGTCTGTTAAAGCCAATAGAACTGCTGTGGACAGATGCAGCTTCATTTTAGGCAATTCTGAATTATTAAAGCAAGAGGAAACTCTTAGCATTGTAGCTGATTCTTGCTCAAATTAAAAAACATTTAAAAATAATTAAAAGTAAGTAGTGAGGTTTTGAACAAGGATTTGAATTTTTCTTTGCAGGACATATCCATCTACATGTTTTACTGAAAACAAAGTATGCTTTTATTTTATGTTTTTTAATTTTTTCTAGAATTCATCATCTCCACAGAAGGTAGGCTTTCTTTCTTTTGAATATGGAAAAGCCCTGGTCCCGTTTCTTGTGGTGACAAGTTCATTGAAGAACTGATTCTTCTTTCTTTTCCTGATACTTTCAAGAACAACTTTCAGAATGACTTACTGCTCACCTTCACAGATGATGGCAAAAAATACCCAAAAGGAACAATCAAGAAGTTATTAAACTTTTACAACACTTTCAACCAGATGGTTTTGGAACAGAGATATCCCATATTCCTCAATTATTTTTATTCATTCCCTTTAGCACATTACTGGTTGTGGAGCCAAGAGGAGGTAGAAAGAAAGATCTCTTCATGTGCTTAGCCTTTCACATAATGTAGTTTTTTCAGTGTATGTTTTTGAAGAATTAACACCTTGAATTTTTTTAATTTTTAAAATTTTAATCCCAAGTTATCTCGTGCAATATTTAATAGGTTTTCAAAGGTAGAGCTTTGTCTCCTCCTTTCCAGATCAGAAATTTTGGGTCACTTCTGACTTAATTCTAGCAGGTGAGAACCTCTAGTGCCAATACTGCCAGCAAGTCACAGACACGCTGTGACACAAGCAGTCATACCAAATGACTGCACATTTATGAGATCATTTTCTTCTAGTCATTGTCCAAGTGTCCTTTGAACAGGAGATATATATATATATATATATATATATATATATATATATATATATATATATACAAACACACACACACACACACATATATATATGTGTGTGTGTGTGTGTGTTTGTATATATATATATATCTTCTCTGGAAAAATATGAAGGAAATTCCCAGAAGCAGGTAAAAAAAATCTCCATTCAATTATATATTACTGATCAAGCTGCTGGGAGTAGACATATATTTTTCCCTATCTAAACTGAAAAATTTGCTCCTGCAGTATCTGATTCTGCATAGCATTTTCCTGTTTGGGATTGATGATAATGGAGTTACTTTATTTCATAGACTTGGGGAAAATAAACATAAGTGGAAGGTGAATAAAAGACTCAAAACTTCACTTCATGTAAGAAATAGCACAACTATAAGAGCCATTCAACAATTCCTGAGTGTTTGTATATTGCACACAGGCTGACAAACTCATGCATTCGAAATCCTTTTGAGAGGAGGACTACTCACAGATGCCTCAGCTGTACTCTTATTATGCAAATGTATGTTGACATAAAGTTGCCCAGATATCTGAGAACTGCATTACCCTAGTGATTCCCACAGCACTGCCTTAGATCCTACCCTTCTCTACTAACACCATTGTGCTTCCATTGCGGGAGGCTTTGGAGCATACTGATGCAAAAGAGCAGAATTTGCCCCTTAAAGTAACAGAGAGATTGACATATGTTTTCTCCATCCTTTTGGCTAACCTACAATAAAATGCCTGGTGCTCCATCAGAGTTTGTAATTGATTGGCCAGTAAACAGCTTGTTGATAATAACATATTCTCGCCATCTGATGTTTTGAACAATCCAGAAGCAATCTGCAGCAACGCTATTTACACTATGTTCCCTGCACTGGGCATGGATCCAGCTCTTACCACCACCAAGAACAAAGAAGCAGGAGGTCTGTCATAACCTTCAGAAGTTTTTGTGAGTAATTTTAAGGTTTTCTGAGACAGTTTGGCTTCTAGCAGAGGATTTCAACACCGAGATATTTTGCACGTTCTTTGTTTTATATATCATAATGGGGAAAGAAAGATGTACAGAATGAGTTTTCATAATAGATAAGCATTTAAAGGACATTGTCTTTGACCTCCTGCTAAGACAGAGGTTGCTGAGAACCTCTTGGTTCTATTAGTCTATTGGACTCTATTAGTCTATTGGACTAATGCTGAGAACATCCCATTAGTCATGTTAGGTGACCTTGGGCTGATCCTCTAGCTTGTGCAATGCAGAGTATCTCTGCATTAACCATGTGCTCTGCCTATTCAGATTGTCTGCATTATCTCCCTTTGGGATCCTTCTATGGAATTGAGATCAAAAGGGATCTTGATGTATGCACGTTTGTTTACACACATACATACTAATATGTAGGCAGGTTTCTACTAGACCTGAGCTTGGAATCCAAGAATCTTCTTAGCTGAGTGATCCCTTTTGGGATTTTGCTCTCTATAATCAAACATTTTTAAATTATCTACAAGTATGGACATGCAAGTAATACTACTGATAGAAGTCTTAGTGGAAGCAAGGTCTCTCCCAGGGGCAGAAACATTCCTCAGCTCTCTATAAATGTTTAGTACAGGCACTAAGAGTGCAGGTACCAATGTGCTGAATTGTGAGACTGAGGAACATACCAGGATGGAGATGTGTCCAGAACAGAACGTGAGCCACTGGAGAACAGTCAATTACCTTCAAAGTACTGTCTAAATTTAGGCACTTTCCTTTCTATACAACCGCAGAGCAGGGGTTGAGAAGATCTAAGCCTTACACTTCACTTTCAAACTGCTCATTTCAAGCTCATTTCCGTTTTAACTGTGAGTATATTTTCTTTAATAGAAGTGTATATTCTGCATGTAATCATAAGACTTAATAATGATCTCAAGTTGTGTTGTTAAAAATCAAATCCCAGTGAGTTTAACAGATTTATCTGGCCTTTCTATAACATTGAAAATGAGACCTTTCCCCCTCCCAATGGCCATGATAATCCAATATTTGCTTAATATGTATAGAGTAACAAACAAAAAGACATAGCACCTATTCAACTCAACACTTGCATTGCTTGTCTTTTAAAATACCCCCAGCTGTCCTGTTTCTTGGAGTTCCCTTTCGATTCTTTCAAGAAAACCTAAGATCCCAGTGTCAGTGGTTATTATGTTTATTTGTTGTAGCAATAACAAGGTCTTCTTGGCCAAAGGAAATTTAATGTCTTCCATAAATTTAAAAAATATTTTCTTATAATATTCTTGTACAAAACTATAATCATGCTGCATTTCAGTGTGTTAAAAAATGTAAACCCTGCCCACATTTTTTCTTAATTAAAAAATTGCAAGCAAATAAAAACATTAGTATTCTACTTAGTAAGTTCTTTGAAGATATCCTTTAATTGTGAAGATTTTCATTAACACTATCTAAGAATTAACACAGTTTCTTTCAAATTATTTGTTTTATGAATACTCGTCTGAAGTTATCTCACAATTTAATCTCCAATGGAGCTTTTTATTCTTTGACAGCACATTGGCTATGTACCAGTTTGGGGGTTTTTTATCCTTTTCACAGTTTCTTCAGCTCAGCTGTTCCATATAAGCTGCCAGCATTTTTAAACGGCTGCTTTCATTATTATTTAATGTGTGTTGGTTTCAGCAAATATTGTAACTACAACTGTTGCTTATTATGGATCTTTTTTTTACCCTATAGTCAGTCAGCTGGCAACATTCCAAACTCCTTTTTAATTTCCTATGACTAGAAAACTGTGCTTGCAAGGTCTACTCACTCTTTCAGATGTTTGACATCATTACTATTTAATATGCTCCTTCAAGAAATGTTGTTGCCACAGCATTTCCTGACAGCTTTACAGTTCTTCTTCCTCATTAAATACAACTGTTATTGTGCTTAAAAAAATAATTATTTTGAACACAACTATTTCCCACTCTGTCCAGCAATACCATAGGAGACTGACTCACTACAAATTTGTTATGGTTCCTGAGTTTCCTGACAACTGCACCAAAGACCTAATGTAGTTCTCAGAATTTCCCAGAAAATTTTAGTATCTACTCACCTAGGCAAGAAATATGGATAATGGAGTGGTCAGCACCTCTGGTTCATGTTTACTCTATTTGTTTCAAAAATGGAGGGATGAAGAGGTTTCAAAATCACTGGAATCTTGCCTTAGTCATTTAAACAATTCAGAATTAACTTATGCTTCCAATTCTGTTTAGAATATTTAGATCTGCAAAGCCATGGTAGAATTTTTACATGACCTTTGAATCTTGAAAAAACCTTGTGGGTTTTTTCTTGTGATGACTTACACAATAAGTAGATGGCCCTTTCAATAATGCACCAAGGAAAGGTAAATCCTCATATTTCCTAAACTTTTCTGTTCATGGCCTAGCCCTCTATTGATCCCCTAGTCAATTCTGCCTATATCTTGAAATTTCCCCACAGGCATCAAAAAAATTTCTATTAAGGCACTCAGCTGTGAAAGAAACCCCTTCCTCATTTTCCTTTTCTTTGTCTCCTCTGCCTCACTTGTCCCATTCAGGACTAAACATACTCTTAAAAAAAATGAACCTTATTTTTCTAGCATTTTCATTATAGGGTGAAGAAGGAAAAGGCATTTCTTTGTCTGAGACATTAAAAGAAAGGCAAACAGGAGGGTAGGAATGGTGATTAAAGGCATATCATCAGTAAAAAGAGCCTTGCAGGTTGATAAAATTGGAGAAGGTCCCTTGTTAGGTCGGAGAGATGCAGAACTACCAGAAGGTATATGTGCTTCTTTTTTAAGCATTTTTTCAACCATAAACAACATGGAATCCTTTTTTCTATGAGACTCTGAAGCTCTCTGTTATGTGTAGCTGAAACTCTGAGGTTCTAATCCCTAAGCACAGAAAAACCTTCACCGTGGGGTAAAGATTTACCTCATGGGAGAAGCAACTTCCTGAGGGAAGGATGGCAGTTTGAGACTGTGACCTGCCGCAGGAACTGGGGCCCCTTTAAACCCAATAGTATAATATTTGAAATGCAGGATCTTGCCTTTTTAATCAGAGATATAGTGACTTCATTTAGGATGGAACAGTATGTCTTATCAAATGCATTTTTTTATCCTGTCTGTTCATTTACTCCTCTTGGGGAGAGGATATGTGTATAAGAGAGGGAAAACAAACCACATGTAACAGATATTGCCAGAGTTGATCAGCGAACTCCGAGAAGTCATTCAAACTCTGTTATTTGATGGCCACACATTATTTTATTCAGAAACAGGAAGTAGGTCTTGGTAAACTTCAGTAGCACAGACATTCATGGTACCTCATTCAAGATTTTGCATTTATTACAAGGAAAAATAAGCATTAATTGGCCACTGTATTTCAAGATATTTTATTTTAATCTTTATAATTGTGCAGTAGCTGCAGTTTTAAATGTCATTATGCTGCCTTCAAGTTTAGGTAAGAAATGGGTCATTTTGCATCATGTAGCATCATAGTCTGAGTCATCAACCATAACCTGCTGTTACAGTGATATCATTATGCAAATTAACAAAACAGACCATGAATTCAAAATTAAAACAATTTTTATATCAGGAAAACATATTCAATCTGCATTTCCGTCAGATATTTATCAGACTAAGTATCTAATGGAAGTGATTATTTGAATTATGCATAACTATTTCAATTATTTAAAACCTACACAGCTCTCACAAAATAATTGAGTTCCACCTGTCTAAAAAAATCCTTTTCAAACTTATTATGAAGATATAGAATAATTAGATATTCACACACTAAGAACATGTAATTGTTTGTTTCTATTTTCCAATTTCAGTTCACTAAAGACTGTTGTATTTGCATTGAGAATAGAATTTCTTACAAATGTTTCTTTCTGCTACGCTGTTTAGTTTTTAAAATCTGTTTTCATGTACAAAATTACCATCAAATTTGTTTACATCAAAACAAGAATTACATAAATTAAATTCCCAATGAGATCTACCTTAAAAGAATATTAAGGTTGAAAAGTTGAGTGCTCAAATGAAGGAATAACAAAATTAAGTATGCCTGTGTTACTCACAAGCACATATATCTCCCATCCCTTGTGAATCTGTGGTTTTTCTAAATCCTCAAATAATACCTCTTCAAATTCATGCCCATTCAATGGTCAGGAATAGCAATTATTATAATGAAGTCATTATAGTTATTTATATGTAATATTGCAATTTTAATTCCATCTTAAATATGCAATGCTTCTGTGTTCATCATCCAGTGCTTTATTTGTTTTACAGAATTCATCTCACACCTAACATAAAAAAAATCAATTTAAACATAAATTTTAATGCAGGAATTTGCCACATCTGTGAGAAGGAGTCAATGGGATAAGGAGACAATACAGAACCAAGCAGACAACACAGGACCAGGTAAATCAGATAATAAGTTTCCACATTCCTTTTCCAGTGTTAAAAGTTAAGGCTATACATAAGGTTTTGGCTGGACTAAGAAGCAGACATGATTTTTTGGAAATAGAAGTTATGTTACAAACAAAAGAGAATGGTTTTTCTGAGAAAATTAATACTGCAATTCAAGTGATCCACTCCAAATACCAGACCTATAGCTCCTGGTAGATCTAAAATTAGGAATGTGAAAAATGTCTCTTGTATTTCCCTTCAGATTCTTAATGATTCATTTTACTGATGCATTTTCTCTTGTGTTTATCTTGTCACAGTTTTCATTTTCATTCATATTTACACCAAATATGTAAATGCATTCCCAACACATTAAATAACACATATATTTAGAATGTTAAACATACACTGTACATCAAAAAATGCTCTGGAGTTGCTCCCAACAGAGTTTTGCTATCTAAAGTTAATGAGTTTTAATGTACAATTTCCTTGTACCTTT
This sequence comes from Molothrus aeneus, assembly GCF_037042795.1. Lineage (NCBI taxonomy): Eukaryota > Metazoa > Chordata > Aves > Passeriformes > Icteridae > Molothrus > Molothrus aeneus. The sequence goes on along the minus strand of NC_089647.1, from coordinate 57,460,374 downwards.
CCTTTTTCTGCACATCAATCTGTTCATGGCATCTGTCAAGCATGCAATAGCAGGGAAATATTCTCTGGGGCTGTCAGTGGAACGACACCTTTCTTCTTTACTGGAGTTTGAAAATAATGCCCATATTTCTCTGAAATTCTCTAGGCAATGTATGTCTGCCTTACAAAACCAACACCATCTGCCCAGGCAGATTCTCAGAGCCAATGACACATAAAAGATTTTATCCAATCTCTGATGTCAAAGATACCACATTAGGTTATCAAACTTCCACTTAACTAGATGACTTACCTGCACACCTGACATTCAAATATTATGGTTAAATAGAACAGTGACTAGGGTTAATTCACCGTATTATCACAATCAATTATTATAAGCAAGGATTCTAATATATGAAGAACAATGCAATTACATGTTCAAATAAAGGATGGAACACTTTGGCATTGAATCACTGTATGGCAGATGACCTTATTGAAGCTATATGTATTTTAACATTCCTAAGAAATTTAGAAGCACACATTGTATCTGTAGGCAACATACGGACCTGTACTTACCCCGCAATTTATCATTGCAAGCAAACCCCCACAGGTTTTCATTTTGAAGCTAGCAAACAATTTGTGGTTTCTTAAAATAAAAAAGCTCAGAATACTAAAAATTAAGAATTTCACTCACTTCTGAACAGGGCTCAAATGAGTTGGCCTCAGTTATTCATTTATGCAACTGTAAAATGGGCGCTGTCCCCATCTGTCTTAGTTGATGGAAAGATATTTATCCATATTTATTTGTTTTTTTCAGTAAATTGTTCTTGAGGATTTCTTGAAGAACTATTCTTAATTCTAATAAGCTAAATTAAAAAATTGAAGTAAAATTAGAACTGCACTTCAACCTGAATTTGCTTCTGATAGTTGCATTTTCTCTCCAGGCCAATTGTAAAAGTACCAAATGTCAAGGCATCACCATTTATAGATGATATCAGAATTTTTACCCAAACAAATCATTCTTCTTATTACCACAGCACCTTCAAGTATGATGACTTAAAATGATTCCTCTCTAACCTGGTGATCTCATCTTCAGTAATTCCATTTCTTCAAACTGGCTCACCCTTGTCCTTTAACATTAATGGCAAAGAAATTGTGACTATTGAGTGAGAACTACACTCACATTAAGAGAAAAACTTATTTTTAACTATAATTTTTTTCCCCAAGGATATATTAAAAATCATAATAAAAGATAAATGAGGACATAGCACCAATCTCTAGAAGGAAAGAAGATAACCATGTGCTTAAGCAACATTGTCTCCAACAGGTTTGAAATGCACTGGCTAAGTGTCTTCCTGAAAAATGATGATTGATTCACTTGGTGCCAGTGTGTCTGAATTTTATTAAGTCACAGCAATGGGGATACACTGTTTTTACTTTTCTTGAATGTGGCACAACCTAATTTCAACATTTCATTTGATGAGTACGAACATTTTCTTTAAAGACTTGATTATTTTTCTGCAATATGAATCCTTTCCTAGAAACTAAACAATTAACTTCAATTTTCAGAGCAACTCAAACTGAATTCATTGTGAGATTTGGGATGTTTTCATACGAGATGTCTCTTATATGTCTTATAATAGACTACTATTTTTAATATAAATATTTAAGCTCAAAATTTGTTTTAATGTTACTGAATACAGAACTATCTAGAAGAGAAGAGCTAATTTGATGGAAGTCTAGGATGGCTATTTTGATAAGTCTTTTGTAAATAATTTTCAAAATATCATTTCTGAACTCACTGTCAAAAAAGGTTTCAGTTTAGAACGTTCCAGCACTTCCTTTCAAAGATAATTATGACCAGACAAGATTTTTTTTTTTACCAAGTGTACATCAGTCTATAAACACAAAACAATAAAACCAGTTCAATGTTTATGCAGCAAGGCTTCTTTTATTTCATTCATAAGTAGCTGTTTGTGTTTCTGTAATTCCTTCTGATCTTCCTTTGTTTTACTGCTTCTTAAAAAAAATCCTTTTGTTCTATGCATCATAGTAGACAAGAAAAATATTAAATCCAAGTTATTCTAATTCTCTCAATAGCAGAGGAAGAACCAAATCCTAGTGGCTGCTTTACAAAAACAGACCTGTATGGCTTATAACTAAGTCAAGGAGACCTTGGCCCCATCAGGGTTTAAGCTGAAAAAAACACTTGTAGGAGATCAGCATTACATCACTTACCAAATATTTTTTTCAGAGAGTATCACAGCAGCCCCACCAATTCCTGCAAAACAGAATAGAAAAAAAATGTACTTTTCATCAAATGCAGTTTCTTTTTGCTACCCCTTTTGCAAATAAGTATACATTTATTGCCCGTTTGACCAAGGAAAATCTTTCAGCCTTAGGTTAATAGTCTGTAACTGTGAGATGTGAACTCCTCTGCTAACCCACCTTCTAAACCCCTGCTGCTGGGACCTGGAAGTCGCCTCCCTGGTTCAACACTCTAAGTAAGAAAGCAAACCATGTCAGCATAAGTCACTTAAAGAGCAGCATCTGTGCTTGTCTTTCCTGTCGTCCTTTGGTACTTCAGACACGCTGAATAATTGAGCTTGCTGGACTCCTACCAAGTTATCTATCTCTGACGACTGGTGTGCTGTAAATTCATGTACAAAATATTATATTCCACTGAGCTGCAGCTCCCTAGATAAAATGGTAAATTTTCTGCAGATCTTCCTGTCAACTTCAACCTGAAGGTAGGATTTAGGAGGGTTACATTTCTCAGCAAACAGTCAGCTGGAAGAGGTTTTTCAGCACCTCTCAGTATTTCCCTTTAGTAAAGCAAGGTGAGGGTTTTTTCAGCCCTTAAAGAAAAATAAAAATTGAAGACATTTATTATGGCTACAAGACTGCTGTAAGTTCCAGAAATGTTGTCTTGAGGTCACTGCATTGTCAGAAGACCTGAAGAATTGCTTCTCTGCATGGAATGTAACAGTAATACCAGGTTTTAGCAGCATTCCAGCCAGCAGTGAAGGAATTTGGCAGATATCACCTTTACAGGCTCATTGTTTAGTGTTTGCTCTTTCTCTTGTCTATGCTTTCAGTTGAACCACTTAAAAAAAAACAGAAAAAGGAGTATCAGTCTCTAAAATTGATGGCTCGGAAGACAAATAATTTTATCTTCAGAGTAAAGAGTCAGACTCACTGCTACATTTTTTCCTAAAATTTTATTGGGTGAATATGTGTATTCTATTTAGATTCAAATTTTTTTTTTAATTCGATTTTTTTTTACTCCCATTTTTATTTTGCAGAACTGTGAGAAGCTCAGTAGATGAAAAATGATACATAGGTCTAAAAGGTCCAAAGCCTGTGCTGAGTAAGCGTCATTCCAATCTGCTGCTAAAGCTAAGTGGTCAGGCACATGTTATTACAAAGTTCCTGATTCATCTCCTTTCATTAGAAAACTTTCAACAGCAGCAACAAAAAAGAAAAAAATCCTTTTAATGCTTTTTTCTATTTTTTTTATTTTCTTTCCATACTAACACCCACTCTGGTGCTGCAAGTTTAGAAACTGCTTTTTCTGAGTCTCTTAGTGGTTTGCACTACTCCAAACACAAAGCCGTTGACTGGCACTTCAGAAAGTGATGTGAATAACTCACAGCATATTGGTTTTGACAACATAAAATAAAGGATTTGCCCCCCTGCTGTTATTGCCTGGAGATGCTCTTGTAGAAAATAAAAATAGCTTCCAGAGGTAAAACTTTGAGGGGTACAATTACACCATTTGTGTAAATGGAAAATCTGTGAGGAGAAAATGACATGAACTCTATATTATCAGGGCTCAGAACTACCACTGGTTTTTTGAATTACATGGCCACCTGTCACAATTTTACTTGAGATGTCAGTGAAATGGTAGGAGCCTGTCCTAAAAATGGGATGAATAGCATTTAAAATATTTCTTTGCTGGTGATCTTCACATCTGCATGTAATATTTTTGGACATAAATACTGTTGAAAAGTCATCAGCTTTCCTTCCTCACTGTCTCATAAAGCAACCTGATAAATACCAAATTTTCTTTTCAGTAAAATTATGCATCAATAACCTTTGTCATTCAATCAGAAGCATCACTAAATAATGCACCAAGCACTAATAATCTGAATAAAACCAAAAAATCAGGGTTTGCTTTTAAAGACCACATTTAATCTGGAAGAAACTCTAATTGCATTACAGAGGTTACTCTTTCATCTACCACTTGTCATAGAAATGGATTTTAACACACTTTGTTAGCGTGCTCTATGGATCATTCAAACAGCATACAATATCCAGGAATGCCTTCATGCTGAACTGCAGCCATCTCTTCAACAAGATATAGTTATTCTTTAAAAACACACAACAACACAATGCAAGCTTTACTGAAATGAACATGAAAATATAAATATAAATAATATTTTAATGGGAAGATCTTGGTTTTCTGTTTTGCCCTGAGTACAATAGCAATCCTTTTCATTTATATAATTTCCCAGTAGTTAGCGCATTTATAAAAAAAGGAGACTGACCCAGCTCTAGGCCCTTGTCAATGCCTTGTCAATGGCAACAGTCTCAGCTTTAGTTGGTCACTTTGTTCAAATGTGCCTTCTGATTTTCCTTTACATGACCTGCCAGAGCCTTGCTACTCTGTAAAACCACCTGCACTTATTTCCTTGTCATATCTGCAGGATTCACTTTTCCTGTCCCTCAGAAAATGTCATCTATCTTTTAAGTTCCTCAATCTGGATGTATACTTCTAGATCCCACTTCAGTCTCAGCTACGGATTTGCAGCCCAAATACAAACACCTCTCTCAACTCATTCTCTTTCTACTCTCCTGTACATTTGGCCCACCTAACATGCCTAAATATGAACTTCAATACACTTTGAAAAACAAGAACTATATCTACCCAACCCCTTATTATAGCATCCAAAACTTATAACTGATATAGAACTATTTGCAATTCTAACTCATCCTCAGCATTTCAATATGCTGAATCCTGAAAGATAAAAGGAACAAAGGGGAAAACAAGGGATGCAGCAAATTGATAACACAGATTAGCTCTTGTCTTCACTACTCATCCTATTTTTCTTTATTGCTTCTGTTTCACAACTTGTTTCCACTTTTTGGAGTCACTTAGTGATTATCATGATGACTTCTAAATCATTTTGCTTTAATTAGTCAGGCTTTGATCCCAAATAATTTTCAATGTGGCCCAGTGCCAGTCAGGGTTGAAAATAATTTCAGTCCAGTATCAGTTTCAGAATGCAAAACAGGTCAATCTTTGTACAGCAAAGATGAGGTGAAAGATGAGGGAAGGTTTTGTTAGATGTTGATTAGAAACAGTTCCACATGTGATTTTTTCCTCACTGAACCCCAAATGAAAACACTTAATGGTTTATTTCCTTTGTGGCATGTGGTGCCATTGTAAGATACTTGTTGCTATATTAATTCCATCAGCTTCTTAGATTTATGTCTTGATGTATATTCAATCTCCTCCCCAATATTTTTTCCCTTCCTTTTTTTGAGTGTTTTTTTTTTCCTGATGCTGTTTTTCCTCCAGAGTTACTTTTACATTGAGACCAAAGGGGCTTTTATTTTTTCTTTGCTTACAATTTTTATCGTGCAAATTTGAAGTGTGACAACAGTGGAGCAAGATAAGAGGCTTTCCCTAGAGCCTCTGCAAATCCTTTGCACAATGCTTTGGAATTTAGACAAAATTGCTAAGCCCTTCAGATTGGTATCTATTTAGCCAATGAGAATTTGTATTATGATCTTTGTCATAAAGAACACCATGGGACAGCAAAAAAGTACTTAGAGATTATACTGAAAAAGTAAGGAGTAGAAATTTAAGATGCTCTAAATAACTTCAGGGCAGAACATGAAGCACTTAGTCATATTGGTGAAGTACGAATCACTTGAAAAGACCCACAAAATTAAGTCTTGGAATTTGTGAAGGTATTCTTCAACATGACAAACACCTCTGAAATCCAGACCATAAATTACTTTCTGATTTGCATCCAGTAAATGATGCATGTAAGGTCCTAAATTTCATCTTGAATATAACACTGAAGAAAACTTTATTCTTTAAGTGGATAGTCATAGTTTGTGATTTATTTTACCTAACTTAGGACGCTTAGCACACTTACGGTTTCTTCAGTCAATAGAGAGAGATGAACCTTCAGATGTGACACATTATTTTTGATTTAAACAACAACTGACAGAAGTTACCCTACATGCAGAGTATTCATCCAAGTCATCATGTATGGTGTTCATCCAATGAATAATTAACATAGTTTTCTTTTTTTAAAAATCCCTTATTTCTAGCCTGCACATGGTTAGCTATCACATGCAGCTGTTGAATATCAATATGTATTTTGCCAAGAATGAAGAAACATCTATTATCAGAGGTGTATTTCCAATACATGATAATACCCATTTTAAAGTACTCTTTGACAAACTGAATAGCTTTAATTTCTAAAGCCCTTTCTTTTTCTTAAAGATTTCTGTGAAACATAGGCAGTTCTTTCTGTTTCTTAAACATTTTCATCTTTTAATAAGAATTTGAATAATACCCCAGAAATGACAGCTAAGATACTCTTCATGATGAACTTTGGCAGTTTATTAATAACTTATTGGATTGCCCTAAGGATAGTGAACTTAAATCAAATTATTCAGGGTTACAGGAGTTATTACTGTTACAGAGATTCCAAAAATATAGGGCAGTAATGAGATTTGGCCATATAGGTATGAATGCCACCAGAAAAAAAAACCAAACCAAACCAAAACCAGAATCATTTCAAATATTAATATTTCCTCTTTAGAAATTTGAAATGTTAAAGTGGTAAAACCACAATCTAACAGCTGTTTATTCTAAATAAATTTATTTTTTCAGGATCCAACCACAGAAATAGAACTTCAAATCCATGCATAGGAGGATCAATAGCTGTCATTGTTTGATAGTACTCGAAGATGATGGAAGTAACAAATGAAAAAGTTCTGCTAGTGTCAAAGAGAACAAAAGAGCACAGAGACTGAAATCCTATTCTCCTCATGAGAGAAATTCAACCAAAAATTATAAAAAGACACATATATAAATATGCTTATATTAATCTATATAATGAAATCTAACCTATTTATATGTGTGTGCACAAATATATATAAAAATACAAAAATCATGCGGAAGTCATACAAATATCTACAGCACAGAATATCGTGAAACATAAATCTAGTGAAAAGCTCTGTTCCAATGTATTGATTTCAACAAATTATTGTATTAATATTAAAGTGTTTACACACATAATTCAAATTTAATTTGTATTTATTTGATGTCATGGATAAGGAATAAAATATAATATCTAAATGGATTATGATGCCTGTAATGCCCATTCCCAGCCCCAGTCTCTTTAAAAAACACCTTGGTTACAGGAACCTCTAATTTACATAATTTTATAGTGATATAATGCCACAACAGACTCAGACAAATATTATTTTTGCCTCCCAATATCACCCTGTATATAAGTATCAAAGCTGATGCAATCCTGTTTTAGGTAATCTTAGTTTCTGGGAAGATTAACAACTGGAAACAAAAGAAAGTCTGCACTCATTTTGTTCAGGGCTGTATAAATCAAACACAGAGATCACATTTCTTAGGAATTTTAAAGGTGCTAATTTAAGCAATTCTGCTCTGTCTACTGATTCTAAATGCAATTGCATAGAAAACAAAATATTAAATTCTCATAGTAATTATATATGACAGGTGGAAAAAAACCACAAATTTTCAGCCCCTACAATTTGAAAATAAAGATATATGGGAGAGTACAGGAAAAGAACAACAGGGGAAGAGAAGGATCTACACAAAGGAGGAGCTGCAAAAAAGAAGAAAACATCATGCTAAATGTCATAATTTTATAGCATTTTGAGAGTAAGCAGATATTCCTGAAGTACAAAAGAGCAGGAAGAATTTGTAGGGATTACTTAGCTCTGAAACAGAGTATAGTTTCACAAAAGTGAGAAAAGTTTGGGAAAGGAAAAGAGCACATCAAAACAAATAAGGTTCCACCACAGCAGGAAGAGTAAAAGGTTTATGCGCAGCAGAGGAGAAAGATGAGAGAACTGAAAGTAGTTAGTAGCAGTAGAAACAGAAAGGCAAGGTAAAGAATGAAAGAGACAGAAGGAAATGAAAGAAGCAATAGAAGGATGTGATTAGGAGAAAAAGTAGCATGATGAATTAGAAGAAATGTATCCCAAAGATCCAATTTGGGATTGCACAAAGCTTTATAGAGGCACAGAGAGATAAGAATAGCCAGTGGAAATAAAAAAGAACAGACCAAAAAATGAATGAGCAAATGAGTTGGATTAATTCAACAGGTAGAAGCAGTTAGATTGAAAGCAGAAAGCACTTTAGAACTGTTCTTCAAGAGATGAATTGCATAAAAGAAGATCTAGCAACTGTATTTTCATAGGTATAGCCTGCCCCTAAACATCTACTTGGATGCAAAAGCAGCATTCAGGGCAGTAACAAGACTTGAGGTTCCTCACCTCAAAACCTCACTGTGCGCCATTCCCTAAGTCTTGTATCTGATAGACCTGAGATCCTACATCTGAGCTCCTCTACCTGAGGGTCAGCTGCCCTTTCCACAGGGCTGACCCTGTCTCTCCCAAGGTCCAAGAGCAGACTGGCTGAAGGGAACACACCTACTCCTATGGCGGCAGCAGTCAGCACCTCCTCCCACACACCCTCCACCATCCACAGGAGCTGAGGAGGAAGGTAGAGGAGGAAGAATCAGAGGGGTGGGACTCAACCTCTCCCTTCTAAATGAAAAGTGCCTACAAGCCTGAAGGCTGTGGGTATACACTTCCCATTCATCAACCACATTCTTATACAAGCCACAGTGCTACCCAGTGACATTTTAAATGAATCAGCTACAGGCTATGCACGTAGGATGATGGATTATGGAGCAGGAGCAGTTAAAACACCTTGAAAGAAGAGCACAGAGAAATAGACCAGGGCTCTGAGGAGCATCCCAAGATGCAGAAAGACAGAGTTGCTGGCATTTACATGCTCTTTGCCTTGCCTGTGCAGGAAAACTTCTTCTCCTTGATACACCAGCTGCTGGCACAGGTGTATCAAGGGAGGCAAGGAGGAAATCAGAACTGCCCAAATCAGGAAAACCAGTCAGAGAAAACCCACAAAAAACAAAAACCAAAAACAGAACCAAAAACAAAAACAAAACAAACAAACAAAAACAAACAAACAAAAAAACCAAGCAAGAAATAAATTAACTCTGTCTGATGATGGTTTCACAACCTGTTGGAGCACACTGCTGCTGCCCTTACAGAGACTCTTTGAACTTCCCTGAGGGAAAAAATACCAGCCTGAAAGGATTAAAAACAGCACTTACCTGCTATACATTCCCTAGAATGTATTCTGGTTGCATATCCCTAGTGCAAAGCAGACACAAATTTGCTTTGAAATTTGTCCGTGACATGTAGCTTCAAGTGCCAGGCCCTCAGCACTTGGTGTGAGCAGCACCTCCTGTGACAGGACCTTGTTGAGGTGAGGGATAATGGGGTGCCTCAGCAGAAGAGTGTAAGATCTCCTTAAAGTCAGGGATATTCTTTTTGTCATTGATGAGGACATAAGTGGGAGAACATGGCTGTGGCTGACAATGACAATTGTCATGGGAAGTTAGAGGAAAACCAAGGTCTTTTACTAAGTAAAAGAAAAGGTAGCCTTGCCTGTCTTGTCACATTATCCAACTGGCATCAGATCTAACAACTCAGGCTAAAGCATGAGACCTTGGTTTTTGAGAGAGAGAGTTTTGCAACTATTTTGACAAAGGACTCTGCTCGAAGAACTTGAGAACTGAGCCTAGAAATTCTATAATTTAGTCCTTTATATTGCAAAACTTTAGCTCAAGAAAAGAAAATAGTTTGACTTGAGAAAACACCCATCACAAGCTACCATTAACTGGCATCTTACTGCACTGGGATGCTACCAAACAAGCGCACCAAGGAACACTTTTGTTCCAACAGACTATGTGTCTTAGATACAGCTGTAGTAATTAAGATTAGAAGCTGTGAAGAAGAAATAGATCACTAGACAGAACAACACCAAAGTAGAATTCTAATGTCAATTTGAAGTTAGTTCAAAAAGGCTTAGGGCAAGGTATGGTATTGTTGCCTGATTTTTTTTTTCTGTGTGATAAATGAGGTGACAAAATAAAGCTAATTTATTTGTCAGAAAAGGCTTCTGTATAATGAGAAGAATAGGTGTATGTGTTTACTAGATTGCCCATTTTGATTTCTCAAAAGAATATATAAATATTTTGTTTCTATGATCATCCTTTTGAAAGCCATGTACTGTGTCACTCTTCCTTCCCAACAAATTATTAATAAAGGGATACAAAATTAATTGCTTAGCATTTAATTCCAAATTTCATTAATTTGTTGTCAGCATTTCCTTTAGGTAAGTGGCATCTGAGCTAGACTGTTCTTTCAGGCTCTACTATAGAGCATTGCATTAAAATTAACCATGATATTTCTGTTCTTCTGTGTGCCTCCATACTTTCAAAAAAAACCTGCCTGTATTATAGATGCACAAAATTGCATGCGTGTCTATAATGTTTTATACAAATATATGCATGTCCAGCTTATTGCTAGGTGGATGATAAAGGTGTCTGCCTTCTCCAGCTGCCTTAATCCAGTTGCCTTCTCCTTCCTGCCCAGGCTGACACTTCCCTGTTTACAGGTTCAACCATTTAGAAGAGCTAACCACATATGCCAGAGGCTCATACCACAGGCACACCCCTTACACACCCAGCAGTTGTGAGATGGTATAGGTGCTCATCAACAACACCCCCGTGTCTGACTACAGCAGCAAGCACAACATTTCACTCACGCTCCCAAGGCTCTCAGCAGGAGCTGGCAATTGCAGTTCCTGCAGCATGCAGATACACAGCATAAAGGGTGAGATCCCCCAGGGAGAGAGTTGGGAGATCATCCATTAAGAAAAGAGGACAGCTGGGTTCATCAGGTGCAGGGTTTCAGCTAGGCAACCATACTGACTGGGCCCATTTTACACATGACTGGCGCCTTTTACACTGGTTTCTCTTAATCCATACTTGTTCCTTCTGGCACCTCCCTCTTCTGCACGTAGCCTCAGCTCTAGGTACAATCCCACCAAGCCATTCCAACACCCAAGCCACTCAGTGGCTTGCATCTTCATCTGTTTTGAACTCACTTTGTCTGGAGCCCATCAGTTACCTTGACTGACCAGGTTTGTTTCTGACTATTGTTTTTTTTAATGCTGGTCTTTTTTAAGGCTGGTTTTATTTCTATGCCTGTTTTCCTCCCTTTCCTTTCCCTATCCTCCACAAAAAAATAAAACATCCTTACACATCAGATATCCATACCAATTAGTGTGAATATCCATGTTTGTTCTTATTGCAACCTGTCTTACCATGTCTCAGTCAGGTTTGTATCTGTTTGGGTTTTTTGTTTGATTGGTTGGGTTTTATTATGATTCCTTTGCCCAGATATTCTTAAAAGAATAGACACATTCCTTCCAAATACTATTAGACTTAAAATTTACAAAGTCCAGCTGGATTCAAACTCAGAATTTTTTTTTTCTATAGCTTGAAAGCTCAAAGGGAAGAAAAAAGAAACAGTCAGATAGATGTGTACTCTGACTACCTGCACAACAGAAATCACTATACGGAGTAATGTTCAGACACTAAAGAAGCTGAATAGCCTCTTAGCATTTCTTTTGTATTGCTTTCACTCCACCACCTTGGCATATCAAGCTTGCTCTTTGCATAGTGAAATTTTCTGAAGTGCAGGCTAAAAAAGCCAATCAACTCTTCCTCTTTAGATTAAAAAAAATAAAAAGGTCAAATTCATCCCTTCATCCCAGTCTGCTTTATGTATAAACCTATTCATAGAGTTCTAGTTAAGGGATTTTTGAAAGTTTACAAATCTCATTATCACCAATGATTACACATGGATGGTTAACCCTGGAGATGAATTTGGAAAGAATGTTAAAGCAGTGATATTTGCCTCTAGATAATCAAGACTGGGAAGCATGGTTTAATTTGTATCCATTCTAAGCCTCTTCAAGTATAGGGCTTCTCTGCATGTAGCTCTTTCCACCAATGTTTCACTTGAAACTAATTTTTATCTTAGCAAATTACTTCTAAAGATTCATCTATGTTTTTCTTGTACACCCCAAATTAAGTCAGTTCCTTTTAAGTACTTGGGTGCAAAGGGGATATATTTTTCATCACATTTGTTTTGATACACAGAATCATCAGAATATACTCAAAACCTTTTCTATTTCCAAACAAAGAATAATATGTAAAGAGTAACAAATGCAGTTTTCATTGGTCACATAGCTTCTTCCTTAACAAAAGCCTGATTTGTATAAGTTTTTGAAAAATGATTTGAAGCGACGTGGTCTTTCATCATGTTCATTGACTGAGCAAAGTTACTGTTGTGACATTGTAAAAGACTAAACACACAACACAAGTAATTATGTGCATGCCAGTTTGTGGATGAAATAGTGGAACAGCTGTTTCATGACTCAGGTCATAACTAATAGAAGACATAATTAACAGAAGCTAACAGATTTTTAGAGAATGGGTGCTGTTAAACTAGCGTTTGACTATTAAATTTGAACTCTAGTTACTAAAGAGAAGAGAATTACTGCAATGTGCTCAAGACCCTGTCCATCTCATTCCTTTCTTCCCCATCAAAAATAGCAAAAGAAATGCTTAGTGAACACCTAAGAAAATTCTTTGGTTCATATGTAATTTTAATACAGAGCAGCCTTCATTTCTACAACAAAATTGGTTATACCACTGATCTTTGATGCAGCCTTAATAAGATGACTGGAGTCAAGATCATGATTTTGTTCATGCTTTTCCCTTTAAGCCTAGTTTAGTTTCCCTTTTCATGGAGAAAACTTTAAAAAAAAAATTAAAAACAGGGCAGCATTAAACTGTCCATAGGCATGACTACATGAAATTGGAATATATTTGGAAATGTTGTACTTTGATCCCATTAAAATAAGGGAAAAAAATAAACTTTTTAAGCACAGAAGTGCTTTCCTATTTCAGAAATATCACCAAGGTGACTTCTGACATATTTGGGATGTACCAATTCTAGATGTGCATGCAAGTAGGGCTTGTTTTGATTCCCACCATTTTATATCAATATAAACAATCATGAAGTTCAAAAGCTACTGTGAACCATGAAAGATTTCCACTGAAGAAATGAAGCCTTCTACAGAGAAAAGGAAGGAACTTGAGGCAGCTCTGTTGCACCTCATGTGAAACACTGCAGATTTCCCCAAATCATATAGTTCTTATTTTAGTTTTGTTTTTTGGTTTTCCCCATCATGCATGGAAATCAGAAAGGACAAGAGTAAATGTCCTGCAAGACTTTAATAAGACACTTCAACCAGGCTTTGTTGTAGCTGTGTCCCCAAACAGCTATTGTATCCTCTGTTTTACATAGGTCCAAGAAAACCATACCATGTCTAACCAATATACTTGCTCAGGAATATGCTTACTGCTCAGAGACAGATTGTCAAGCTGTGTCACGCCATCCACCTTCGCGAGGTGTTAAGTCAAATTCACAAATTGCATGCAAAGGAAAATAAAATTTAAAAATCTAAGTATGCTTAATTATGCAGTCAAAAGATCACTTTGTGCTCTCTCTGAATTTCAAAACATCCTCCTTGATTTTCTAGGGCTTCGGACACATTCTAATCTCTAGTGTAATAATTTGACCACTATATTAGAAAAATATTTTTCTCTCATAAGTCAAAACAAAGCAAAAAACCTAGAAAATTATTTATATTCTAAACAAGAAAAATATTTCTGATAAGGGATGTGCGGATAATTACTACAGCTAAGAGAACACAGAAAACCTGGCTAACAGCTATTTGTTTTGGATTGAAATTCTACCAATTCTTCTATGTAGCATAAATTTCCATGGAGCTGCTTGCATCTTGTTTTGAATCAATGTCTCTGCTGAAGCTTCAGTCTCCAGAACAAGGTTGGAATGCAAAAGTGTTTAGAATAGGACGCCCCTCACCGAAAAGTGAGTAGTTCAAGGGAAAAATTTGCTAATTTCTTTTATGAGCATTTGACTCATGCTGAACAAAAATGCCATAGGAAAATCAGAATCTGATTGCATTTCATCAGTGACAAACAAATTTAAAAACTCAGTAAGATTGTTCAAGTCACAAAAATCTGTGCAGTTACAATCACAGCTCTGGAAACTGAACATCCCATTCTAACTATTGTTTTTTCTTGTTTTTTTTCCTTGTAAATGTTCTCTAGATAGTACTGTCATACTCATACTGAAGTGTCATCCTTCCTATCTTGCAGTGACTCAAGAAATTCATACTTAAGATGACTTTCAGGCATAATTTACTCAAGATGTGAAAGTTGGTTTTTACTCTGAAGGCACATCACCAGGAGGAGTAAAGGTTCTGGACATGGTGTTGACTGAATAAAACAGATGTACAAGCAAAAATAATTGAACTCACTTTCTCACAGTTGTCTTGACTCTACAGTACTATCAAAAACTACAAAGTAGAGCATCTAAGTACAAATTGAGCATTTGTCGCTATAAAAATTTATATTTTCTTTAATCTTCCCATGAGACACTGTGACTGAGACTGATCCTGAAAAAGCTTGCAACAAGTAATGCTTGCTTCACCTTCTACATCAACATTCTCCAGATGAATGGGTCAGACATCATCACTGAACTCAGGTTACAAATATGTTAAAGATGTCAGAAAGTCTTCCTTGTTCTTCAATTCTTCCTATGTATGCACTGACTTTATATAAATATAGATATGTACACACAACATTTTGGTTCCTTATTCTTTTCACTGAAGGCATACAAAATAAGGGGCCTGCAAGATCAGAAGTCCAGAACACCAAGATGTACTGCATGAGGCATCAAAAATTCTTAGTGCTGTTTGGAAAACTACCAGTCCTTGGAATGAGCTTCATATCCAACCCAAAATTTTCACTCATGTGTGTTGAAAAATCAACATTCGCCTTCCTATCTCAGTAACTCTGAGAAAAAAAAAAGTCAAACTGCTGATAAAAGCCTATGGATATGGATACTCACCAGTACACACCAGTTTTCATATATCACTGTCAACAATTCATTTAAAAACATTATATGAATTAGAATGAGATATAGGTTTGAGTTTCTGTTGGTACCTCTGTACCCATCCAGTGGCTTCAGACCACTGCTTGAAAAACAGATGTTTTGGTGGTTTAGGAGGTGTGTTTGGGGATTGTGGGTTGTTTGGGCTTTTTTGTTCCTGGTGGAGCTTTTTCAACTCAACCTTCTATTTCATATTATCTGAAGAAAGATCTGATTTTCCTTGGCATGGCCCTTACAAGACAATAATTAAAATATTATGGATCTGAACATCCTGGATCTGAACACTATTAACCACAGCACTCTGGGGTTTGTATTGCCCATCATCATATGCTCATCCATAGATGTGTCAGCCTCTGTCCTTACAAATTCCTTTAAGGTCATGGTTAAAAAATGCAAGTAAGAGCAAGGGAGAAAGAAGAGGGAAAATATGTTTTTACCTAATACTTGGAAGAGTCAATTTTGCTTGCAGCATCAGATCAGATAGCTTAGAAAGCACTAATTTAATGGTCTGCATCCAATGTGCTCTGTTCCTTATAATCCAGGCAAGTTTGTTCTCTGGTATACCCTAGAGGGTTTTCTCACCATGTGAAGAGAGAAATAAATTTTATAGGCAATACATCCTTCCCATAAAATACCTGAACTACTTCATTTATATCTGAGCAATGATGAAAGACAGAAGGAGCTGGCCACTTACACCACATATGGTATCACTTCTGAGGAAATCTCTTTTTCAGGTACTATCATTATCCCTAAATTTCTACATTTAAGAAGCACCTGGCCATTCTGTGTAAATGTTGATGATGGGCTCAGCTTTGGCAGTTATCAGTATACTGTAATGAAAGTGAAATCTTCGGGTGGCTCAAATGAGTCTGATTAATATTTAGTCTGGAAGAGAAAATCAAAAGCTAAAAATAGCAATATTTAAGGATCAGAAATTCCAGGAAATATAGAAGCATTGCTCAAATCACTCTAGATGCAAAAATTATAGAAAAGCATTGAAAAAAACCTCTCACTTTTTAGAACTTTCAAAGGATCTCAATAGTTGACTAGGATGCCAGTGTAAGAGAAATACATAAACCTCAGAATATACCTTTTGCAAAGAACTTGCATTCAGAGAGACAGCCAGAAATGAGAAAATAAAAATAAGATACTGGGGAATAAAAAACTGTACTTCTGACACTTCTATCACCTTAGATCTGTCTGGACATGATAGCAAGACAAATTTTAATGACATGATTGAAAAAAAAAAAGAGAAATGACCAAATATGGGAAATGATTATGGGAAGCACATCCTAATCATAAAGATAGTAGAAGAAATCTGGCACTCGATTAAAAATCTGTTTGAGGCTGGTTTTGCGTACCAATCAATAGCAGGTGTCAACTACACTTTACTGAATGTAAAGATCATTTGTGGGGTGGGGAAGGATCGCGGAAGGGTTTTGAAGGTGAAGCCAAGCAGTTTGTGTTTGAAGTGTCAGAAAAGCAGTAGCTAGTGAAGGAAGGTGTGGAGAGAGGTGAAATAGTTGAAATGACAGGCCAGGAAAATGATCTTTGCAGAAGCTAAGTAAGATTGCATTTGTCAAAAGAGGAAGGAAAAAAGGGTGTTTCGGAAGCTGAGACGTGAGATATTTCAGCTGTGGAGATAGATAGCAAAGCCACTTCTTAGATATGGTCTGTAAAAAGAATCTGTGAAAACTAGACACTACATGAAAGGGAGGTTTTAGAAAGTGGATTCAATCAAACAGGATAATCATCATTCTAGATGTCACCATTACCTAAGAAAAAATTCTTCCAAAACAAAAATGGCTGACTTTTCAATAGCCAGTGACTATTCATCACTATAAAGTCCCTTTGGAATATACTTAGCTTTGCTGGGTTTCTATATGCTGGTTTTCTGCATTTTTATTTCCTCTATCACTATTTTTCCTTCCTTTGTCATCACTTTTAAAGCATAGTCAGATTCAAAGTATGAGTGATTTGCAGTGCTTGTGCATGACAAAATGCAGTTTTATGATGAAAAACTTAAGCACTTTCTAGCAAACACATAATTTAGGGCTGAGTGCTGATGCCATAGCTTTGCAGCCAGGAGTTTAGTCACTGGCATCTCAGGTCAATAGCTACAGGAAGTTCTAGATGCTTCCTGTATGTAGTAGCATTTGGTGTTTAATACTTCAGGAGACACCAGAATCTCTGATAGTAGGCACTGAATTAATTGTGTTGTGGTGTCCAAAAGGATTAGCTAGATAGGTTTTAAGACCAGAGACGTGATCTGAAAATCACTGGGAATCAGCACTGCTGTTTCTAATGAGCAGGAAGTTTTTTAGATAACAGATCTACTAATTTCACTCAGATACTCAGAATGATCAGAATATCACAAGAACAAAATCTATCAGTTTTTAATATAGTTACTGGAATCTTGGGCACATGTGAATGAGTAAAACACAAAGTAAACCAAAATAGTTACATGAATTTTCCATAAGGTTTAGAAGGGTTTTAGTGACATCTTCAAGAGACCGAGGTCTCCCTGATACTGGATTTATGTCTCTCTACCATGAGCTGTGATCCTTTATCAGAACAACACAGAAGTCCCATTTAGATTAGATTCCTGTCCAAAACTTGCCATATACCTTTCCATATGATATACTTCTGCAGCAATTTGTAACATATTTCATTAGCATTTAGATATAGCTGTGGGTTCAGATTCTGAATTTTCAAATGAAACAAACTATATTAATACTTCATGTTCCTCTTCTTTCACAGCCCTTTATGTGCTGGCCATTGACAAAATGTGACAAAGAAAGGAGATTATTAAGGGGAAGTGTTCAGGACTAGTTTCTTTTTCAAGTGGCATGAATATCCAGGGGACTGTTGTTTTAAAAGGGTTTATTTTTCACCAAAATTTCTAATAATATAGTTAACCAGCTTTTGTATTAAACCAGTATTTAATTCTGGGTTACATAGTTTATCAACAATGGGCAAACCGAAATTTTTAGGTCAAACTGTTTGGTGACTACATATTATATAGAGAGATTGATGCATAGCTGTCACTAGCAGCCCGGTTTAATGAATGATATCCTTCTGGAAAAAGCTCCAATTTTTCATATTGATTGAATGAATACTACTGAGGATATCAAACTTCAAATACTACTGAGGTATACTACTTCAAATTTCAGTACAAAACTCTGAATTCAGATATGCTTTTGGGCAGAGGCCTTGTTTTACTTTAGTATTCCTAGCTGGAAATTTTAAGTATTGCAGTACTTCCTGGAGCGTCTTCATACCTTGCAAAATTATATGAACAAAGTGGCTCTCAGATCTTGTTTGGTCTCTGGAAGGAAGACCAATAGACTAAGCCAATAGTCTAGGCATATTTATTCACTGAAAAAGTGCCCTGAAAAAATGTTTGATTCTGATCCTGGACATCTGCATAAAACAGTTGAGTTTCTTATAGAGCAGTTCATCTCTGCACTGATTAGATGACTAGCCTAAACCTCAAGTCTGAGAAAGAGCATTCCCACTTTATTCAACTGAAATTCAAAGTATCAATTCAGATAAATTTCTGAGTTATCTATCTAAATATCAGTGACAGCTAGAGGAACAAATAAAGTCAAGGATTTATTTTCTAGACCAGCCCATACTAAGGAATTAATTTACCTGAAAGTAATTTTTATTGTGTAAGGGCAAGAAGGAGAAAATTCTTATTCTGTTTTTAGAAAGAGGCAGGGAAAAAATTAACAGCATTTCTCCAGCCTTAAGAGAAGAATTTGACCCAAATACTTTGAATCTTAATCCATTCTTTGATCATTGACTAAATTCCTCATTATAAGTGATCGTGTCTGCATTTGTCTGAGGAATGCTTGGGATTCCCTGTTCCAGCATTCCACAGAAAGATTTTTATTCTGTTGTATATTTTTATTTTATTAGCACATAAATACGCAACACTACTCTAAGTTGTAGTTGAGAATACAAGATTTTTATTTATCATCTTCCAAGGCAGTTGTGCTCTAGAAAATGCCCCCAGTTGCCAAACATTGAAAAAAGATGAAAGTCAGTCATTCCAGTTCATGCAGTCCAATATAAAGGGACTGGATGTGCTCTCTATTGAATGAAATAACACTGGGAGAGAGAAGGCACTACATTCTTATGTGCCATGACATAATTCAAGTGATATGCTTCTAGAATCCATCCTTTAGTTGTTTTCTTGGGTGTTTTGGGGAAAAGGAGCAGGTTGGCTTGGGGTTTGGTTTGTGAGGGTTTGGGGTTTTTTCTGGAGTTTTTAAAATCTTTCATGTCAGCATGGTTTCTATACTTTTGAAAAGGATAGTGGAGCTGGGGTGAGAAATTATATGTATTTCCTTCTTATATTTAAACTGCTTTGACTTTATCTTCAGTCCTTTTTTGGTCTTTTGATAAGCATCTTTCCTGACTTGTCTGATACCTATTCTAAGCACTGAAATGATTGATCACAAAGTATTTCAAATATGCGGTGTTTGGAGAATGTAATATCTAATACTCTTTTAATAAAACCAATACACACAACACAGGTTTTATCTGACACTAATGCATTTTTAAATCTTTGGACTCATCAATATGATTGTAGCTAAAATACTACTAAAATGTATTTGGCACTCTCTCCTCATGTAGCTGGCAGGAGTAGGCTGGCTGTACACAGACCCCTTGGCCTTCCTTTTCCTCTGCCTATTTTCGCAGATGAGTCAACCTTTGATGCTCACTGAGAGTAGAGCTGGCAATTGCTGGGCCCAGATGCCACACTCGGGGCTCCAAGTCCTGAACAGAAGGATTTGTAGCTGGCTGCTGCCATGTGCTACTTTAGATTCACTGTCTATAACCTGGAGGGTTTATATATAATTTGCCTGCTGCCGCCTTGGTCATTGGTATCCATGAGACGTTCAGTGTTGCCTGGCTAAGACTGAGCCTACAGCCCACAGCTTGTGCATGTCCAGCTTTGTGCTCTACATTTTCCACTCCTGTCACACAGCAAATGTGTGCACTGGGTGGAAGAATAATTCTCATGCCAAACATGCACACAAGCAGTGGACAGAAAGTTTCTCAGGAAACAGAAAATTCTGTGAAGTCTTTCCATAAAGTCACACATTTTGGATGTCTGAATGCAAGTCATTTCTTCCAAAACAAATCTTTGTGCCAGTACAGTAATTCAGGTTGAGGATCTATAAATGTCCTTGAGATAAATAATTTTTTTAAGGAGGTTGATATTCACCTTTTTGAACGACTACATAAGAAAAAAATAAAAAAGAAGACACTTTCTTTATAATCAAAAAAGTTATTGATTCTGAAATAGGCAAGCTGGAAAAATAGCCAAAGGTCTCTCTAATGCAATCTTACAAGAACTTCAAAATACATAATACCTCTTTGAGTTAACTGGGTATCTAATAATTTCTCCACATGTAGATCAGTTACCACCAGCAGCCACCATATATATAAAAACTACTACAATCATAAACCTTGCTTTTATGGAGATTATATAATTGTGTTATCAGGGAGACTGGGGACAAGGAGACCATATATTTTACCATTAGTATGTTCAGTGCAGTCCTATATTCAGCACAAAAAAAATCCTATTTGTTTTGGCTTTTTTGTTTTCCCCCAAGTCAGCTAATCAGGTTCTTTTAGTAGATTTGATTGTGCAAATAATACTCCCAATTATGTTTGTAGTAAGAAGTAGACACTTGAGTAAAAGACAAAGAAGCAGGCCCTATATTTGTGAAATGGAGCATTCTATAGAGGAAAGAGACAGCACAGGAAAAGAGGCATTAGCAAGTGAAAATCTGTAAGAAATGAGTTAAAAGTTGAATAAAGCCCTATGGGATGTAGCAGTGAAGGCCAAAGGAATATAAACTAAAAGTTTGCCAGTGACACCAAACTGGGAGAAGTTGTTGATGCTCTCAAGGGCAAAGAGGCCCTGCAGAGAGATGTGCACAAATCAGAGGCTGGGGAATCACCAAGCATTTGAAGTCCAACAAGAGCAAGTGTCGGATTCTGTACCTGGGATGGGGCAACCCTGGATGTACAGACAGACTGGGGAATGAGAGGCTGGAGAGCAGTGCCATGGAAAGGGACCGGCTCCCAGAGGGTCCTGGTCGATGGCAAGTTGAACTTGAGTCAGCAGTGCCCTGGCAGCCAGGAGGGCCAGCCCTGTCCTGGGGGCATCAGACACAGCATGGCCAGGCAGGCAAGGGAGGGGATTATCCTGCTCTGCTCTGAGCTGGGGCGGCCGCACCTCAAGGGATGTGTGCAGTTTTGAGTCCTGTTTAGGGCCAGGAACTGGACTTGATGATCCTGATGGTTCCCTTCCAACTCAGCATATTCTATGATTTTATGATTTTATGATTTTATGATTTTATGATTTCTGTTCCTTGGCAGAAACTGAAAAATCCTGAGGTGTCTGGCTCCACAAAGAAATGGTTCAAAAAGCCTGTGCTTTCCCTCATGTTCATAGCATGATGTCTGATACATTTTCCATAGCATACTAGAGGCAACTAAACTATCACTCAGTGATATGAACAACATAGGACCCAAATTTCTGCAGTGAGACAATATTTTCCATGCTGATGCCTAGTCCTTTGAATAAAAAATACATTAAACAAAATGTTCAGTATAAATTTGACAGCAGGTATGATTCTTTTTCTGGTTCAGACAAAGAATAGCTATTTAACAAGAATTTTGACCAAATTCAATGACTTCCCTAAAGTGTAGCTCATAAGAAGGCTTATTTGCATGCATTAGATTAACTGTCTTTGTTTTTCATGTTAAAAAAATCAGATTCTTTCTTCAGCTTTCACAAAATCCAAATTGATATTATGCCATATATTCTGTTATTAGCTATTACTTTATTTGTAGCTCAAGACTCTAAAAACAGATAGGATTTAAACACAGAACTGAATAGTTGCATTAACGTTATATATTTTCAATCAGGTAATCTGTATCAGATATAGAGATAGAGAAAGACATGGGAGGAATATGAGGAGTATGATAGGCAGCTTGGAATTTCAGTACTGCAGCTGGTATTTTGTAAGCATCACAGCAAAAAGGAGATTTACAGGAGGTATTAAAGTAGAATGGCAAAGAGGCTTATCTGATTGATTTTGTCTTTTTCTTTCCTCTTTCACTTCAGTTTACATGAGGCACAATATCATTAAGATCTGTGAAAAGGAGTTTTCAGAACCATTACACATAATAGATGCATATGGCAAAGCTGAAAAATGAATACTTGTGAACAGTAACAATACATGGGCTGTTAGTGCTTGTCTTGCCTGTGCACATCCAACAGCTGTACTGCAGAGCAGCACTAATTAATTCAGAATCATTCAATGCATCTTCAACTGCTATAACTAACATGAATGTTAGTCATTCTTCCTGATGATGCCGTCGAAGGCAATGGTGAGGGTTAATTATTGCTGTCTGAAATATATCTGTCCAGAAATAATTTGGCTGTATAATTATTAGAATGTAAAATCAGGTTTTTTTCAGATGAGGTTTTTGGTGAGTCAACACTGTCTGAAAAATAGAAACTTTTTAACATAAACAAGTACAAGAACATTTCTCAAATAGTGTCCATTTATTCTCATGTGCCTATTCTTAGGTGTCTCCTTTTCTAATTTTGAAGCTTTGGGTTATTTCTTTGTTCCTTTTTTTTTCTTTAGGATGTGTGTTCCGTCTGCAAGCTACAGAGAAAACACTGAAGAGTCCATTCATTCTTTTTTCTTATGACTCATCATGGCTGTTGATATGGATTACAAGAATGAAATCTGAAATAATGTTTTTTTTGTTATTGTACAACAGGAATGCTATACTTTCAAAATGTAAGAATTGCAGAATTTTGAAGAATTCTGTTTTGGGGGGATAGAATGTAAGAAAATAAAGATGGGGCAGAAGGTAATCTTGCCCCTGAGGAGTTGCAGCTGTACTAACTACCAAAGATTAGGAACAGCCTACCCTTGATAGGCCACAGCTGTGACTAGTAAGGAAGAGTGCTATAAAAGAGTGGGTTAGCTGGTCCAGAGGAGTGTTGGTGTTTGTTGGCTGTGCTGTGAAGAAAAAGGAGTCAGTGTTGCAAGGAGTTGCCTGTGAGAAATCACCAAGAAGGTATGGGATTTTTGCAACAAGATAACAACACTCTGTCAGGCTCAAATATATGACATGGCATATAATACAAAGGACATGTAACTTCAGTCATTTTCAGAATTACTTCAAATGGCTTTAGTCCATGTTTTTTTTTTCACAGAATTTCATTTTAACCTTTATGGGTATGTCTGTGGCTTGGATTTAGATACATATATACATATGTGCTGGAATGTTTACATAATTGTGGGTGTGTCTGTGTGCATGCCCAGATGTACATATATGTGAGTGTGTATATATGTGTATGTCTATATACCTGCATGGACACATATGTGTGTAGATTTGCATATCTTCACACTTACTTCTCTGACTCATGAGGGGATAGATATTCCCTGTCAGCTTTGGCTGCCTTATTTCTGGTGTACCATAAACATGTTAGAAAACAAGTCTTCCTCGTGAAAAAGAAACCAAAAAGACACAAAAAGCTGGTGGAGCTAGCACAGCATCCCTAAACACAACCTACTGCATATAAGGAAACTTCAGACTTGTTGCCACATAACAGATCTCCTGGTCAGATTCCTACAAGCTAGGAAGAGATACAGATACAAATCCAAGAGCATGTATGATGTTGGATCAAACCCTCTCAGACTGAAATGAATGTAAAACAGTACCTTGAAATGCAAAAAAGTAGGCCATCAAGTTTTCTGTCTTTTATTATTGAGGTGTCAACTTGTCATTTCTCAGGAGATTTCTGCTGTTTTCTTTTAAAAAGTCTCTTTCCTTTTTGGAGGCCAGTCTTTTTAATGTGCCTAATACAACAAAAAGTCTAGTTTTCTTTTACAGTAAGAGTAAACTGCCTTCAAACTCAGGTTGGGTTGAATCAAGTTAGATGAAGAACAACAGGTGTACTTGCAGGGTTCTTAAGAACTGGTAAATATGAATCCAGAACTAAACCTGTCTCATGAGGAAGTCTTGTGAAATGTTTTTGAATTTTGTAGAATCCCAAAGGGCAGGCCTTTGCACATCTGAGAAGTTAGCCTCAGTGACTGGCCAATGCTTTCATGAAGATGCTTTCAACATACTCAAGAAGTTCTATATTTACAAAGGAGTTTAACTGAGAAGGAAAAATGTGGAAAATGTAAACAAAATGAATAGTGATGTTGAACATTGCATGCTGTAATTTTCTATTCTAATATCAAGTTGAACCACAGGATATTTTAGTCCTACTGCAAGAAAAAAAATTCAAAATCCTGAATGAAAATAACAACAAAAAGGCAGAACAAATAAAAGGTCCCTGAAGAACTCGTGTCTCAAACCAATTAGTGTTTTTAAAGTAAATATTCCAAACTTTAAAGGGAAAAGGAAAGGAAATTCAGATGAGGATTGAAGAAGTTGATTAGATGTAACTAAAGGCACAGCCACTCTGTGAACAGGAAATAGAGACAGAGGTATACTGAGAAAGCATCACCTGAGAATATCAAAAGTAGCAAAACTCTGAATTAGAAGAGCCACAGGATAAAGCAGAGCAGTACTACAACCCATCCACAGTTGCTTAAGAGAGCCTTTCAGAAATGTGTTCAGCTACCACTCAGGCCAGAAGTGAGACAGGTTATTTCACAAGAAACCAATGGAGACAAGCATAGTTCAGGACTATTATTTTGTGCTTAAAACATATCTAAAACATTGTTGCTAGCTGATCCATAACTGCCATCTGAATGTTTTTCAGAATACTACACAAGTCAAAATAATTGTTTGATTGCAAGTCACCACTGCGATGCTGCTTGTTGATTGCCTAAAGCTCCAGATGATGCAACTGGTGCAAGAGAGAGGGGTGAAAGAGATGCCAAGTCCTTGCTGCTGACACTCTTGGAAGAAGAATCTTGTTCCATTTCTTGTATTAAAGGTGGCAGAAACTACCAGCAATCAGTGCTGATTATTTTGTGGGGGCTCTGACTAAGAGTGTGATTGCTCAGTGAAAACAGGGGAATTATCAAGTGGATTAAATTTTGGAATAGATATAAATGTTTACACTTTAATACAGCTAAATATTGCAGCCACTGCTTCACACATAATCTGTTGGTTAAATCAAAATCTGTGCTAGGGAGACAATTTACTAATTAATTGTTTAAATCATATAACTACTTCTGGATAATAATGGAGTAGTTTTTTAATCCTGTGTAAAGAAAGAAGATTTAAATGAAATCTTTCTATAAGGAAACCATAGACATCATAGAAGGAGTATCATTGAAAGAAACCTTAAAAGTTCCTTTAGTTCCAACCCCCTCACCATGACCAGGGACATCACCTACCAGGTCATGTTGCTCAGAGTACTGTCCAACCTGGCCTGGAACACTTCCAGTGACAGAGCATTTATAACATTTACAAATTATGTTTTTGATGCATAGAAGTTACGCTCTTATTTTGCAAACTGAGTGTACAGGTAAATTAACATTGATCATAGTAGAGGTTCCATATTTTTTGTGAAAACATACCAAGCCAAAACCAGAGAAGTTTATGAAATTAAATATTACTTTTTTGTCCAAATTACAAACACGGTGATGAGTCTCTGTTAAATGTATTTCTTAACCACCATAGAGTGAATCAAGGAGGTGTGTGTCCTGGTGTATAATGAAGTTTTACAAGTGTCTTGAAATCAAACTCTAATCATTCTCTCTTCTTGGAGTTGCATTTTAATAGGTACTATCATTGACATTAACAGGAATTGATGTCTGCCTGGTCAAATAGCATTAAACAGACATAGCAGATGACTAAAATCTTATTTGGATTACTTTATTTTTCTCAGCTTTAGTGTGGCTACCATTAATAATCTTAGCATAATTGTAATGATATTTAATTTTTTAGCTTTTTAAACCCCATTTCCTAAAGTCACATAAAATATCAGCTTTAAAATAATAACAAAATAATTTCTAATTTTTGTATTTGAGAAGAAGGTATTAATAACTCAAATAAATCCTGAAGATCTGCAGGACAATAGATCTCCAAAATTATTCTTTAAACACTTTGTGATAATAAATATACCTTAAAATCTTTTTGCATCCAATTCATGATTCTAAGATAATTGTTTGGATTAGTTCAATCATAAATTGCCAGTTGCTGATATTAGCAACTAGCAGGCTAAGAATCAGAATATCTATGACATTAAAATTTTCAGGATCTTAGATAAAGAACCAGATACTTTTGAGACTATGAAAGCCAATATCTTCAAAAAGATTTTTTTGAAAAGTTTCAAGCAGCAGTTTGAAGCTTTTTTCAGAAGAGAACAAAAGACACTTTGATCTCCAGATGATGCTTCTATCAGTAGTAGCTACAAAAAAAATGATTATACAAATAGCATATTTCATTATTGTGACATAGCAGTCGCAGAATTACTTTACATGTCTGTTATAACTAAAGACAAATTGTAAAAAGAGAATGTAAAATGTAATTTTTGAAACTTTCAGAAGAGTTTTTATGGAATTTTAGAATAGTTATTTATTCTCAGGAAGAATTTTCTTCCTTGTTTTCACAGAATTTCTCTGCGAAGACAGCTTTTTATTCTACTGCACAACTATCTTGTGTAAAATGTTTGGACTATTTCATCTCATGACCAGTTTATAAGCTGTAGGTGACTACCATAGATAACACTTTAAGGTAGCTGAAGGTCTCTCTTAAGATCAATAGTTAAGGGCCAAGACAGACTTAAGCTCAATATTACCTCTTTTTATAAATAGAAAAAATTCCATCCTAAATTGTTCTCCTACTGCTTCAAGAATTATGTGCAATTCTTCTGTTAGTAAAAAGATTTAGGAATATAACTCTCTGCATGCTGAGATGAAGATTTGCCACTAAAGTCTAATTTGATTTATCAATCAGCCAATTAGTGTATTATTAAAAATTCACTGCAGGGTCAATCTCTTGTTGATTTACATAATTAAGTTATCCGCTTTCTAAGCTAGGGTGCTTGGTAATCAGTAAAGTCTGTAGGCCAAATTCCACCCTCCCCTTTCTACACAACTTTACAGCAAAGAGTTGTCTCATAGACTTTGGCAGAAATACTCACATAAGTAACATGCCTCATAAATATCATTGTCTATGAAACAAGAGCAGCACACTAGAATGATTCTAGAGAGACCTTAATTTCCATAAAGGCATTAAAAGAAGGGCCTGAACACAAAGGAAGAAGAACCTTTCTTTTCTCCAAGTAGATTCAAATTAATATATGATGCTATGCAGTAATGTCAGTTTGTAATTTTAAATTCTAGCTACTTTTCATGACAGTTAACATGAAACTTAATTTGAAATTGTTGACCAGAAATGAGACTTTCAGAAGAGTGAAGGTATAAAGGTATTATGGAGAAATTTCATAAAATTTGAATCATGCAGGATTTAATACAAGTACCTAAAGGTATATAGAACTAACAGAGAAATACTTTTTATTTTGACATGTCTGGAACCATTTTAAATCTTGAAATATTATTTTTGCTCAGTTCCATGTAAATTGAAACTGTAATGGAAGTTTCCATAAAGTTCAACAAAATTTCAAGTGACCAGAAACTTCATTTTCTAAAGCTTAAAATACCAGATCCAGCAAATTCATTGTTTTGTGTATGTTCCAGTGCTTTCAGTGGAAACAAAGTATGATAAACACAAAACACTTCAGAAAACTGCTCCCCACAATTACTGTGTCAGGTCTTTGCTGGTGCATCTCACCTGCTAAAGATGAACAAAAAATATTGATGTCAAGAAGTACTGAATATGCTGAAAAAATACCATACAAAGAGGTGTAAGTTCATCAGAAACTTACGTAATGCAGTGAAAACTTCTTTTTTTTTTTTACTAAATGCAGACCTTTGCAAACCTTGATGATCAGATGATTCTCAAATCACAAGATGTACTATAAATACTCATTAATTGGGATGATAAATTGAAAACAAGGATGTTTCTTTGGTTTTTATGCTATTTGTAAATGAGATACTTGAGGAAATAAACTTTTAAGAAAAAAGTCTTTTAAATACTGAGATATTCAGGAAACAATGGTTAGTTTCTCCAATGAATCATATCAAAGAGCTACCTTTGGTTAATGGTTGCACTCCATTATCTTAGAGGTTTTTTCCAATGCAAGAAATTCTACATGCATGATTCCAGAATTCTATATAAAGGATCCTTTTTTGTGCATTTCACACTTCCAACAGATATGCCATGAGAAATAAAACAGCACTTAAAAAGATTTTTAAAAATTTACTATTTGAATTAGTCATAGATATTGCTGAAAAAAAACCCAAACAAAACAACAAAAACCAAGAGAATTATTTATCATAAGTTGCTTCCTAAATAGCATCTTAAACGCTAACCACAAAATTAGTTTCATCCTTTTTTGTTGAGTTTTCTGAGGATGCCACTTAATTAATAGCTTGCTGTAACTCTCCTTTATGCTGAGGATTCTGTTAGTTCTTTAATAATGTCCTTTATTTTGAACTTAAAAGGCTAAGGTGACCTTCTGTTGAAAATCAAGGAAGTTCTGCTTATTTGAAAAGGACAGAGAGGAAAAAAACTCAAATTGCACTATAAATTTAGGAGGTTGTGAATAACAGTAACAAAACCTGTATGACTGTTTAGGTCTTTCTTTCAAATATATTATTTCAATTTTTTTTTTTTACTTCAAATCATTAAGACCCACCAGATGAGACAGGGAAAGAAGGAATTTTTAAGGGAAAGTTGGGGCGTCCCTTAAAAGTCTGCCTAGATGTCTACGTATTTCAACTGGAAAAGAATAAATTATTGACATTCATAATAAATACATTGAAATACAAGACTTTGACCTGTAATTCATTAGAAATGATATTATGATAAGTGGCATATCCACAGCTAGTTCATATACCACCCAGACATGCCAATATTTTTGCCCTACAAATTCCAAATGGAATTAATTTTAATGTGTAATATATGAAAAAAAGATTCAGAAAATCATAAGAAACTGATAATTCTTGCTGCTGTTGCTGACAAGAATGGGACTATGAGCCTTTTACTCAAAAACATTAAAAACCAAATTTGTCAGCAGCTATAAGCTGAAGAGATCCATTTAAAAGTGACATATGAAACTTAAAACAGAAAACTTGAAGAGTAAAAAGGAATGAAAGTTGTGAACACTAACCTTTCTGTTATGAATATTAACAACTGATACATAAGCACACATAGAAACTGATGCAAGGCTCTGAAATAAGTGCTTCTTTTTATTTTATGTTAGCAGAAAAGATGTTGCTTTCTTTCTCAATAGTTTGGAGATTCGTCCAGAAGATAATGTTCAAGACTGCACATATCAGCATGTTGATTATTTTTCCTGTCCAGAAATACATTATGTGGCTTATAGCATCATCCCTGCAATGTATGAATACAGGGCACATTCTCATTTAGAACAGTGGAGGTTAACTTATTTAAACATAATTGTCCTTACCTGCTAGTCTGAAAGAGCTCAAAATGATTTAACTGAACACTGTCAGTGACAGAATTATGCACCTATTGCTGTTTCTGTAATTTGATGCACAAAGCATTTTCCAGATAATCCAGAAGGAGTAATTGTCACAAGAAACTTGTGGCCAAAGGCCAAACAAATATGTAGAAAGTGAACATGAAAGTCATCTACCACATGTAAGTTTACTGTGAGCTGCACAGCTGAGATATAATGTTCTCTGCCAGACAAAAATTCCTTCCAAAAAAAGTATCCTGTCTTCAGTAATGGGCAGACTTGAAAGCTTAGGCAAAAGCATAAAACAGGCCAAACTACAAGGCAAGTATACAGCATGTCTCAGTGATCTATAATGTCAGTAATTCTGCAAGACAGAGATACCATCATGTTCAAGTAGCACTAAAAATATAATCTGACAGATGAGGCACAAGAGAGACAATAGTGGAAGTGAGTCCTAGATTTGGCTTAGCATCCAGAACTTTTTTGGCTGAAGTCTTTTGAAAGTGTCCTCTGATTGCAAATGCTCACCTCAAAGGCTGCCAAGAGCAGGAGCACTCCACGTTAGCCAACAATAAAGTCCATCTCCTTGCACTTTTCTCATCTGAGGAAAGGAGAATAAGAGTCTTAATTTTTGTGGGTTTTTTACTAGGAAGTAGAAAGACAAGATTAAACTTTGTGAAAATATGACATTTAAATAAATCTAAAGAGTAATCAATATAATAAATGGCTACAGTTCATTACCCTTTGAGTTAATTAAGTAAATTTATTTCAAATCCCAATGCCCTGTCTAACTCATTCTCTGCTAAGTAGATCCTGTAGCGATAGGACAAGGAGTTGTGGTTTTAAACTAAAAGGTGGTAGATTCAGACTAGATATGTTGAAGAAATTTTTACAGTGGGGAAACACTGGACTAGGTTATCCAGAGGATTTCTACATATCCCATCTATGGAAACATTGAGGACCAGGTTGAATGGGACTCTGATCAACCTGATCAAGTTGAAGATGTTCCTGCCAATTGCAGCGTGTTGAGGACTAGATTAACTGTAAAGGTCTCTTCTTACCCAAACCACTCTACGGTTCTGTGAAATGTAGGCTGTACTGATGGATGGGAAACTATGACACTTGGTGTAGTTACTTACAGTGATCATTACAGGTGTGACTTAGTCCCCAAAGGCTGAATATTCCTGCAATAAATATACTTTATGTCAGACCCTGCCTGTATGGTTTGAAGTGTATTTTAGCTTCTGTAGTATATGAAGAGAACGTTTCCATAGATGACTGTTTATAATGTGTCCCTACAGTGTGTCCACCAACAACACATGGATTCAGGTAAAATTCAAACAGTAGATGTATGACAAAATAGTGTTCCAGTATTTCTTTCACCTACCTACATGGAATGATTTAAAGTATACTAAACTTTTGACTTAAAAAGTTCTTCATAGCAGAATAACACTCTCAGAAGCTATCCAATCTTAAAACCTCAGTATATATCTCCCAGTTAGTCATCAGATTGCAATTAGTGCAATTAGGCTCTATTGTGCCCATAGCTGCTGCTAATTTATGCTGCTTTAGAGAGTATAAAACCATGTCACTAATGTTTAATTAGAAGGGAAGGGTAGATAGGTGGAGATATTAAAGAATTACAGTGCCATTAACAGAACAGATACATAGAAGTAAAAAAGATCATCTGCCACATCAGCAAGGCAGCATTTCACTGTACCTTAAGAATCCTACTGAGAACTCCAGAGACACTGGGTCTGAAAAATGCATGCCAAGGGGATCACAGCAGGGTACCAACATTGCCGCCTCCACTCCTTTCAGACGGGCCGCACGTGGTGATGCGGACTTGAGCACCATGATGCCATTAGTGCTAGGGGTAGGGTTCAGAGAGCCACAGAGCCTAGAGCTCCAGGGAAAATGGGACTTGAAAAAGTTATTGTAAGGAGATTCATGACAGGATTCCTACACTGTTATCTTCACACCTAATATAGGTCACCAGTGGTATTAGCTGAAGTTATATGAAGATAGGGTGAGATCACTTGACTTGTTTACCATAGACAGAGACTGAAGGGATATGAGTTTGCAGGCTGCAGTTTCCTCACAAGAGTAAGGGCTGGAGTATGAGCCAATATCTCCTCATTGGTGATCAGAAAGAAAACATGAGTGAATGGTCTGAAGTTGTGTAAGGGGAGATTTAGGGAAAGGTTCTTCATACACAATGTGGCTGGGTGCTGGGAGAATTCCCCAAAGAAAAGATTGTGGCACCAGACCTGCAAGATTTAAAGATGCATTTGGACAATGCTTTCAGGCATGTGGCATCATTCTTGGGGGGATTCTTCACAGGGTCAGGAGTTGGACTTTGATGGTCTTGGTGTGTCCCTTACCATTCAGATACTCTTTGATTCTATGGTCCTAAATAAAACCCACTGGGTTTTTGATGGATATTAGATGGGCAAGTTTTGCTCTTCCCACCTATTAGTATCAGAAGATACAGACTACAAATCTGTAGGATATAATTTGGTTCAGATTTAGACTACTCTTTTTAAAATAATTTCCCCAGTAGCAAAGTATTTTATAGAATGTAAGTGACATCTTATTACCCAGTTCAGTTTGAGGGATATATATTTTATAGGTTGTTAATATACATCAACAAGATTTTCTTTCTGTAGGAATATTCTGGATTTACTGTATTACTTGGTTGAAACAAAAACTCCAAATCTGTTGATTTCTACAAGTTGTAGCAATGTTATTTCTAATCATACATATTTACAGCTTTAGCTCCTCTTTTATAGCAGCATCAATTCCTCACAGAGCAGCCCCCAATAACTAACTGGATTTGCAAGCTAACCAATGTATTTATGTTAGAAAAGAGAGCCAACTGCCTGTAGTCTGACAAATCATAAAAGGAACTGTGGCATGCTCTTAAATTACAATAAAAAAACTTATCTATCAAATGGAAAATTGTAATGCTTGCTGATATTTTCAGCTAAAATAAACAGTAGCACACCCCCTTGATCTCACCAGCCATTTTCTCTAAGTACCTACAAAGCAAAATTATACACCAATCTGAGAAGTGCAGAACAGTGTGTGTGAAATACTGCAATCAAGTCTTCTATGCCTACATACCATCTTTTACAAAATGCCCATTTGCAAATCACTTATTTTCAGTCAAACAAAGATGTAATCTAAGGGACCTGATGTTTGAAATTTTCCCACTTATATATGTGACACAAATGCCATTTGAATAAAAGAAGTTACGGCAGGGAAGGAGAGGAGAGGAGAGGAGAGGAGAGGAGAGGAGAGGAGAGGAGAGGAGAGGAGAGGAGAGGAGAGGAGAGGAGAGGAGAGGAGAGGAGAGGAGAGGAGAGGAGAGGAGAGGAGAGGAGAGGAGAGGAGAGGAGAGGAGAGGAGAGGAGAGGAGAGGAGAGGAGAGGAGAGGAGAGGAGAGGAGAGGAGAGGAGAGGGTGAAGGCAAAGTGGGAGAATGAGAAAGAAGAAGATAAGGGGAAGTCAGGAACAGGCTCTCAATCTCCTATCCTGTGAGGATGACTGTCCAAGAACTTATATGGGATCTAAAGCCTTAGATTTCATCTCCTGAACAGTCATTCAATCTGTGTTTCTTGTGATTTTTTTAATACCCAAACCTTATGATTTTAGTTTTAGTTTAAATTAATGAAAGTATTTCACTCTACAAAATTAATTGCCAACAAAAATAGGAAAATACTATTTGGCTTTCAGAAGCCAGACTAGATTTCATGTTTTTGTTGGGTTTTTTGTAGGTACAATATTCTCAACTGAAATTGTGCCATATGGGTGTGTGAAAAATAATTTTTTTCACAACAGATTTTAATAAAGAGCAAGATAAAAAAATCCCTATGTAAAAACTATCAAATTGTGTACTTTGAACCTTGTCTTTTTTGTCAAAAAAATTAATTGTTCAGTGAAAAGATATTAATCCCACCCATCACCTTTTTTCCCTATGCTTAAATATTAATTTCTGTAAAGAGACATTGTTTAAACACAAACCTTATTCATACTGTGACAAAAAATTTGGAAAAAAATCTGAGTTGATTTATAGTTTTATTTTCTTATTATAATTGAAGCTGTTTGTTCGTTTGTTTACTTTTTGGCACTTAATTCTGAATGCTGCAAACATATTATATTACTTCTCATTTTCATGTTCTAGCAGCTTTAGAATGGCAGACTTACGGTTTCTGTCCAGCTAAGGTAAAGTATGCACAGCTGTATTCCTTATTGGAAAGAACTCTAAATTCAACACTAAAACCTGTCAAAGTTTTCCCTTCTGTAACTGGATGATCTTTGATAACTGGTGAAATTACAAAAGTCTCACCTCTGTGCTGCTGTGTGTGCCTTTCTGTTACTCCGAGGTGGTTTTCTTCCTGGAATGACTGCACAGACCAATTGCACTTCACATATGCAGTAAGGCTCACGTCTTAACCCTGCTGGATGTGCATTTCACTTCTGCCACATCATGTAATAAATCCTTTTTATTTTTTTAATTGACATATTTTCTACGTTTGGTTTAAACAGGTTTTTCATAGCCTCTTGTTTTCTGATTGAGGGAAGATTCCCTGAGATTGTTATATTTCCAAAGTCAAAGGAGATAGGGAAGTTTAATTTGCCAGTGTAGAGCAAAGCACTATGGAGTGGCTCAATTGTCTTAACAGAACTTCTTTGCCCAGAGGATTTATTAATTTTTTGTCAATGGCATAGCATGCTTTGTGCATGGAGGCCATTTAAATGAAAGTCTGGAACTAGATATGGCATACCTGAAGCTGGTTTCAGCTTGAAATAATGATTTATGTAGTAGCATTTATCTCATCTAAATTTGTCTGCCAAAAAGTTGAGCAAAAGCCCAAGATAATTTTCAAGATTTCTTCTAATGCTAATGAAAGAGACAGGTGCCTTCATAGGGCAATTATCCCTACCATCATTTTGGCCAGCTGTGTAGCACTCTTGGAAATGCTGGTCTGTCTGTTGCCTGTGGAATTATTCTGGAGGGCTAGTTTGCCATTGGCTGGCTAACTTAACATACACAGTGAATTGTTCTTTGCTTTAAAAATTCATTATACATATCTCAAGGTAGGATGTCTTATCTCTGGCTTGTTTCTAAGAAGAAAGTGTTGAAATGTTCAAGTGCCCTGGGTGAGTTTTTTGGGATTTGCTTTTGGTTCTTGATCCTGGCTTTAAATCAGCAGGAGAGTACACCTGTACACACCCAGCTGTATGGGTATATGTGTGCTCTTTACATATGAGTGACTGTTTTGTTCTTATGCCTCTGATGCCACTTGAAGGACAAAGCGCATACTGAAAGATTAAATAAACATGAGACTAGATATTGGGCTGCAGCAGGGCTGAGCTGGCACCAAAAACCTCTAACAACTAGCTCATACCAGACATTGTGCTTTCACACAGGAGGAATCTCAGGAAATATGCAGCTGTCATGAAGCCTCTTTCATCATCCCCAGTCTCTAGAAATGGAGAAGGTCTGAAACTGTCCATAAGCACAGTGTTTATGACTACCAACTCTGTCCAGTAAAGTCACACGCAGCCAGGGGCTGTTCTGAGTTGCCGGCATATGTGCTGGGAGCTTGGATTGTGCAGCTGGTTATATTTGATGGAAAACAATATTGTATAAATACCTAAATTCTAAATGAACACTTTATCTGCTCTTACAAAATAAATTTGATTTGCACTCAATTAATGACACAAGTGTGCTTCATTGAAAAGTATCTTAATCCAGTAAGTGTTGTGCTATCTTCCATAAAAGTAAAATAAATATGTTTTCCTTGAGATACTGAAGTAATAAAAAAGCAGCATATTTTCCAGTCAAATAATTTAAGTCTTTCAGGTCTTTTCTTGTCTCCCATGAGTTCTCTACTACTTTATCAAAGAAAAGAACAGAGAGAAAAAATAACTCAGAGGAAAAGAAGAAAAGAATCATTGCTTACGAGCTTAGCAATTATTAAAAAAAAAGAAAAAAAGAGAGTATCAGATAAATTTTCTTATTGCTAACAGTAGCAAAAATCCCCAGAGGAAAGTGTTTTAATGCCATCCCTAAAAGAGAAAAAAGCCTGAGCCAGCAGCTTGGTATTACAATACTTTTTAAGATTTCTCTAGGGAGGCTAAGGAAGAGAAAATATATATATATAGTGGTGGTGAAGAAGGCCTAGACTTTGATCTAATGCAAATTCTAGTTCAAGTTAACTAGTTAAATCTCCTCAGATACTTTCATCCTGGAGAATTCCTGAGTACTAGTGTGCAAGAGTAAAATATAGAAAAATTTAGAGCAAAACATGTCACACAAAAATGTTGTCCCATCAGGAGCCTTAGGGAGCCCTTGTGTTTCCAGAAGCAGAGCCTCTCCTGTGATTCCAGGTGCTAAATGGGGAAGGAAACACTGAGCACTGTCTCATTTGAAAAGTGTAACCTGCTTTCTGTTCTGGCAATTGCAGGTTCCCTTTGAAAAAGCAGATAAGCAAACGGCTCCTTAATTCATGGTACATAAATTGCAAAATCTCCACATCAACCTCCTTAACACAAGCAAAAATTCTGTGATTTTTGCCAGCAAAAATTTATGGTAAACAAACTACATTACCTCACAGCAAAACATGAAATTACTTAATCCTCGAAGTCTGTTCCTCTTCCTTGGTTATAAAAAGATGACCATATTAATGGAATTTGTTCTGGTTCTGGTTCATAATAATTGAAGTGCAACATTTTTCAGATGCAGGGGCCAAAGGTTGGACATATCTGTGAATTTGACGCCTCAAGTTTAAATATTCAGCATGCCAGATATGAAGGACAATAACCCCACAGTAAAGGCATTAACAATTAGAAATTGTTAATGAAATTTTGCAGCTCTGAAGTACGCAGAGATTCAATCAAAAGCTAGTTTCTCAAATACTTTTGGGATGGGATGAGAAAAAGAAACAGCAATTGACAAGAAAGGAAGAAAACCTGTGAAGTTTAGCTATACAGTTGCATTTTAGAGATGTAGAAAGTATTAAATACATGGAAAAGCTTTATGGGATATTAGAGGATTATTTAGGTGTTTGCTTCCTGATGATAACATTGGTTATGACACTGAATCATTATAGATATATCGATGCAATAATATCACAAGATTGCCTGATAAACACTGCAGATATATTATTTATGCTGTTGGATGCTGTGCAAGCAGCTTTTTGGTTAGCTGGAAATTAAAGCAAACTCCTCAGAATACAGAATCTTGAAGAAATTCAGGTGGAGATAAACAATGTTAAGATAAAGGAAACGAAAGAACCTGATTTAAGTTCAGAGGACAAACAAGCACATCCATACATAAACAAAAGTAGGCATGCAGTCACACTCAAGAGACTTAATAGATGAAACATGGAGGAGGGAAAATAGAAGGCTGCAGTTCAGTGAAGATCCTTAATTGATTAGAATGCCTACTGCAGTAAGAGACAACTGGAGGAATCAATTAAATATTACAGATGAGTTATGGCAAGCATAAAACTCTTAAATAATCAAGCGAAGGTAAAAAAAAAAATAGACAAGTGAAACAGTTCCAAGATAATGAGATATACTAAAGGTCTTCTTTTTGTGTCATGCAGAGGCAAAAGTTTTCTTTCTCCACACATTGCACTTGTTGTATTAAATGCTTCACTTCTTTGTGGAAATTAAAGGAGCACATTAAAACAACTGTGAATATTCAATATGACCAGCACGTTCAAGTGTGTCAGGAAGGGGTGTGCCATGTCTCTAACTCAGTCTGCTGGTCGTGAGAGGAGGAAAAGACTTTCAAGTGAAATATGGTTTAACAAATTTGCATAATAAGATTCCACATCACTCCCTCATACAGAAGCCATAAATTTCTTCAAGCTGTCTATAAGTTAACCTAACACAATTATACACTAACCACTTACATTTTAGATAGAAGTTACTTGTTGCAAGCTTTAAGAAATTCTCATGGCTCTCAAAAGGGATTGGCAGGCATTTGTAACTGAGGTAGAGACTCAGTGGAGGTTGTAACCAAGTTGTTTAGAGACCCAGGTAAGCCCCAGGTAATTTCATCATGTTGTAAATGAGTTCTCAGGATTTTTGGAAGCCTATTTTGAAGAATATTGGTTTACATAAACTGCTGCAGGTATGTTCGGGTTAAAGAGAACCTCAAAATATTTTGGATTGGAAGGGATTTCTGAAGTAAAATTGCACAAACACAGGAATATATGTACAGTTATACTGTACTCTATTATAGTAAAATAATAAAATAGTTTAACCCGCAATATATTCCAAGGTTGTATCCCAGAGCATTTCAAAAGCAACAGTGAAATTACAAGACTTGTTTTACAATAACTTACATTCATATATTATTTTGGATTTTGGGTTTTTTTACCTTAGAAGATTGAAGAGCACCTTAGAAGCCACCTTCAGCTTTCTGTGAGTATTTACTTCTCTGAAGAGAATACTTGAAAATGTTTTTAATATCATCATATAGCTGTTTAATCTTTAGCTGCAGTCAATCTGTATCTTCTGTTTTAAAAGCAGGACACCACCAATGACAACATCAAAAGTCACACTGATCTTGATTTGTGTGAAGGTTTACCTCATTTCCAGCAATTTTAAATGAACACAAACTAAGGGGAAAGTAGTTTTTAAGTTTCTGAAAGAAACTCTTAAATAGCACACACATAGTTTCTCAGGATGAAGGTCAAATGCACCACCTGAATACTGACCCTCAATGAGGTAAGATAAATATGAAACTTTACCCTTTTACTTTTGTGACAGTGATTATGCTGCTGTCTGTGAGTAGACAGAACAAAAATTAAATATTATCATTTTCTACTCCTTTGTGCACATAAACACACTCACCTCACAAACACAAAGAGTAGCCTATACATGTGGATCACTTGAGCAGATACAAGTGGGGGAAGAAAGCCATCACTGTGAGGGTGATCAAACACTGGAACAAGCTGCCTGGAAAGGCTGGTTGTAGGAACATATTCCTCAGACAAAGAAACCCTCAACTAGAATGGGCCCTGATCAACCAAGCCTAGCTGAACCCCCTACCTTCTTTGGAATAAGAGTGAAAGTAGAACAGCTCTGTTGGTCCTTCCCAAACTAAATGATTCTGTTATTCTATGATTATGTAAATCATAAATCCTACTTAGTGTGAAAACCTCTTCCGTACTGGGAAAAAAACCCA
The DNA here is from genome assembly GCF_037042795.1 of Molothrus aeneus. Taxonomy (NCBI): domain Eukaryota; kingdom Metazoa; phylum Chordata; class Aves; order Passeriformes; family Icteridae; genus Molothrus; species Molothrus aeneus. Next base: position 57,421,413 of record NC_089647.1, on the reverse strand, counting down.
GCTTTCTCAAAGAAAAATCATTTTTCTGAAATTCTGCAAGAAGATGTAGCTCAAGGAAAATGCAGCTTTCCAGGTGATCTCCTTCCAGGTGACTCTTCAGTGTGATTTCTTCCAAGTCCTGAAAAAGTACTACAAGGAAAAGCTGAAACCCTTTTCTGAATGACAACACATGTACACTGTCCTAAGCAAGATCTTGTGAACAGTTTTCAACACCTTTCACAAGTCTATTTTAGACAGGCACTAGGATCCTTAGTAACCTGCCACTGGAATTATTTACCTGTCCCTTTATAGCTAGTCGTTTTCACCTTCATGACCCCAACGACTTTATCCCTTGTACAAGGCTCAGTAAAAACTTCAAAAAATAACTGAAAACCTCTATTTTCTATAATTCCAACTCAGAGCAGTACTATTCACACAAAAAGGTAGGAAAAGATGACTACTTTCATGGATTTATGTCCCCATCTCAGGGTGAATACTGTTTCTTGATAATCAGTAAATTCAGTTAATGCAGGCTTTTCCATCTACTGAGGTAACTGTGGATCCAACCATTTTCTGAACGTTTCTTTGGGAGAACTCAGATATTAAGGAGAAGAAGGAAACCATAAGGAAATGTGTTAGAACTACTGAAGCATAATGAATAGGTTGTGGTATTCTGACTGCATTTTTCCCAGTCTACAGAAAAATAGCAATGCCAAGGCTGTACTTTAAAATGGACAAGTGTGAAGTGATTGCCAAAACCACCAAATCTGTCTATGGCAGCAAAACATTGTTTAAATTCCAGAGCAAATATTGCAACATGGTAGAAATTTTCATATTGCTGCTCTAGTGAGGGAAGGAGCAAAGAACACATAGCAATGAATTATTGCAAGGTTCTGCAACACAGGCTTACAAAGGTAAATAAGAAATATAGTTTCTACTGACTAATGATCATTGTCCTGAACAATCCTACCATGTACCTATTAGCACCATCAAACACCTAGGAAGTATAATTATATATATATATATATATATATATATATATATATATATGCTCTCATACACAGATATATCTATATGGTAATTCCTAGTCACAAATTTTGTAGAAATTGGTCTGGAATTAAAAAAAAAAAAAGAATAAATAAAAAAGAATAAAAGAAGTCAAAGTTACTTGGTGTAATACAAGCATACTCATATATGAAGTCAATAGGACTATATACACACATGCACACTTAGAAACATAGGAGTTTCCTCCTTAATAAACCAGGAATGGAGTAAAGTGCCTCCTTCCCACAGAGCTGCCTGAATAGCAAAAGGTGCTTAAAAACTGGATATACCAATAAACTAGGAGATGCTAATCCACTGGACTCTTGCTGCAAATCTGCAGGTTATAAATGGTCTGCAAGGGATTCCTTTTCCTTAACTAAGCTTCTCTGTAAAGAACTGTAGTTTCAGTCTGTCATCATTAATGACCACTGAATGGTCAGTCACCATTCATTAATTTTGGGCTTTTAATTCCAGACACCAAAAGAAAGTAGAAGCTGTGTTTCCCTGATATTGCAGTTATTCCCAAGGACTATGACTGGGAAGAAGGAGCATAAGTACCTTCTTATACCAAATGTCAGCTTTGCCCTCCTTTAAGTGCACTAAAGAAAATGTGATATTATCCACATTACCTCACTCTTTTTCCTCTGGTCTGTTTCTATCTACACATGCAAACATATAAACAAGAAAGATATAAAGAAAGAGAAAAAGATGCATATTTATTTTCCATTTTCTTGTCTTCAAAGCTTTCCAGGAAAAAAAATTCTTTTACATTTCATTTTATTTTCAATCTTTTTCTCAGCTGGGTAGCTGGGATTCCTGCTTATGTAATGAACAGCAATCCAAATTCCACTTCACACTGATACTCTTCTTCTGATAAAATTTCCCTGTTTTCTGATTTATCGGTGTATTCAAACTTCCTACTGTTAGGATTGTCTTATATATAGGAAGAAATAATCCCTCATTTGCTGGAGAAATCAAATAAAGTCATTTGGTGGCATTTGAATATGTTAATTTTTGGGGGAATGGATAATTTCATTTTAATACACAAGAATTTACATACTTTCCTATACTTGCTTAAAAAAATTGTCAAAAACCACTGCAAACAGTAAAAATAGAAGTAAACCTCTAATTTCCCAAAGAAATCTTCAAACATCATGTAGGGAAAACACACTAAGCCCCACAATTCACATTAATCATAGTTTGTCATTTCTGCAGGTTCATGAATGTGGTGAAAATGCAATATTGCGGGGTGATGTTTGATTTTTTTTTCCCCTCCAGAAAAGAAATCAAGGAAAAGTAATAAAAGAAAACAGACAATACGACACAACAGAAGTATATTAAAACCCAAATATTTATACAACAGTAACTACAGAACCCTCAAACCTCCAAATGTTATTTCAACTAGCACATTCCTTCTGGTGTAAGTAAAGTGTTGTCATTGGTTTGAAGACCTTTGAATAAATCCACATTAGTGCTGTAGGCATTGCCTTCCTAGTTTAGAAGTCCTAAATCATGAAGTCTAGGCTTTTCTTTGTACTTTTAACTTTTTTAATTACCTTTCAGGCATAATGAAATTCTGAATTTCTTGGAAAGGAACCCAGGAATCAAGGAAAAGAGAGTGTGCTTAAAATTAGAAAACACTCCTGGGGTTTTTTTCCCCTCAAAAACACCCAGCAGCCTATTTTTCATGGCATTTTACCTAAAGACAATCCCAATAATGAGCATATTTGCCTTCAAACCCAGGCAAGGTGTTGTTCACATCAACACTGTCTATGTATATACTTTTGTCCTTTGTTGTCCATTATAAAATAAAGGGAAGAACATTTTTTTTTAATAGGAGATTCTTGAAGATGCAGATTTAAGATAGGGAGACATCTTTAGAGAGCTCAAACAGCAAGCAGCAACACACTAGTAACTACATTAGAGTGCCTCTTTTCATCTTACCTATGATTTGTGAAGTTACACATCTTTTACTTCACATCCCTCTGATGCCTTTAAATTTTTCTAATGACTTTTTTCTCATGTTGAATTTCAGTGATAGTAATAACAGAAAGAGAGTATTAATTATCTCAGTTTTGTCCTAAGTCAATCCAAGATGCCTGGTACAAACTGCTGTCATTAAAGGGGGATTTAGATGTCAGAGCTTTAGAAGCAAGCCTAGAGAACTTGAACTTGATGATGTTTCCATGAGGAAATTGTTCAAGACAAGCTGAAACAGAGCTATTGGTGAGATATTTCAGGCCATATCTGCGGACTGAGCTGTGAGGCTGATGCAATGTTTCATTGGAGTTTTTCGAAGTAACAATTGATTGCAGAGTTTGCAAATCTACCCTCCAGATAAGCTAAGCTTGTTCAACATGTGATAATACTGAGAGGAAAGAAATTTATGTCTTCTTCTGGGAAATAATTCCCTGTATATTATATGAATGGGAACATGTGTGTTTATTTGCACTCAAGCTAAAAAGAGTAACCAAGTTTTGGAAGAATATATTCCAGATTAACAAGAAAGTCATATAGTGGAGACCATGGAAAAACCATGTGCTTTCTCCTTTTTTTTTTCTTTTTTGCTTACTGTTTTTATAGTTATTGACTGAGAACACAAAAAGAAAAAGACTCAAGGTCCATAAGAGACAACTTTTGCCAAGCTCTGAGTGTCACCATAAGTGACCTGCTACATTTCTGTTTTCCAAATAACTTAATTACTACTCACAGATCATAGCAGGAATACAATTACTTTGCTTGTTTGAATTTATAAGTCCTTACCACATAAGCTCAAAATTTATGGCAAGAATTAGGTGATATGGAACTTTGTTCTTCTCTCTTGACAATACTTTCCAGAATATTTTCCCTCAGCTCCTAATCATGACTATATGGTTTCAAGCTACCTGAAAAATTCAGTAAACTTGTCATTGACAGAAAAAAAAAACCAAAAAACCAGTTTTGTCTTCCCAGGAAGATATATACGCTGCATCAACCTGTTTTCACTGTACTTTTAAAAGACCATTGGAAGCCATTCCTTCAGGACAGGAGGCCATGAGCACAAACTGAAGCATTCCATCTGAACAGGAGAAAATGCCCTTTTACTGTGAGAGTGACTGAACACTGTCAGAGAGGTTGTGGAATCTCCTTGGAGACATTCCATACCCTACTGGAAATGGTTCTGCACAGCCTGCCCTGGGTGACCCTTCTTGAGCAGGAGGATTGGACTGGATGATTTCCACAGGTGCCTTCCAATCTCAGCTGCTCTGTAATTCTGTGAAAATCTTCAGAGATTGACTAATGATGATACAGTATCGATGTGTAGCTGGAAAAATAGCAACTTTGCAGAAATAACAACCTAGCAGAATCCTTATTGTGGATATAACTCTTAAAGGCAATGTCCTTGTCCTCTGCTCTTTAGAAGATGTGGTGGATGCCACTCCCTACAAATTATCTCAATCCCTCTTTGGATGTAACTTTATCCAGCTCTTTTCACTCTCAATATTCACCAAGATTTAGTACAATTTCAATAGTTCCCTCATCTGGACAATGTGGATGAGGGTACTCAGATGCCTATTTAAAAGTGCTCAAAGATTTGTGGATGTAAAGCACATGAAAAAAGGAGACACCTTTCTTGCTGGAATTCTAAAACTAAGCAAAGCTTTTAATTCTTTATTTGCAAATTCAGTTCTAAAACTTCCTGCATTTATATTGCAGAAATCAAATCACACCTATCAGAAACTTCAAAGTTACATATATTTTATAATAGCCATTAGCCTGGTAAGCAATATTCTGCAGAGTTAGCTCTGATTCCATTCCAAACAGCAAACCTCGTTAGCTACAATGTTTTGATGTGCTTTTATCCTTCATTAGTATTTTGGAGCTTTTTTCCCTGTTCACTTTACCTCTTTATAGCAAAGCATTTCACTCTCTTCTAATTTATGTGTAGTTGTGCCCAGCCTCAAAATGTCATTAAGTTGATAGGTCACACTTTAAATTAAGTTTGTCATATAAAAGTGTAATTTAGATCCAATAAAACAGTTATTACCACTTTTAATTAGGAAAAGTAGGAGTCGGGTCTGTCTGAGAGACATTCTTAGACATAACCACGCAGAGAGCCAGGCTGCAGGTTTTTTCATTTGAGTGGAATCACTGATTATTGCAGCAGCCCTATTCAAATTCAGCTGAGGGTGCATTCGTCTGTCAGCAGAACAAAACTCAATTAAGAAAAGAAAGATATTTGGAAATTACAGTTTCAAGTGTTCATTGGATCTTGGGTTTTAGTTGATTGCAATGGTGCTGTCTCAGATTTAATAAATGTGCAGTGTCCCCCTTGCAAGTGGTTACAGATGCATTCTTGCAACATCCAAGATCATGCAATTGGGATGAAGGCTAATATTGATCCACCTAAAATCAATGGATTTTTTTTCCTCTGGTTGGTTAGTAACACTTGTCACACCCTGAGCAACAACTTATTATCTGTTCATACCTGCCAGTTTAGAAAGTACAGGTAAATACAGCAATAATTTACAGTCTCTTTCTAAGGGAGATATATATGAAACAGCAAACTTAAGTTCTGTATAGTATAAAGCTGGCTGGATATAAATGTGCAATTTGCAAAATGCACTTGACGAGTCTGCTTCTGCTGAATGTTACTGCTCCTCTCCATTTTATCAACAGTGAATACATTGCCTGTTTATCAAAGAAGCTAATAAAATACCTTTGGAAGTAAAACAATCATAAAGTGACACTTTTTATTTGAGAGACTAGTTCTAGTAACAAGTGCACAGATTTTAGGTTAGTGGAGCTGTGCTGAGTTTAAGAGTGTTACAGCAGTGACAAAGAGGAATCAGGCCTGTGGCATGGACTCATCTGCAATTTAAAACCCTCACTAAGATGGGGTTTTTTACATGCAGTGTCTTTTACACAAAAGTACAGATGTGCTTGTGGCTGCAGAACAAGGATACCTCCTTTCACCAAAAACTAAATGACAAAATATAGAAAAGAACATCAGTGAGAAAATAAACAGTCCTCTATCTAAAAGCAAATACATATCTAATGTGAAAAACTGTGACATTCACCTTAAAATATAGAGGTGAACTGTTTTATTTAATAATGCTATCTGGAGCTGTCTTCACAATTGTAAGGGATGCACAATATCCCTTTTTACAACATATTTTACTACATCAATTACCTTTTTGGGGGTTTTGCTGCAAATTTTATATATAGAGAGACAGATAGGTAGCTATACACATACATATATGCACACATATATACACACATACATATATACATGTGAGTACACAGTCAAAGGGAATTTCCAAGAGAGCACTTTCCAAAGTCTTTACATTTTCAAAGGACTGACTGAATGTTAAATGTCAGTATTTTGAAAAACTAGGTATATTTTGTATATCTTTAGTCACCAGATATTCTTGTTATCTCATATTTTCCATACAGCTGCTCCTTAAAGTATTAGAGTGGCAAGGTTATGTGCTGTAGTAGTTCATCTGTAAGGGGAAGTGATCAGCTCACCTCTGTAATTGCTTTTCTAGAGCTCCAGGCATAGATTTGCCATGAACCTTTAATTCCCTCTCATACACCACCTGCTACATCTTGTCTCCTGCTCTGTTCCTATGGCATAGGTACAATTCATTTTCCCAGAATTTTGTTGCAACATCAGCCTGGCTCCACAATCTTATATGCTGGATGCAATAAATCACCCACAAGCAGAATTTCCCAAGAGCCTAGGATAGATTGCTTTTTTCAAAGTTAAACTTCATGTTGTCCTCTTGCCTAATATATGCCCTGATATTGAGAAAGTCCCCTTTCACAGAACAACCTTCAGTTCAACCACTAACCACTGTTTGCATCTGCCACTGCATTTGTTGAGCAAAACCCCAAAGATTTGCCTCTTCTAATGCACCCTATTATTCTGATCTTGAGAACAGCCAAGAAATGATCCCCAGGGACAAATGTAAGACTACAGTAAGCATTTAGTGATATCCTTCTAATCTTCATCTCTTTGTGGCTTGAAAAGCATTCCTTCTTAGATTTGTAGATAATGTGTTCTCCTTACTTTATTTATATCTTTTTATTTTTTTACTATTTGTTCAATCACTTTTTTAACTATTTATGTTTTCAACATCTGTAGACTATGTCAGTGGTTTGAAACTAAACAGAGCCAGAAAATATTCCCAAACTGGAACTACATCATCTGCTAAGCTGTTACAACAGTTGCTAGCACAGTTTTGGCTTGTACCATCTAGGTCTCTTTCAAATAATTCCCAGGCACAGTTTGGGAGTTAAGGACAAGCTAGCCATTCCAAAGCTAGACCATTCCCAATAGGTAGTTTGGATGCAATTATTCTGTCTTGGAGGCTACAAGACTTTAGTGCAAATACTAGCTGTTCCTTGCCAGTTAGCCTCAGTGCCAGAAAATTACAATCTAAATGTATCTATATCTAGCATGTCTAGTCTAGACTTCTAAATATAGCAAAAAATTATCCAGTTTACTCCCGATTTGTACTAAAACCAATGTTTTCAGACCATTCCTAATCTACTGTCACATAACTTCTTCATTTCACATTCCCTAATTCTTGTTTATTTACCTTGTTCATGTAATTGCTAAGCCACATAACCAGAAGCATAAAATAGCTGCAGTATTAAGAAATAATCTAAGGGCCAGATCTGAGGCTAATGTAGCAGAAAACTAAAGCCAGATGAGGTGTCTTTACTTAAATGTGGTGATTTACTAAATTATTATTTTTAACAAAAATGTATTGAGAAAGTGTTCAGATGTGTAGCATTTAAGTATGTATATAATATATCAGGATAAACAATTAAATTTATTAAAAGACAATGTAATTGCCTGAGAAGTGGAGTGCCTGTGTCTTTAAAAGCATGCTAGCACACTGCTATATCTGGTAACTCAGTTAGGAAATATTTGGAATATTTTATTAAAAATATGCTTTCTGAAATTCAGCTGTCAGATATATTAATTTGGAGGGCAGCCAGGCTCTCTGATCCTATTAACCACATTTGAAAACCCTCATATGACTGGAAAAATATAATATCCATCCCAAATTTCAGAATAGTAATAGGGGAACTCAGTGAGTAATTCACAATGGAAGAATTGCAAAGTCTTCGCTGGACTGGCACGTGCCAGGGGACAGGGGTAACCTGGTAACATTGGCCTGATAATTCTGAAGACCCCACACTCTCCCACAGCTGGGACTTTGATTCACTCAGAAGCTTTGAGCCAAGACCTCTCTGTTGATCATTGTGTGATGAATCCCCAGCATGGGAATTCTTGAACTGTTGAGGAGTCACCGGTTGCCCACCATGTTCAAAAATTCACACTTCACATTATAATAAAAAAACTAAAAAAGCCTGTCTATGGTCTGGATGAGAATATTAACAAACCCCCACCCCTATTACAGGGCTACATTCATCACAATGTCTTTCTTTCTGCTGTTCTGGTCTGTATGGAGAAAAAAGATGGTATTTTTTATTAGACACAATTTATAGAATTAAATAAGGATTAATGTTTTTAAGAGTAGTAATTTTAAATGTATTTCTCATCACTTTTCAGTTCCACTATGGTGAGGTCAAAGTTTATACCATACTGTTCTAATGCCATAAATGGCCAACAGATAAGTAGCTAACTGTACATTAAAAACAATCACCTCTCTGTTGAGTCCAATAGCATGTATGTGGCTTGAGTTAATAAAGTGACATCTACAAAGTCTTTATATGGGGGCAAACAAAGAGAGAAAGGATTCACTAATTCTCAGAGCATGAGAGATCACAGCAGCCACTCCCCATCCCTCTGTATCACTGAGGGGAGGAGGCAGACAATTTTTGAGTGAAGCTGAGGCTAGGAAGAAGGCAGGGGTGGGAAAAGGTGTTTTAAGATTTGGGATTATTTTTCATTACCCTACTCTGATTTGATTGGTAACAAAACAAATTAATTTTCTCCAAGCCAAGTCTGTTTTTTACCATGACAGTAACTAGTGAGTGATTTCTCCCTGTCCTTATCTTGATCCAGAAGTCTTTCATTACATTATCTCTTCCCTGTACAGCTGAGGAGGGGAAGGATAGAATGGATTTGGTGGGCAACTGATGTCCCAACAAGGTCCCAACAAGCCCACCACACTGACACCAATAAACCAATCCATGAAAGAAAGACTCTGATCCTGTGATTTCAGAAGGATTGAGTGAAAGTAAAAACAGAGTTGTTCAAAATTAAAAAAAAATAGAAAAGAAAGAAGTTCACACATTCAAGCACAAATATCTTCAATAATTAGCAATAACAGCAAGGGGAACACAATTACAGGCAGACTAAATTGCTTTTTATTTAAATGTTCTCTTTTTAAAATGTATCCCAGTGTGAAAGTCCCTCTTTAAATTAGTGAGAGCATGCATAATCTCAATGTCTCCACTGGGGGTTGTAAGAATATATGTCCTCTCACTTGCTTAGTTGCGCATTTAGGGGATTAGAAGAAAATTATACAGCCCTGGGTACTTTATAATGACAGATATCAATAGTAATTTAGCTAATTGAGTATATTCCAGCTTTATTTTAATTTACTGGTGTTTTTCACTTTATTCTTTGTTATTTAGTTCTGCCTGAGTATTCCACTATAACTATAAGCCTTGACCCTGCAAATTCTTGCTCATAGAAATAGACTTTTCTTCCCATATCAAGAAAGAGTTTTACAAGTAGATCTGTAACCATTAAAGGACACTTAAAAAACTAGGGCAAAGAAATACCTACTTCAGTTTCTAAAACTTTTTTTAATCTACCAAGAAAATAAATCCAAGAAATACTTCTATACAAAAGAGAAAGTTTTTTAAAACACAAGCAATTTCAATTTTGTTTATATCATTCAACTTTGTGCTCTATTTTCCGTAAAATACAAAATTAAACATGAGTAAAAATATCATTGAACTTTCAAATTCATAAGTACTTGATGGAATATACTGAAATTGACTGGTTTTGCCAAGTTCTGACAAAAAGGAAGAAATCACCCTGCTTGGAGAAAATTTGTCATGTTTTACTGAATATTCTGAGCATGGTACAAATTCATCTGAAGGTAATAATAAAATCTAAGCAAAACTATTACCAGTTTGTAGGACAAGGGTAAGGTTTAAAAATTGATGCCAAAAATTGATCTTTGTAGAGTATTTTCTGGAAGGATTAACTCCTGTAATTCCCATACAGTACAAGAAAGACTGTCTCTTGCTATAGCTGCCTTACTATAATGTCACTGTACTTCAGGACTGTTACAGTATTTAAGACAGTGATGTACTATTGTGACTTGGATAGAGTTCATTTTCTTCATGGAAGCTTATATCATGCAATTTTTTGGATTTGTGTTGAAAACAGCATCGTTAACATAGGGATGTTTTAACTATCATTGAGCAGTGCTTACACAGCATCAAGGCCTTTGTGGTTTCTCAACCTCTCCTGATAGGGAGGAGGCTGAGGGTGCACAAGTGGGAGGCAACACAGTAGGGACAACTGACCACGGCTGGCCAAAGGGATATTCCAGATCATATGACAACATGCTCAGCAAGAAAATCTGCAAGAAAGAAGAAGAAAGGGGGAGAAATTTGGAGTGATAGCATTTATCTTCCCAGTTTGTTGCATGTGAACGTGATGGAGCTTTCCTGGAGATGGACAAGCACTTACCTGCCCATGCCATGTGCTAGAAAGCAACCCATTGCCCATTTTTTGGTAATCTGTTACTTCCATTTGCAATGTAATCCAGAGAAAATAGCCCATACCAAAATTATAGAATTTTCTTTAATAACTGAAAAGGATGTAGGTCAATCTCCTCACAGATAATACTAAACTAAAGAACTAAATTGCATTGGGGGTTTTGGATGTACCCTCTGCAATCAATATTTTTAGCTTTTTATTTTACAAGGTGGAAGACATATTTCTTATTGTGATTAAACTGTTTCCCAAAAGTATTCCAAAACTAGAATTGCAAATATGCTTTGGTGGTGCTTCAGTTAGCTTGTTTTATTTGCAAGGCCTGACCTCCCAGTCATAGCAGTCACCGTTCCCTGAGTCTGCATAAAATCATATCTTTTCAGCCTGGGATTGCTGCAGCAGAAGACACTGAAGACATCCTTGATATGATCCCCAGTGGTCACGTTAGTCTAAAAAATGCACAACCCTTGGCAGGCCAAAAATTCCTGCTACTTTAACATTGCAAAGTTTTTTTTACTGAAAAACACTTTCTATTTGAAAGTTGGATACGCTGCACTTTTAGTTCAACTTAAAGACTGACAAGGACTGAATTTTAGAAGTGTGTTTATAGTTTAAATTAGACCATATCCTAACACATTTTTGCTAATAGACAGTAGCAATTAAAATAACTTTATAGATATGTACTTCCTGTAGAAAACAATGGGTGGACTTATTCAAAATCTTTTTAGGACAATGATAAATATAAATTCCCTGGGACAGAAACATGCAAAATGGGAATTGTCACAATAGAATCATAGAGCTGGCAATATTAAAAATATAGGTAATTTTGCACTGAAAAGTCCAGGACATACCTTGGAACTTTACCAAAGTTTCTAAAAAGTTCTTTAAGTACTGTTTTCCCTGAATCTTACTGAGTTTTGGAGGATCAGCTTTTTTGAGTTGGTGTAAAACTGTTAAAATACTAACATTAATAACCTGACACCACAACACATTTCACCAATTTAACACTGTAGGCATCCAGAGACAAAAAAAAAAGAAAGGCAGTAACTTTGAGGATAACATTTCTCCTTCTGTGGACTATACTGGAAGGGAAAACAACAAGTGAGCACATTTTAAGACCCAAAGAGGTTTTTTTTTGCAGGGTGGAAACATAGTCCACCATAGTCTAGTTTAGATCATAGTCCAGTTACACACTGAGCAGCCTGGCCCTCAAATCCATGAGAACTCTGTGCAGTGTAGGCATGGAGTTCATCCATCAGTACATGATTGTTTCCTACAGTATATTCTTGAGTGGTTTATCCAGTACAGTGTTAAATTATTCACACGGTGGGCTCCGAATACCTCCTCGGGGAGATTACTATGGACTAATAGTCCTCACAGGAAGTTTCATTGATGTAAAGCCTGCATTTTTCTTGGCTCATTTCCATGCAGTAGTTCCTAGTTATGTTCCCTTGGACCTCTCTAAGCAAATCCTGTGTGTTTTAGGTATTTACACAAGTCAATTGCCTGCAGACAGATATTGCATCCTCTAGTAACCAGTGTCTGGCCAGTGATATCCACTCTGTTATTTTTTCTCTTTCTTCATAATCTGTCTTCTTCAGTGTATTTTTCTGTTGAGCTTCTTGACATGATAATTAGTTGTAAATTGGTAGATTAACAGCAATCCTGAAATCTCCTGCTTTAATGTGTTAAATATATGGACTAGGGACTAACTCAAAAATCTACTTCCTTGAATACTTATTTTATCATCCAGCATCAAGGATGTTTTGAAAAATTGATGTTCTTAGTGAAAACATACCAGAAGTTGAAAAGTGAAGTCTCAGTTGGGACTACATGATCTAATGACTCTCTCTCTTAACATCAGTCTTCTGCCATTAATTTTCTGAAACATACCATATTGACAAGCATGTCCACAAGTTATTTAGCTGTGACCTGCCACTAGTATTCAGTTGTTCATGCCAAATGGGAGCATACAATGTGACTAGAAGTCCCCTGAAATATTGCTGAAGGTTGTTCTCTGAGACAGATGCTTGTATTTGACTGTCCTACATATTTCAGTCTTGTATACTATGGAATTCCATTGATTCTTTCCTTCTTTTTAAGAGCTTTATGAGATGAAAATTCAAACCAAAATTCAAATTCTTCCTGAGTAATGCAAAGCAACAAAAATCTAACAATTCTGAATACATAATTTACAGGTGTACTGTAATTAATAGGAATATTTAGGAATAATTACATGGGATTCTCCTTTTCTTTCAGTGTAAGCTTTTATAAGCTATGCAATTAAGTCTCTAACAGCACCTTCCAGCTTAGTGACTTTGGTGAACATAAGAGGGATAATTTTATTATTTAAATCATTATAAAGATAAATTATTCTTTTTATTAGTAAGAAATATAGAATTTTTAAGGAAATAGTGCAATGACTTTACTCCTGTCTTTTTAGAGTTTTCAATCTTTCCACCAAGTTTCAGTTTACAGCATTTAGTTATAATCCCCATATGTTTTGCCCCGATGATTAAAAATGTACTGAAAATAAAGCATGTGGATAATTAAAATCAACTGAGATTTTTTGTATTTCTAATTCAGATGCAAATTTTAATGAAAAAAATATTTCCAGGGACAATGGAGGTCATTTAAATCACTTATATTTAGACCTTCAGAACAGATATTTAAGTTAGTGTAAGTGTGCAGGTTGCCTGAAGAGTGAATGGAGACTTTCAGCTATCAAAGACCTCAATTATTCTTTGGTGACGTGCAATGAAGAAAACTGATCTAACTTAGGTACTTCTGCTTAATAATCTATAAACAACTAATAATTATGAGCTTCATATTTAGGACTACTTTATTAGTCTAAAACCAGTGTACACGACCTCCAGGTGATATAACCTGAAGTCAGTTTGAACAATGCATTTAGTCACCACTACGGCCAGGGCATCAGAAGTCAAGAAATTTCAGGGTTCTATTACCTTAGTTGGGCCACTCCTGAAGTACACCCTAAGTTTTCAAAATTTAGTGAGTCAAGGTCTCTGGCAGCATAAGCTACCTTTTTAATCCACTTGCTGCATTCCTTTAAGGGTAAGAGTAGAAAAAGTTGACGGGAAGACTTTAGTACTGAGCCACAGAAGAGGTATTAGAAAAGAAACCTCTGATGCCCATCTCTACTGTGGCAGAACTTTGTGATGGAAGCATTTGCTGGTCTCTTTCTTCCTTGAAACACTTACTTTTCTTTCTTTAGGGAAGTCCACACTGTAATTACAGAAATAGTTAAGCTGAACCTTCATTTGAATTTTCTGACAAATGCAGTACTAACTGCGTATAGCCAAAATTAAAACACCAACTGCCATTTAAACATGGAAAAGAAATAAATTGTTTGTGTCTAGCTCAAATAAAATAATATTATTTATGCTGTACTTTGGAAATTGTGTGGTGACAGACTCATCATGTCTGTGGGCCTCATCTAACTAAATATCATTTAGCATGATTGAAAGAAGGGAAAAATGCCAAGTGAAAGCATCATTTTATGAAAACTTTAACAGCTTGTACTCCCTCCAATTAACTGAAAGGAGGAGTAGCAGCACCACACACTGCTTTGTGCACCCACATCCTTCAGTGAGCACCTGCTACCTGATGGGGGCTTTTCCCACTTAGGTTTTACAGTCAAGGAGAAAGCTAGCAATGGGAAAAGGTTTCATGGGAACTACTGTCTTGTAATGTTATTTGTCACTTTTGTTACAACAGTTTAAAACAAAATAAAGTAGTTGTTCTTAAAACCTTCCATATGAGAATGACACTTTATTTAAACCAGTAGATCTTTTCCAGTCTCTAGCGGGAGTTGCTTCAGAGGTGAGTGCCAAAAGGTTGCCTGTAGATTATGGGATAGATTTCATGGAGTTGTTTTTAACTCACAAAAATTTCAGTGATTTATAGGATTGAAATGTAAGGTATGTATGCCCTTCATGTACATAATTCTTTAATGATCTATACTAATATTCCCCTAAGTTTCATTGATGTAAATATTTCTCCTTCCTTCTTTCCTTCTTTCCTTCTTTCTTTCCTTCCTTCCTTCCTTCCTTCCTTCCTTCCTTCCTTCCTTCCTTCCTTCCTTCCTTCCTTCCTTCCTTCCTTCCTTCCTTCCTTCCTTCCTTCCTTCCTTCCTTCCTTCCTTCCTTCCTTCCTTCCTTCCTTCCTTCCTTCCTTCCTTCCTTCCTTCCTTCCTTCCTTCCTTCCTTCCTTCCTTCCTTCCTTCCTTCCTTTCTTTCTTTCTTTCTTTCTTTCTTTCTTTCTTTCTTTCTTTCTTTCTTTCTTTCTTTCTTTCTTTCTTTCTTTCTTTTCTTCCCATTACTGATTTGATAAATTCTGCTATATCAAGAACACAGGGCTACAGGACTACTGTATTTAGTGTCAGAAATTCAGCCTATGACAGCAACTGGAGGAACCCAAGGACTTTGCTGTCTCAGATGCTTATGACCGCATGTCACTCTCCTTACCTCAGCCTCACTTCGGAAGCCATGTAACCTTGTTATAATAAGTCCTTTGGAGAGGCAAGATTTACTGATTCAGCCAGAAGACCAGAGTTCAAAGGTTTTTTTTACTTGTAACTCAAAGCATGAACAAAGGTTCTTGCTCTTACCTGAACCCAGGAGTGTAAACATACCCTAAATGACACAATTTGTTTCTACATGTATGATGAATGTTGACCTCTGATGACTTTTGCAGTAAATAGCAGCAAAAAATATATAACTCTCTCGTGCTCTCACCTACTAGAGCACCAATATTTTCTACCATCAGGATGACAGGTTTCTAAAGCATACCTCAAACCCTGAGCTCATTTAAAAAAAAAAAAAAGAAAAGAAAGCAGAATTAAAGGAAGAAGGTAAGAAAGCCTTTCTCAATACCTATTCAGACCTCCCACATTTTTGAGTATAGACTGTTCTCAGATAATGAATAAATATCATTATTCTATCAATATAATTTCCATATTTTACTCGACATTTAAAACAAACTAGCATGACGAAAGAAAATAAAACCAAAAAACTTCACCTTTCTGAACAGCACCCAGGGAACAAAATATGCCAAGAGGAAGCCCCTGTGATAGCTAGAATTCTGCCTGTCTAGGTTACAGATTTAAAGTAGATATTGAATGTAGCTAATGCAGAATGAAACTAGCAGTAGAAGATATGGAAAAGGCAAATCAAGAAGAGGAAAAACCTGAGAGCTAAAACCAGTAAAGATCACAATAAAGTACCACAAGTGAGAATTTCAACCATATGCTTGGAGGGTTTATATATATTGACTTCATGAGATGAAATAGTTTTGCACTAGGAGTTAGAAAAAAATTGTACCATGAGAAGATACAAACAGCTGTAGGAACTGTTCATTCATGACTAGCTACTGTCACATTATGATGCATTATCTCCATTAGGGCAATGTGGGATGCTCCACCTGGCAGTCAACATTGTTGACTGATGGACAATGCACATCTGTTCTCAAAGACTGTAACTGATGGACAGAATACATCTGTTCCCAACATCTGTAACTACACAGCATCTGGGGTTTTAAGAGGATCCAAGGATGAACTCCACTGACTTATTAACTATGCAGCTCTTGTGGTTCCAATGAAAAGCTGAAGCAAGCATTTCATCATCACCTTAGCCTTAATTTCTATTATATAGGGAGAACAGCCCATGCTAAAATGTGATTTAGTACACCTGAGGTCTGGATTGTCTTCTAGAAGTGCCTGCCTCTGTTGCCCACAGACAGAGCAAAAGACAACACACTTCTTACTCAGTTGTCTTGGTTATGTATGTGAAGTACACAGGATGAATGTGGCCTCTGTATTGTGCTCAATCAAGTCCAGCAACCCAAAGTCTTTAAAATGCAATGAGGTATGAGGCCACAGAGGAGTGTTGAAGAGGAGACGTGATTTAATGATACTGTTCTGGTCTGCTCATTTAGGAGGAATTTTTTTGCCAAGCATTCACCTAAGTTCATCTGGAATGATGCTTTAGTGCTGTGAATGCTTTTATATGCACTAATAAATGAAATGTCCCCATGAGTCACAAGTTCTGTAGATTCTCACACTCATTAATTAGAAAAGAGATAAATTTGATGGATGAGAAAGCAAAATCTTATTTGGTCTCACCACCCACCATCAGAAAAAATGAGAAAGGAAGATCCAAAGCTCAGATTTAAGTATTAAGATTCAAAATGCATCTTAATTTAATTGCATTTCAAATCTAAATAACAAAAAATTTTGACTAATAACAATTTATCTTAAATCACTTATAGCTTTGTGTGCTATGACCCAGATCTTGTATAGGTGAAGACACTGCAGACATGAATAAAGATTTATAGACTAGGCCAAAAGAGCACAAATGAAGACAAAGCTCATGAATCCTCTCCCAGACAGAATCTGAACTGTTCAGCTTCAAACCATAGGCTATATCCATCAGATATTCTTGTTTCTGTTCATTTGCAGAATAATGGTACTCAGTAGCACCAAACACTGACATTGTCCAAGGACAGGAAAAAAGTCAGTCAAGGAGTCAGGATCTAATTTGTGAAACAATGCAAGTAGTCAGAGATCATAGAGGGAAGGTGAGGGTCATAGGGCCAGAGACATTAAATCACAGGCGAGTAGTATGTATAGATCCAATTTCAAAGTGACCTTGCACTTAAGCATATCTTTTATTTTGGTCATGATTAATTATAAGCATCAAACCTGTGATGAGAGATGTGAATGATTTTGCAATAGACTATGTGGATTAGTCCAGAAAGGACTTTTTTCATTGTTGTATCTATAGCCATAATACAAGTAAAATAGGATAGGAGATAATAAATTAAAGATTATGATCAATATCCAGTCCTTAGGTATGATCTTAGGTGTTTACATACCAATTAGCATGCAAATAAAAAACGCCTGTGTCACAGCTGAGAATCACAGAATCACAGAATATCCTGTGCTAAAAGGGACCCAAAAGGACCAGTAAGTCCAGTTCCTCATCCTGCACAGAATAACCCCAAAAATCACACCACGTGTGTGAGAGTATTGTTCAAGTGCTTCTTGAACTCTGTCAGGCTTGGTGGTGTGACTACTTCCCTGGAAATCCTTTCCAGTACCCAATCACCCTTTGAGTGAAGAACCTTTTTCTAATATCCAGCATAAACCCCCTGACACAACTTCAGGCCATTCTCTTGGGTTCTGTCACTGGTCACTAGAGAGAAGAGATCAGAGCCTCTTTTTCCTTCCTCACTTCAATTCTTGTGAGGAAGCATCCATCCTTAAGGAATCTGTAATTTCCCTCTCTGTCTTGTCTTTCCTAGGCTGTGTTTGTTAACAGTAGCAGCCATGCATTTGCATATGCCTCAGTATCAACTTGTGTGTTCCAATCGTATAAATCAAAAGCAAACTCAGTAAAATGTACATTTCTGTTTCACTAGAAACAAATTTGACAGAATTTTGTCCAGACTATCACTTATGTCTCTCCACAGTAGCAGGTTTTGAATAAGACATGCACAACTCAAAAGATCTATTTCCAAATCATTAATAACAGCTATAAATCACATATATTTCTCCTTTAGCAGAAGACAAGATATGAGCCCCAATTCAAAAGAGCATGTGCATCAATAACTATGTTTATATATCAAGTATCAGAAAATTAAAATAATGCAAGTTTTCTAAGTGGTGCACAAACTATCCTGAACAAACCATTTGTGACACTTTCTCTAACACTATCAACTCAGGAACTTTGTAATTATCTGAATTGCAACAAAAATTAAATGTCGAAATACCACTAATATATGATAATTTATGGCCTATTCCTTCATGGCAAATGGGGTATTACATGTATTATACTTAATAAATCCTATTCCAATTTTGCAGAATGACAGAATGGTTGAGGTTGACACTGACCACTGCAGATCATCTAATCCAATCCCCAGCATATTCAAAGACCAGGTTGCTTAGCACCATGATTAAAACAGTCTTCAACATCTTTAAAGATGGAAGGCATACAAGTTCCCTAGGCTTGAGGACTGTCACAGTAAAAACAAGTGTTTTCTTGTGTTCAGAAGGAATTTCATGTGTTTTGATTTATGATCATTGACTCTTGCCCTGTCATTGTGTACCACTGACAAAAGTCTAGCTAGGTCTTCTTTCCCTCCAGTTATATGTTTATACACATTGATAAGATCCCCTGAGCCTTCTTATCTCCAGGCTGCTCAGACTTAGCACACTCAGCCTCTCCTGATATGACAGAGGCTCCTGTCTTCTAATCACCTCAGTAGTCCTTCCCTGGATTCTCTACAGTTTGTCCTTTTCTCTCTTATATGAGGAAGCCCCAAACTGGATCAGTCACTCCACATTGTCTCACCCTCATCAGTGGAGGGGAAGACTCACCACCTTTGATCTTCTGGCAGCACTCCTCCCACTATGCCTGTTTGCTCCGGACATAGTTGGCTCATGGGCAGCCTGTTGCCCCCCAGGACCCCCAGGCCCTATTCTGCAAAACTGCTCTCCAGTCTGTGGGCCCACAGCATGTATTGGTGCATGGAGCTTTTCCTCCCCCCTTGCAGGACTGCTGAACTGCATAAGATTCCCATCTGCCCATTCCTTCAGCATGAGTAGGTCTCTCTGGATAAGAGTACAAGCATATTGTCTATCAGCCACTACTCCCAGCTCTGTGTTCTCTGAAAACTTGCTGGCAGCATACTTGATCCCATCATCATCCAGGTCATCAATGAAGGCGTTAAACAGAATCTATATTGGCCCCTGGGATACAATGCTGGTGACTGTCCTCCAGCTAGAATTAGTGCCAGTGATCTTTGAACCAGGTAGCTCAGCCAGTCTTCTCTCCACATCCCTGGCCACCCAACTGCCCAGAACCGCCTATAATTTTAACAGGTTAAAATTATTAAAATATTAAAATGCATTATATCTTGTTAAAATATTAAAATACATTATATCTTGTTTTAATTTATCAGTGCTAAATAGCAAAGCAATTCACCTGTTGCCAACCACACAGAGTCTGCTCTGATAAGTCATAGCTGCCCAGATATCAAAGGTCCACATTAAGCCCAGGGGATGAAAGATATTATTGACTGGTTATGTCTTCCACCTATCTGAACTCATGTCATCCCTGCAGCCATAGCAACACATAATTCTGGCCCATCTATGGTCAAGGAGTCAAAATCAGAGGGTGCATTGTAGAAAGAAATATAACAGCAAAAAAAAATCCTACCATGGTTACAGAAAACGGATTGTTGCGCTGAGGTGGGACAGGAACAATATTGCTAACCTGGAACAAATATATTTACCATAAATTTTAGAAGTATAGCCATGGATAAAGTTGGACAGCTATTAACTGAGCAAAATTCCATCAGGAGTAGAAGTCTTATGCTCTAAATCTAGAAATTTGATATTTCCAAGTCTGGAAAGATCACCTAATACTCCCTGTAAGTGCTACTTGTGGGTAATTAATCTAAACCTAAACTAGACATTTAAGATAGAAGTAAGTCAATTTCTGTATATGCCTTTTTGTCTCAATGATTATAGAAAGTCTTTAGGGTGTCTAGGATTAGCTTAGATGCCCAATTCCTAAAGGTAGACATACTGAAATCTACAGTCTGAAAATTATCTGAATGAGGAAAACAGAGACCTTTGGAAGTAGTACACCTGTACAGATCCACAGAGAATGAAGTCTTAAAGAGAATAAATGGGTTATTTATGGAGCTTAGTGATCAAGAGTGTGATGATGGAGGTGACAGTGACAGAAGAAAAAGAGGAGGGGTGAAAGCAGTCACAGGGCAGGACAGTAGATCACACGTGGACTTGTAAAGTTGAAACTGGCAGCAATCTAACAAGGAGATGTCAGATTTCTGCATCATCTTGATAAAATAAGCAGAGGGAGGCAAACCTAGAGTGAGAACTTAGGTCAAGATCTAGGAGTCACAGTCATTAAGCATGTGAGTGGGTAAAACCAGTTTAAAAGGTACATATAAAATGTGATAATGAAATATGTATTAACTTAATTAGCATCATCAGAGACAAATCATTCTCTTTTTATGTATTTAACTAATCCATGTGAATGGAAAAAGGTTGAAAAAAAAATTTAAATGTAGACTAAGGACAGCAAAAAGACATTAATGTTCCAGATAGTTGTCAAATTAACCAGTCAGCCTTTGATGACAGTGTTTAAGAAACCTAAAAATGTAATTGTATGAAGGTTACAATGGGTAACTCCAAGGTAGGAAGTATTTCTTCCTGGCAAAATTGCCCCACATGTGTTTGAGAGACTTATAGACACTTTCCAGGAATTAATATTTAGAACAAAAAGAGGAATCTATTTTTTCACATTTCCTATGATTTGTAAGGTAGGTGATTTACTCTTCTAGATTAAGAGCTCCTCTCTTCCCCCCACTACCAACATCCCTATGATAATATCAGCATCTCTATAATGCTGATATTCATGTCTTTTAGACAGGGAGTTCTACTTTCTCCTAAGGATTATGCTTATCCTCATGGAAATATTCAACTCTGAGTGGTTCCAATCTTGCTGCTCCTGGACATTTGTTTTCTGTGTTATTTTAGTCTGCCTCTGAGTCTAAATATTTTGCCTTCTGCTTCCCTTCCACTCCAAGCAAATAAAGCATCATGTTGACCTTAACTTGTTCTAGGAACATTACACCAGAGTCTTGAAAAGATTCTTGTTTAGGATGATATTTTATATTTTTTCAATTGTTTGGACTGTGAATCAAAGGAGCTGCTCTATCTGCGACATAACTTTGAGAAAGGCAAGAAAATAAATTATAAGAAAGTTATGAGTAAACTGCTTTGCATGGAAGTAGGAAAAGTGCAGAGGTGAGTACTGTTATATTTTCTTCATATTGTTCATTTTAAAAATCTTCACTGTAAGCTTTTATCAATATAACCATTTATTAATATAACCATGTATCAATATAAGCAATTATTTATATTGATAAAAAGACTACTCCTGTTTAAGGTAACACAGTATTTATCACTGTGTTAATAAAGAAACATTATTAAATCCAATATTCTGTATCCAACAGTAGCCAACACTGTAGACTCCAGGGTAAATGACCAGTGCACTGATTTGTAACACTGCACCTCAAGCAGTGATCTATGTTGCATGTTTCAAGTGTAACTTTATTATAACTGAAAATTTAAAGCACTGCATGTATATCATACTTATTTGCTGAATTCACGACAAACTATTTATTATTCTTTGATGATTTTTTCATCATGGGAAGGAAGATGCCCTGAAGGGTTGAGGAGAATGAGTATACATATGTAGAACCCAGAAATATTCAATCTCATTAAGCAATGAATATTGTCAGTGTAGCACAGGAATGAAAGAATATGACATTGCTAGTCTTATTTACACAGATGATTAGAAAGAGATAAAGTAGCTGACCCAGACAGCTAATAAATACAGCATTAAAAACGCAGCATTTTCTGCCTTATTTTTTCTGACCTACTTTTCTTTCCCATAATTGTCTTACAGTTATATCTGAAGTTCACATATTGGTTGCATCCATTATTCTGGCTTCCTAGTTATTTGTTAAATTTAGTGAGAATTTGTTTGATTAGCTTTGATTTAGTTCCTCTTGGGAGCCCCAAAGGACTGAGAAAGATAAGCATAGTAGGTCCTACACATGTACTCTATCTCATTAAGGAATGACAACTGCTGGGTTAAGGGGAGAAAGGAGGAGAAGGGTTATTCCTATTTACACTGATCTTTTTAAAAGCCAAGGCATGATTCTCTATGTTGTTAAATTGGTTTTATTCTGGTTTAACTGTTTAAAGTAACTACATTCAACAAACTTTGGAGTTCATTCAAAACCAAGGAAGTTGAATACTTCTCAGTATATGAGGTTTGCATCCTTAATGAAATTTTTAAAAATTACTGGACGAAATCTTACTTTTTCCCTATAAATCTACTTTTTCAAATCACTTTGTCATAATAAGAGTGCCTCACTAATGTGCACTTCAGATCTTGATCTTAAAAATACTGGTTGCTGGCCTTGAAAAAACCTATACATTTATTTAAGTAACAGAGAGACTATTTCAACCATTAACAAAGGTAGCACTTGGTACTCAGTCTTCTTACTATAGTTACCTAGGCCCCTTGCAAGAATTAAAGCAGAAAGAAAATAATGAAAAATGTTAATCCTTTATTTTTTGCTACTGTTTTCAAACTGAAGTGTGTGATTTATTAGATTTTCTATGTACTCTTTGTGCAAAGCTGGCTATTTCCGCACTGTGTGTCAGGCCATCCTATGCAAACTGGTGAAGTCTCATTCTACCAGCTCATTAACATTTCTGTTGCATTTTTTAAAAGGAGCGTTAGTTATATTTGCAATTATAGTATTTGCTCTTGAGAAGGCAAATGAAGATGCATTTTTTTCAACATTTTGATTATTTTCTTCTTTATTTTTTCCAAACCTTTTTCTACTTTCCCATACATACATAATTATCTAGATAAACACATGGAGAGGTACAGTGGGAACATATTTCCTTTTACATTTTTTCCTCTTTAGAATGTAAGTGTTTTATCTTCATTGAGAATTTAAAATAAAATTCCTGATATACATCAACTTTGAAAAGTTAATGAGTCACCTAAAAGCATATTCAAATATAGAATTAGTTCCTAATAGACCTCTACCTCACTGAGCATATGACCTTCCTTAAAAGGACTGTCAAAATTACAACTCCAGTATGCTGGAGATTGTGGAATCATAGAATCATAAAATGGTTTAAGTTGGAAGGGATCCTAAAGATCATGCAGTTCCAGTAGACCAGATTGCTCAGAACTCCATTCAACCTGCCCTTAAACATTTTCAGGGATGGAACGTCCACAGCTTCTTTGGGCAACCTGTGACAATGCCTCACCACCCTCACAGCAAAGAATTTTTCCCTAGCATCCCATCTGAACCTACCCTCTGTCAATTTAAAGCCATTCCCCCTTGTCCTATCACTACATGCCCATCATGGTGACTTTTCCTTTCATGCACAGGGGCAGAGGTACAGACAACCATGCTGGGTCTTCTTAACAGCTGCATCACTTTTATGAAAACATAAAGGCTAGCTCTTTTAAAACATTAAGGATAGCTCTTTTAAAAATTAATTTTTATTTATGATGAAATGTTAGATTCTCATGTAACCTCCTGATAAAAACAGCTTTACCCAACTGGAAAGTAATCGTCACTTGTTGTGAAAGTGTACATAAAAACCCAAAAGTTGATAATGCTTGAATTTTTTATCCTACCCCATCCTAACCCAGTGCAGTAGATTCTAACTTACTGGTTATAATGTTATCAGTTTATGAATGCATGACAGTCTTGCTACATTCAGTAACACACTGAAGGATTACAGAAGCAAAAAATGAAATTTTCTTTAAAGGAAACACAGTCCCTGAAGCCAAGTCTAAATATCTCAACAGAATGATGAGGATTTTTGTAAGAAATTGGGAAAAAAATCACCACTTAATGACAGCACTTTAGAGTCTGGTCAGAGGAGATCAGACCGAGAAGGATGCCAAGGCAAGTGTCTAATCAAATGGAGAGACCTGTACCCAATTAAACCTGTACTTAATGAAATAATTAATAAATTTAGAATTAGACACTTTTCTCAACATGCAGTCAAAAAGATGACAGGACCTTGTCCTTTAGGGACAGCAAAGAGAAAAGCTTTCACAATTTCAAAGAATTCCCTGCCAAGGTGTTGGAAAAGCCATAGAGCCTCATCAGAGCTAATGTTTTGAATCCTGGCCCTGTCTCCTTTCCCAAAAATGCCTCACATCTCAGACTCTTGATGATCACCTTCATTGTTAGCCCACAGAGGGATCAGCACAGAGCAGATGCCCAGCAGCCAGGTGTTATTCACAGCCTGGTAGCCAGGGACAGGATTTTTCCCTCAGTTACAGCTTGACACTTGTCCAGGTGTTTTCTGCTGAGACATACTGAGATACTATAACTTACACCTTTTACAGTTACTGTGAGGCAGCTTGTTCATTAAACAGACAAACAAAAGATGAATAGGGGCTCACTATTAAAAACTAACCCTGTGTCTGTGCTGTATGATTGCTACAATGTTTGAGGCCTAATTTAGTAAAGGCTATCTGAGCTTGATTAAGAAATGAGAACATTAAATAGGTTTTGTTTTGAAAAAGGCCTTTATTTTTTTATTCTTATCTATAGCAATTTGCATTCCCTTGTCCTTACTACTGTCTGGCATGTATCATAATATCATCCTATCCCTTTAGTTTTGTTCACTTTCCTTTCATACTATCACTTAATTATCCCTTTTGTACCTCTAGTCCGTGGTCTTTGGGTCTCTAATACATGGCTGCACCAATTTCACCACCCCCAAGGCTAGTCAGGTTAAAGATTAATGAGTAGACCTTACCCAGAGGCTTTACAAAGGTTACACATAATTACAAATGGGTCTTTTATGCAGTGCTGAATATGTGAAAGCTACCAAAAAAAAAAAAAAAGTAAGGGAAAAAATAACAGAACTTATAGGATTTAAGTCAGCCATTTAAATCTTTTCAAAAAAACCCAAACAAGTTAGGAAGTTCTACCCTTTGTTCCAAAGATGGTGATAAAAACAAAAACACCATATGGTAGAAATTAGTCTACATCTCAATCTTGCAACATCACTGCCTACTAATTCTTCTTTCAAGTTGAGTAAAATGTTTTGCACTAAGATGTAGAGAGAAAAAGGTCTAAATTTGCTGGTAACTCTTCAGTTCTTTAGTTAACTAAATTCTCATATTTGACCATTTGTTAAAGGAAAAAAACAACCAACACATTTCTCCCATAGGAAAAACCTTAAAAGATTGCTTAGCCTAGCTGCTTGGTGAGAAAGACATATGTTGGCTAATTATCTTAATCTTGTGTCTTCTTAACTCACAGAAATACCTTAAAATGCAAACTTAGTATCTGAGACAACACTTTCATAAGTGCAAGTTTAAATTTAGGTTCATAGAACCATGGTATCATACTAATGAAACAGTCTGATTTTAAGTTCTAAATTCCACCAAGTCCCATTTAAGTTAATGGAAAATACTTTGGAGTCTGTCTTCGGGCACTGCTTGTTTATAAATTGAGATTAATAATAAAAAACATTTTAAAAAGACAAAAAAACCCCCAAAAACTTCTACCTTTCATATTGTGATATTAGCATTTAAATAATGGGCTAAACTTGTCAGAAATGTCCAAGGAATTTGATACTTCAGTGTCAAATCTTTTTGCTTCCAATTCTGGATTGTAAGACTATGTTCTCAGAGGTGCTTTGTCTCTTAGTTTTCAGTTAAGCTTAGAGGTGACTGAAGCTCTATGGAAACACTGCAAGTTTTAGTATTATTACTTTTTACAAATCCTTACCGGGGAAATGACAAAACCTGATTACTCAAGAACACTTTTATGCAAAAAGTGGCACCATTCACTAGTGATGCCACTCTTCAAGAGTAAGAGACTAACAGAGAACACATAAAACCACTGAAGTCCTACAATTGTCTTTGAAAGTGATCTAAGCCCAGATGATTTGTATGTTTACTTGGATTCTCATGTAAACATTTGCAATACAGGTGCTCTGGTTTTGTCTGCTGTTTTCTTTCTCTTTTGCCTGGGAGCAGTATCCATCTAGCCTTTATTCTAGTCATATATGAGTTTAAGTATTTCAGCAAAAGGCTGTTGAAAAGATATAATCTAAAACTTTGCATTTGACCACTAAGCAACTGGAGTTCTTATTTGAAACACAAGATAAATTGTTGGATTTCGTTGTCCTTCTGATTATTAAATATAATACTTTAGCATTGCATGGTCAGGGACCAGGTCCCTAAGTGATTTGATACACATTATGCAAACAGCTAAACAATCTTTGGATTAATTTAAAAATTATAATTTATAATATCAACTTGTAGCTCTTATGTGGTTTATGATTAGTTTATTAAATGCGAATACCAGAATTTGACATAGAGCTCAGATTTTTTTTCCTCCCACAAGTGAATTACTGCAACTCAAAGCAAACATTACCATTTTCAGTTTAAAATTTTCATTTCTGGAATTGTTCTTTCTATTCAGTAATAACATACTTTTATAGCTGATTACAAAGTAAATTTAACATCACAATTTTTTTGAGAAGGAAGCAAACACTGAGAACCAAAAGGAAAGTAAAACCACCCAGACACATAAGAGAGCACTGTTTTTCACTGCAAAACTTGTCTTAAAAGTGAGACAGGTTTATTTAAGTTTTTTATTAAAGAGTGTTGAAACTCTGCATGATATGTAAGATACTTCCACATATATAACTAGTTTCTATCTCTTTTCTAGACAAAGTTGAGCTACTCTGCAAGAAAGGAAGTGATGACCCAAAGGCAAAAAAACCTCAAAATATGTGAAGAAAAGAATCTTAGAGTGCTTAAGCTGGAGGAGGGTAATTATTAAATTTTTGCTTTATTGTAGTTTTTCGACTACAAAATTATTGCTTAGTGTAAAAGAAGCCATGCTTTTGAGACCAACAGACACCACCCTACCAGTAAGAAGGAGCCAAGTTTCCTTTTGCAGCATAACCAGAATCTCTTGATTTTTTCTATTTTTTTTTATTTTGAAGTAAAATTTTTTACAGAGTATTTCTTTGTTTTCTGAGCCATGAATAAGAATTTCTTATTTTAGGAAGAGCATTGCCAGCAGGCTGAGGGAGGGAATCCTGTCCCTCTACTCAGCCCTGCTATGGGCCACATCTGGAGTACTGTGTCCTGTTCTGGGCTCTTCAGTACATGGAGCTCCTGGAGCAGGTCTGGTGTAGGGCTACAGAGAGGAACAAGGGGCTGGAGCATCTCTCCTGTGAGGAAAGGCTGAGGGAGCTGGGCCTGTTCAGCACCAAGAAGAGATGACTCAGAGGGATCTCATCAATATCTACCAGTATCTGAAGGCAGGGTGCCAAGAGGATGAAACCAGGTTTCTTTTAGTGGTACCAAGGAGTAGGACAAGAGACAATGGGCAGAAACTGATGCACAGGAAGTTCCACCTGAGTATGAGAAGGAACTTCTTCATTGTGCAGGTGACCATGCACTGAAAAAAATTTCCCAGAGAGGCTCAGGAGTCTCTCTCACTGGAGATATCCAGGAATCATCTGGCTGCAATCCCATGCCATGTGTTCTGGGATGGTCCTGCTTGAATAGGGAGGTTGGACCAGATGACCTCCTGTGGTCCCTTCCAACATGATCCATTCTGCAATGGGTACAGAAGCAGGAAATATTCTGTGTCCAGATTCTAAATATTTTATTTTTTGGTGTACCAAATTAAGATTTCTCCTGCTGCCTTGGAGACGCGGGAAAGATTGAAAGAAAAGAAGAAAAGAAAGTAGAAAAGAAATTTTGTATTGTCTACTGATAGATTCTGCTTTTCTTCCAAAGGCTATTTTAAAATTACAAAGATGTCTCACAGTTCCCATCAATAAAAGATACAGCACAATTCTTTCTCCTTGGACCTGCAGAGCTGAACCCTAGTCATACAAATAGATTCACACTGGCTTCACTAAAGCAGCTTGTCAGGTTGATACAAACAGAGACATATATTCATATAAAATTCTGTAATTATCAATGTGCATAACAATTTGCAGGACAGCCACCTCATGTCTGTGTCTGACTGGTTTTAATTACATTAAGAACAGCTAAAAATTCTTGTCCTCCTGCCAGGCTGCCACACTTTTAACTCTGTATGAGGCTTCTAGGAAGGAAAATAAGCCTGTGTGCAATCTTTCATATTCATGGACTTCTATTGTTTATTTTACTTTCTTCTAAGCTTGAAGTAAATAGGTACCTCAGTTATCAATATGAAAACAGAGAATTTTGTACAGATTACAGTTTGCATGAAAGCAAAGGACAGCACAGCATGCTTGCCAGTGCAAAGTAGGAGAGTAGAGGCATAAACCACATCCTTTTATTGTGCAGAAATCGTTCTGCTGGAACTTTCAATGTGCATGAGAGGCAGGTTTGAATGTCCAGCTGCATTTTTCACTCTTCCTTTTGAAGGCAGAGTGTAGAAACTGGAAATGTTTTGATTCCTAAGCAGCATACTGAAAAAAATTTGTGAGGAAGTGGAAAGAATGAATATAGCATGTTCCTTTCTCTAAAGGGAATAGTCAAAATTACTGACAAAGCAATATCACTGCATGGATGTGGTTTCTACTGCTGTGTTAAGACTTCTCTTTTTGTCAGTGCCCACACCTGGGTACCTACAGACCCATGGCAATGTTACACTCTTACATCAGTATGCCTGAGTACTAAAGGTATAAGCCAATAGTATGGGCTGCAAAGGGCTATGAGACAGTGACTCTGCTACATTTCCTTTAAAGTGTGCTCTATTGATTTGGTGGTTTTTCCTGCTGAATGTGTTTGTATCTTGATGGCTTGCATATCTCCAATCAAGTGACAAAGAAAATATAATTTAGATTATTTGCTTTATTCAATTGTAGATCCATTTAACTTATACCAAATTTGCTTCAGTTTTCAGATGGCTGTAGCTCAAGAACAGTGAGCTGTACCAGATGGGTTTACTGCTACTGAAAACAAAAAAATTAAACAGCCAAATTGAAGCCTTTCTTCATCTGAATTTTCTCAAAGTCTTTTTCTCAAAGTTTTTTGGTGACTTGAATATCATAACAATTGTCTCATTAGGTGACACATGGAAGTGTCCTCAAACCATGAGCCTAGGAGTACCACTGCACTCATGTACGCATCCACCAGCAAGTAACTTAAACTGAACAAAATCATAGATCTTGGAGGATGGTAAAAGCAGTATAATAAGTACTTCTGCTTTTAACTCAATAGCATGGTTTTTATTCAGGTTGCATTCTAAGAAATATGAAATATGAAATAAGAAATACTAAGCTAATGATACCTTCCATTAATATAAAATAACATCTTCTATAATTTTTTCCTACCTTTTATGTGGTTCTTTTTATCCCAAAACCACTTTGTTGTTCTCTGAAAATATACATACAGAAAAAATGATAGCTATGCTGCATGGTGGAAATAGGAAGAGATTTTGAATATATTTGAGATTAGAGGGATTTCTGAAACATGCAATATAAGTATGCATATAAAAATGCTTCCGTTTTTAATGAACACTGCATTTGTAGCAACAGAAAAAAGGAATACATGTAACATGTAGCCATTTACCTTAGTGCTACAGTGTTGTGCTTAGCCTGAATGGTCAGGGCTTGAAAACTTGTGCAGCCAAGTTGAAGAAAGTTAACATGCTAGTACCCCTAAAGAATATGTATTAATTATTTGAGAAATGTAGACCACAAGGAAAATAAACTGGGTTAAACCAAATACTCAACAGTTCATCTCCAACAATGGCCAGCAACAGATGCCAATAGAAAGGAGTAAAATAGGTCAAGCATACAATGATGCTTTCTCAGCCTCCAGCAATATGTGGCTCTTGGCTTTCCTAAGCCAGAAATGTCATTTTGAGATGGTGTTTGGGGCCAGATTATTAAGAGTTGGGTGGCTGGGAGGGAAAAAAAGGTCTTTAAAATTGAATGTTTGTACCATAATGTGTCTATAATAAATTCCTAAAATACTACTCAAGTTCAATTTTCTTATAGATTGTTTCCTAAAGAAAACTGACAGGAGCCTGTAATATTTATTGCTAATTGGGAGTGGGAAGGTGGTAAAATTATGCAGAGGAACTGAATGTTTTCATTAAGCTATGAAACCTCTATGATATAGCTCACAGTACCTTAAGAAAAATTACTCCCTTGCAAGTTGGTTAGTATTCACATGTACTGATGTACCTACTCTTGTGGGCTATTGAGAATTAGAAAAATTATTGAAAAGAATCCTGAAATGCCACAGATGTCCCAGTTCAGAGCACCAGAGCCACAAAACATTTAAGAGGAGAAAAAATTCCAACTAACCAAAGAAACCCACAACAAAGCAAACAAGAAAACAACTCACCAAGGAGCAAAATGAAAATAAGGCAGTATGCTGGATACACTGTCATGTAACCTTTCTATCCAGTTCTTACTTCCCCTCACACTCTACTTCTCCCCTGAAAACTCACCTAAGGGAAAGTAATCTCAACCGAGAATCAGCTTCTTGGAGATATAACCCTACAAAAGCATACTGGGGAACATTAATAGATGGGTGGATATATATGGATGAAAAAGAAACCATAGTACCTTTAATGCTAATCAATAGAGCTTAATTGGAAACAGATCTCACTGACAGGAACTTCTTTTGAGATCACAAATATGACATAGTCATCTAAGAGTACATAATTTGACACAGAAGTTCATCACATTCTAAATAATAAATTTGATATATTACCAAAAAAATTCATTATGGTGTATATATATATTCAATGAATTAAAAGTGGCTGATAACCATCACCTAATAGGAATATTTTTAGTCACATCTCACCATGATCTCTTCTTGCCTCCACACTAGTCAATACTGTTATCAATGATCTGGAAGAAAACATCATTAATGGTAAGGTCTACAGATCACACAAAAGCAGTAAAGGGGTAAATTAGGATAAGGATAGATCAGTTTGACAGAGCAATCAAGTTCACTTAGCAAGATGAGACCATCTGAGCATTATGCTTTCTAAAGCAATTGAATTTAAGGACAAGCATCTGTGAAAATGGAATTTAGGTCAGAGATGAAGGAAGGAACGTTTTTGAAAAAGTGCTGGTTTTGAAGTGATAAATAGACAGTGTTTCCAACACGACCTCCTGGTAAAAAAAAGGAAAAAAAGCCAAGCTAAATTCCGAAATGTTCAGACAAGCATATTCAGAAATTAAAAATAATACCAAGAAGTACAAGCTACTTATTCCACTGTATATAACCAATATTTATATTAAAAATATAGCAAAAAAAATTCTGTTGGCTGCAAAAGAGGATGTTTATAAATTAGAAATGTTTAGTGAAGATGTGAAATAACTTCCTAAGACCTGGAAAATCTCACTTTTCCTAGAAACCTAAAGTTGAATCCTTTTAATGTACATGGGAAACATTTTGAGTTGGTTTGATCACTGTGCATGTCAGGGAAAAAATTCTGGCTAGCAAACAATGATTAAAAAATCTTCCACTGGTTTAGAAGTTAATCTAGACAAATTTAGAGTAGCAATAGGTGATTTTTTAACAATAAAGCTATCAATTAGTAGAAGAATTTATTTCACAACATGGTAGAACATCTGTTACTTCAAAGCCCTACCTCCTGTAAAATATATTCTTCACTCCACTCAAACTTGTAGATCCAGGAAAAAGTATTTACAGAAAAGATGCTCACAAAAATCTGTACATGAGCAATCTAAGATGTCACTATAGATGAGAAAATAAAAAGAGAGAAAAAAGATGCCTACAATGAACCAAGAGGAAAGTAGCTTCCTTGAAATGTAAAATAAGATTACTTCACTAATGCTGATGAGGTATACCAGGATAACCATTTAAATATTTCTCAACTTTTTACACTTTAGTATTCATCTCTGCAGTTCTAAACAAGGCTAGTAGCAGGGGAAATAGATTTAAGCACAACCCGGCCACAGAAAGAGAGAAGGGGATGCATTTGTTGGAAAATGGATTGCTGTATAATTTGGACAAGTTTGCTGCTGTTGAGGCACTCAGAAAATGAATGTCCAGTCACCTGTGATTGATGACCCTCAGCCAGCAGTGTAAGTGAAAAGCAAGTGACGCAGGTCAGAACACAAGGGGAAAGAATCATGTGCAGGACTGAGTCTACACGGGGATGTTGTAGGGTTGGATAAACATTTTGCACAGTATGTACAGAATTGTCGCTTCTGTGCACTTCATCCAAAACACACTGAGCTCAGCCAAGCAAGGGAAAATATGCACAGGTATTGAAGAGGTCCCCACAAGAGGTGGCCCCCTACAAGATGTGTAGCTGTGCCCACCTGTAACAGGCGAGCAGCTTCTGATGATCCAGTCTTCTCAATCAGTCACAGAGACAAGTCAGAGGCTTGTGTATCTCACGTACCCCTCAGCTTCCACATTGTTGCCATGTTTCTGGTTATGACTTGTGAAAACATGTAAATACTTTCATATTCATATTCCACAGACAGATTAAATCATTATTTTATTGTTAGAATGTTACCTAGTTTCCTTTTATTTTCGAAATCAAAGTTTAGGCAATCTAATTGTCTCTAGGGTTTTATTTTTCTGTTATTATCTCCAAATCAAGAAGATCTGGGGTATTCACACAGTAGTCTACAGGAGTATTACAATTGGATTATCTTTGATGATATTTACTTAATGTACCCAATACAGGTCAAAAGCTCATAATAAGAAAACAGCCTGATCCACATCATAGTCCAGACAGCAGAACCTTACATACTTCAGGCTGTGCTGTGGGCTTGCATACACTCTCCCTGAAAGCCATGTATCAGCCAATCAATCAATGTTTCCAGCAGCTCCGAATTAGCAACATTCCAGAATGGACTGCATCATGAGTCAGTGCCACAAAACAGCTCAGGACAGCCTGTTTGTGTGACAGAAATGTGTTCTCAACACAAGTGCAGATTATGCCTGATGAAAGTTTTCTAAGTATTTGAGCTTCAGTGTACCCATGGCAAATAAAGCCAGAAGCTCTGTCCTGTTTATAGCTGCAATATATAAAGGTCAAGGAGGACAAGTCTTAGAGAAGCCCGTTTGCTCATAACTGGACAAATACTTCTCAAAGCAGCTGTTTTGGACAGACAATAAAACTCTCTGAGCATGACCCTGTCTCTGAATGCAATAATACATTTGGGAATACTACTCCAACTCCTGAACTAGTATATACTGAGGCAGCCACCTTCCTGTCTCCTACCTTGCTAGAGTAGGTAAAGCTTTTTAAACCTGCTAATGACTATTAGTGTCATAACGGAGGGAAAGAAATTTCTGCCAGACACTCAGACAAACATGTCTTTATTTTTAGGACCAAGAAAAAGCACTTTCACCAACAGCATCCTCCTGGAAGTTTTCAGCCAGTCAGAGTACATGTTCAGCACCCAGGAAGAGATTATCTTCTATGACTGTGAACTTGCAGCTCAAATTCCCAGCTCTCCCAGCAGAGCAATTGCTAATACATGTTGCCTCTGTGCCCTGTAAATGTACACTCACCCTTTTACTCCATTTTGCTGGGTTCAACTTTTATTTCAGAGACACATAAAGGCCATCATCACTGGTAAGAGTGTTTATAATGGAGTAAGAAAAAATATCCTTGATCTATCACATAATTTGTCTATGTGACGACTGAAGCTTTCTAGGTGGGCTCTCTGTTTAGCAAAAACCTGCCTTGAGTATCTCACTGGTATCTCTGGTAACACAATGTGAAAAACAGTGTCTGCTCTATAACACAATAAAATTGACCTATAGCTCAGTCTGTTTCTGCTAGCTGAAGGTTATTTTGCTTTGACATATCCTTGCAGTGTCCTCTGCTTTAATTAATAATGTTGCTGCCATGTATTATGAAAGTCACTCTTTTGCACATACTGGTATCTTTCCAAATTAGGCATTTTAAAGTTTAAGCCTTAAGAAATGCGTATTTTCAATCAAAAGTCCAATCTATTTACATGCACAGGAGCTGAAAGATTTTTCATGCAAGTTCTTGTACTCTTAGGTTTTTATTATTTCTGCTTGAGCAGAAAGCAATAAATATGTCTTGAGACAAGGGAGAAAGTTAATAAAAAACTGTCCTTTCCTCTTTGTGCTAGACCCTGTTTTAAAACCAGCTTGTCTTTCATGAACAAATTAATTGGATTAGCTCTGCTTCAGCCACAAAGGACAACATTTTGAGGCACAGGCATATTTGTATAATGAACCGTCACTGCGCTTTTATAGTAGGGGACTGATCCTGAAATTGCATTCAAACAAGTATTATTACTAGCATCAACATTACAATTCAGTTTGTGGGATGCAAATAAGATGATTGAAATGAAAGAAAAAACTATATGGTGAAATAGGGTATAGAAGGGAGGCTTATCCTACACAAGCCAGCTAGTCAGAGGGAAGGTACTCACTGTCAAAAGATATTAAAATGGTGACCCTAGAGATAGAGTCAATGAGAATTTCACCCTGGTTTGAGAATAAGTCAACAAAATGAATAAGAATTTATTAATTTTTTTATTATTTTGAAAAGAACAAAATAGACATCTATTTATCCTACTCCCCTTCATCATGTTAATAAAATTTTAAGTTGAAACTATTACACAGTTCATTTTACCCAACACTGCTCATTTTTGTTTATGTAAATGGCTTTACCCTTCTCATAATGGCATGCACTCCAATCTCTATACTTTACAGCTTTCATTGATCCTCATTTATGTTTTATAAAAATAATTTTGGGGGGCTTCTGAGTGTTTGTGAAATAGCTCAGAATGGGTCTCTGTCGGCTACAATAAGAAACAAATGAATAAGAAATAGAATAGTCATGAAGGAACTTAACCTATGAAATTGAAATGGCTTCAGTTTATTAAAAAAAAAGTTCTCCTTTAAAAATTAAAGTGATCTTTTGTTTCTGTTGCTGGCTATTTCAGGGCTGGCTATTGATACTGGAAGTCCTATAAATGACTATTTTCCAGGGTATTATTATGCCATGTCCTATATGGATCATTTATCACAGAATATTATTATTATTTGATCTTTTGCTTAAGTGTTCAAAAATCATAATGCTTAATAAGAAACAATTGGAATTCGTTCTTAATTGAGTTCCTAGTAATTTTTTTTAAAGAGGACTGGCTTGTCCCATAGTGGTCAATGAAAACTTGCCAGTGAATTAGACCATAAGGACAAATATCCTCTCCCTCTCCAAAACATATAGAACATCTAGTCATGGCAGACTTTCTGTTGTTTGGGAAGTTGATTTCACAGAGTTATTACTATCAATTACTGCTATTTTACCTTCTTCCATTACACAAGGGCAGCAGCTTAAAATAAAACCATAACTTCTCATTCTGGATGTTATACAAACAACCACCAACAATTAATGAGGGTCCCAAGAAACTTTCAGCTGCAGACTAATGAGGAGCATTTATCACTGAGCAGCACATCCTGAAGTTATAGATTTGCATCTGCTGCTAATCTAAGGTGGGAGGGAGGTTTTTGCACCTACACCTGGCCTGAATTGACACAGGGTACCATGCATGATGGAGGGCACTGTATTCCAGGCTTCTGCATCCAAAGGAACACATACACAGATGTCTGGAGCTAGGTCTGGAAGATTGGGCATCTTTCTATGTAGTCACAACCTGTGGCTTGTATAGACTCTTTCTTTCTTCTTCTTTCTTCCTATATTGTTTGTGAACAAAGTATGGGTGATGAATTTTTAGCATCTGTATATATCCACTTGTAGAATCTAGATACACCTTTCAGTTATGAGAGGCATAAATCCTTATTAACTATTAACTACTGTTATAGGTAGCATAGAATTATTCAAGCAATAAAAGAGTTTATTTTTTCCCTTGGTTAGTTGTAAATGAGCCTAGAGGGAGCCCAGGAGTTCTAAATTAAGCTCATTTCATACCTATAGCAATAGCTTTAAAACCTAATCCTGGATATGTTTATACATTTTTAATAGGACCCCAATTTTACATACAGCATCCTCCAGTGGCTTCAGCTGCTGAAGAATTCTCCTGAATAGTTTTTTACTGTTAGGCTCAGCAGGTTCAATGCTTGATTATCTTTCCTCCAGTTCAATATCTTCTCTTTTCTTTTTGTTATACACCAACAAGGGGACTATATGCAGGTTCTCTGTGGAGAATGTCTTGTACGTGAACATGCAAGCAATGCGGAATCGATCCGGCTGAATCCAGTATTCAAGGAATTTAATTGAATTATTGAAATTCAGGGTTGAACCCCTGGGACATTGATCCTCTATTGTCAGCCTCAAAACCAAGGTGCACTGGCTGCTTGATAATGTGTTCATAGGATTTGCAGGAGAAGGGGTGGTGAATCAAAGCAGTGACAGTATCGCTAACTGACAGAAAACAGAGGAACTGATGCTGAATACATTTAAAAATAAATCGATATAGACTGGCCTGATTGAACAATTCTGGCAATGTGTTGTGCTGGCATGGCTGCTGACTTACCAGTTTAAGAGTAGGCTCAGGATTCATGGTAGCTGGAAAGCTGGAGAGGCCTTTTGCTGCAGCAATGCATTTAACTTCAAGACAGAGAATATTTGCTCATCTGTTTTCCTTGCCAGAAGCCAGAAACTATTGCTGCAGCTGCCAAGTGAAACAAAACAGGATTAAAAGAGAAAATAAATTAAAAAATAATACCTACAAAAAGGTAACAAATAAAAATCCAAAGAAATGGCTTTCATCTATACTAATATAAGTGTATGTGCTTTGCTTATTTTCTGCAGATACTAAAAGGATCTTTGAGAATATGAGGCTCAGGTCAACTAAAAGAAAAAAAGAGAGAATGAGAAAGAAGTTTAAAAACATTAATGCAAATAATGCTCAGCCCTTACTGTCTCTACTGAGACCTAAGTCACATCCTTCCTCAAGTCCAGCTGCTGGAAAGAGACAAAGCAGAGAGAGCTGTAGGACTATTCTGCCCCACTGCATGTTGTTTCACCCATTATTCTCTCTCACCAATTCGCCTGCTTCATTCAATTTATCATTGTCTGCTTCCCTTGAAATGGGACATGAGAACACTTGTCCGAGCTGGATTACACAGCTGTAACTTTAGCTGCTGCAAGAGGAGGGCAGCTTTATGGCCCATCTGCAGCCTTATTCCCTTTGGGGGGAATAGGTAATAGACAGTCATTTCTTATATCGTCATGATGTCCTGAAGCCCTAGGCCAGCCTTCCTTCCTTCCTTCCCTCTTCCTTCCTCTTTCTTTCTCCTTCCTCTTTCTTTCTCCTTCCCTTCCTGTCCTCCCTTCCATACACAGCCAGTGTGTTATCAGTGGCTAGGTCAACAGCTCCAGGCCTTCAGGGCCGATTCCTCCCTTAGCTGAGGCCAATTTCTTTCTATCCCTGCAAAGTCAAGGGGCTCCATGGAGGTGATCCCATCGTGTGTGTATTTCTCTGTATTCAGACTACTCATGGGCATTAGTGCTGTGCTGTATGTATGGGACCCCTGACTCCAATGGGAGCCAAGGTCATCCAGCAGTGCACTGGATCATTGCCTTACAAAATTGCAGTGTGTGCTATGTATCTGCCTGAAGCCAAGGTTTTGAGGAATAGGGTGAAGTCAAGGAGACAAAAGTAGGTCCTCAGTGCACCCTCAGAAACCACCTTTCACTTGTCACTTAATCAAAGCTGTATGTGGATGTATACAAAGTGAAAATTACTCTAACACCAGAAGAAATCCTTGTCTCTGAGGCCTTTGTGCTGTAAACCTCAAGCTAAAAGGCAAGTAGTTACACTCTCTGCATTAGGATGACTCACCATGTAATATGAGAGGTAATATCAGGTCAGAGTCCCTCTCTCCACACCCTGAAAATCCCCATCATGCAGAGCCCCCTTTCCATCCATGAATCTAGAAGATATAAAAACTCCACTGTTATTTTACAACATGAATTGCTCTGTATTTGTTAGATATTGGGGTTGTCACTGCTTTTCAAGAAACCAAGAGAGTATTTTAAAATCCATTTATTTCAAAATGTATTCCCAAACAATTTTCAATTTTCATCCTTTCTTGTTTGTTTGTTCATCTGCTTCATTCTACCCGATTCATATTTTACTTCTGTGAATTCAAAATAATAAATTAATTTATTATAAAAATGACATTGTAAGGGCTGCCATAACAGAAGACAGAAGAAGCGATGTTGAAAATGATTCAAAATAAATAATCAGTGCTGTGTCAGGGGACACTACCTTCAGTTCTGGCAAAGCATTTGCTATCCTGAAATGATTAATGTTACGCCAATTTAAAAACAAGCAGGAGGTTTGGCAGCAAGAATGCAGAAAATCCTTCTAAATGGTAAAACACTTAGTTTTCAGAACTCACCGGGCAGGTCTATACTAGTGTATGAAATGAGTCAAACTGTCTGTTCTCTGGCCATGAGGGGAAGTGACAAGGCAAAGTGAGCATCCCCACAGCTAGGAAGCTCTCTTCCTGCTAATGGAATGGCTCCCCTGTCCTTCGCACCCAGGGCTGCTCCAGATCACACCCACACCCATGCTGATAATCAAGTAATGTGTCAGGGAACATATTAACTATGAAATCAGATCCAGGAGGTAGAAACACAACTTGTGTCCTTCCTTCAGCTCATGGGAACTTCATAGCCTCTAATTCTCAACCAGGTAAATAAAGTGAGTAACCCTTTTCAACGCAAGCATTTCTGCAATTCTGAGGAAAAAGAGCTTTGGTTTTGAAGTATTTGCATTAAAACAAGTTAAAACAAATTAAAACAAAACCAAACATGCAAACATGCAATCAAAGAAACAAAAAAAAAAAAAAAAACCACAAAAAACTCACCCAACAAACAAAACCCCAAACAAAAACCTTCCAACAACCTTCAAATATCTCCTGTTTTCTCTTTCCACATAGCTCTTTGGAAGGTGGGACTGTACTTTTTATGGAAATAAGTTTTATTTAATAAAAGCTGTTAATGAACCTCAGTATCTTTTATCCCACTAAGGATAAGAGCTAAAGCTCAGTGAAATCAGTGGAAACACTCCTGAGGAACTTAACAGGAAATGGATCCAACCCTCTTGATCTTTTGCTTCCCCTGCAGCATTTTCATGTTGGTTCCCCTTTCTCTTTTTCGCTATCATCCAATTACCATCTTCATTAACATAAATCAAATACTAACACATGATCAGTTGCATTCAAGTAAGTACAGAAGAATATACTCACATGCTAAGTGTGAATTCAGAAAAATTAAATACATTGATTTGCAAAAGTTACTTTGCTGACACCTCAGTAACTTTTTATTTAGAAGCACTAAAACATTTCCTGCATGCTTAGAGTTTCTTTGGTCTATGTGGAAACCATTATTGTAGTCCACATCCAGGAATTCTGGGGCGTCTCTAATACAGTAGCAGAATTATCGTGTAGATCTTCAGTGGGAGAAAAAAAAGGCACTCTGAAAAAGCTTTGGACTGGGCAAGTGCTATAGAAATACACTGTTTATTTGCACAAATAAAATTTCTTTTATTGCACTTCAGGAGGCAAAAGAGAAAGAGAGGAAGCAAAAAAATACCTTTATTTTAAGTTCATTGGTCTCAAGCATGAGACCAAGGAAAATGAATTCCTTTTCCCTCTTTTGTGCAACAGCACAGAGGGAAATTACCTAGGAATATGAATAATTTCTGTACTGCTTTTGCTGAAATAAGAGTGCTACTTCAGGGGAGACTAGACCAAATAGACTTATGTAGAATATTCAGAGCAAAATTTAAAACACACAAGATACACACCATCGCAGCTCCTGGGACTGTAGAGGGATTGCAGTGCTCTCTGCTAACCCTGATATATCCACGAGCACTTTATCAGCACTCAGATTGTTTTCAGCACTTCTGCATGCCAGAGAGAGCTTCATCATATTGTGTTGTGGAGTGTCTCCGGTGATCCTAACTGGTTCAGATTGCATGCTCAGAAGAAACCATCTGAATTTCATATGCTTAGATATTTTATGGGTCAGTATTGACAGAAGACATTATGTATTGACTTGGCAGGCAGTTGCCAAAGAGATATCCAGAGTGCTTCCCAACTCCTGGGCTTCTCTGCATATCCTAGCCAGATGCAGAGTCCTTACTCATCAGCCCTCCTGATGCCCCTCAACACTGATCAAAACTGGATTTACAGATTAAAAAAGAACAGCAAAGTCTTCCTAGGTTCCTAGAAAAGAAAATATCTTTCCCCTCAATGAAGTAATAGCAGGTTATGAAAGTAGTTTACTGTCAGGGTTGCTAACAACAGGGCCACTTGCAGGGGAAGGGGATCCAGGAGGTTGGGGAGTAGCAGGGCAGGCACGGAGCAGTGTCCTGCCTAACCTGGTCACAGACCACTCAGCCAGGCCAGCAAAGTGGGAACATGGACAGACAGACAGTATGAGCTGCCCCTCAGACCAGGCAGCCAGCCCCTGGATAGGGAGTGATGCCCACAGGGCCCTGAGAATTAGCTTAGGTCAGTAAAACAGCATAGGGGGAAGATCTACATACAGGTATGCAATCATACATGTCACTGATGTGCAGATATCAAACCACAGTAAAAATTTCCCATTGGATAATTTGTTTAGAATTTTTATCCTTTCTTTACTTAGTCTTCTGCAAGTTTTAGTCTCATTGCTCATTGTTTACTGCTTTGTCCAGGTAAATGTGACTTTGGTTTCGACACACCAGGTCTATATGCATAAGGACAAGGTAGGTCTTAGTAAAACCAGATCTTTTTTGGCTTCATTTTCCCAACTTCAACATTAATTCTCTTGCTCTGGGACACTTTTTTATATCCAGCTTTCTTTCATCATAATCAATCTCATTATCAAGTCTTTTTCACTGATAACATTAAGGATTTAAACTAATTAAGGTTTTCTGTCACCACTACTTCTATTACTAAGATTTTTGTAGAACATCTTTTTTTCCATTTTTGATACCACATTTATTATGTCCTATTTAGGTCAAAATTGTCCCTTACCTTTAATGGACATTCTTTTACTTTTATCTTCTTTTAACAAATCTTTATACAAATAGACCAAAAGTACTCTTGATTTTTTATTTCATGACATTAAAAATTTTGATAAGATTTGGCCACAAAACAGGCTTAGTGTTCCTACAGCACTGCTATTAACTCTTTTCCTCTCTCCACCTGCTCCATTAGGAGTTTAACTTGTTGAGGTTTTATGACTGGAATTCTAAACTCCACACCAGATAATGTCTCAACAGTGCAACTTATAATTAATACTTAATGCTTTCGTTTTGCAAAAGCCTCGCTGAATACATCTGAGAATTGTATTTCCATTTTTTACTGCTACATGCACCTAGGTGGTGCATAATAATTCTTTGACTGACTAATACCCCTAAGTCTTTCTGTTTCAACCAGTGGGCCTTCTGATTGAAGGAATTCTCATTGCTCCCTGTGTTCATTACCTCGCATTTCAAACTAATTAAATCACATACCTTGTCCCAGTTCTAAAGCCTATCCATTTTTTCCCATGTGATATTCTGATCTTTTTCCATATTGTCAGTGTCTGGTACATTTGTATTTCTTGAAAATATATTAACGCTTTCCTATAACTTGTATTCAAGATATTGCTGAAATTTTCCAAAACATTGGGTCCAATTCTGATTCTTGAGGAATTACAGCCAATGATTTATTTTTACTTTAGAATCATTTTTGTAGTTCACACACTATGATCTTGTGCTAATCTTCCTTTTATTACCAATATTCAGTTATTTTCCATGCACACTGAGTCCAAGTATATTACGTGATAAAACAATCGCTTTAGACAAGCTCAAAGTTCAGTTAGATGCAATCCACTTGGTAATTCAAAGGCCATTCTATCTTTTTCATTCATCTCCATATTCTTAAATATAACACAAAAGGTGTCCTTAATCTTCATATACAACTAATGTAAGATCAGCAGGTTTTATTGGGCCATTTCTAATACCTTTCTCAGACAGACCAAGTATGGCTCAGCTCTAGCTGTATCTTTACCACGAGATAGAGTTACTGCTTCCATCTTCTTCTGGAATTTGTCTGCTATTCTCTCTTCTGAGTAGTCCCTGGTCCATGCCTGAAGAGTTCAGCTGTCTCAGCAGGATACACTGAGCACCAAGGCATCCCCTAAAGGCAGCCCCAGCAGTGGCAAGCTTTCTAAGGGGGAGCCCCGTGTGAGCAGGTCTTGCTGGTTCAGTCAGGGATCAGGACTTCCAAAGAAGCTCAGCAGCTCTTATTGCTCTAGACTGAATCTCCTAGGAAACAGCAAACTGAAGCTGTACTATCTTTTCCCTGAAGCCTGCCCATCTCCAGTCTTACAAATAGGCACAAACAGGCAGGAATAGAAATATAGACCCTTGCGTGGACCACCCTGCCTGGAGAGATGCTGGGAGCACCATGCAGGGTGACCCCAGCTAGACATTATCCTATAGATGTTGGGTTTGCCTCTGGAGGGGGTGATCTAACTCTGTGTTGTCAGTGCAGGAAGAAAAGATAAATGCAGAGTGGAGAACAACTGATGAAAGGCAGGTTCTGAGACCAAAGCTCTGTAGGAGGTAACACAGCTTTGTGGAAAAGGTGTGCACTGAGTGGAGACTGCAAACTCCAAAGACGACTATTCTATTTGCAGGGAAAGGAAATTCTATTGAAGCTTTTGCTTCAGTGTTTGGATAAAACCCATCTTTTTCAAAGCAGTTTTTTAAAATAATGTACTATTTATTAATGAATATGGCTTTTCAGTTCAGGCATGTTCATCTTATCATGGATGATAGAATGAAATAAAACAGAAAAAGATTTAATCATACTTTTGTAGATTATATCAAATCCAAAACATAATTTACATATACCCTAAGAACTAGATAGAATTTATATGATTTTATGAACAGGAAATGCTATTTTTTTAATATTTTTTAAAAACACTTGCCTTGCTGATAAACACCAATGCAATTGTCACAGACACATACTGTTTCTCTCTGCACATGAATAGTAACAACAGGCCCTAAAACAAGAATTTCCCGCTCTTTCATTTTCCTTGTGTCCACCCATAGCTTCTGGATTTATTCCAGTTGCACCTGGGCTCATTAGTGTTCCATAATCCAAAGACTCCTGGTGCCACATTCACTTGGCTCCTGAGTGAGGTGTATCCACCACTGTGCCAGGTGAACATTTATAAACTGGGGCAAGTAGGATGTTAAATAAAATGGAGGGCATGTGCAGAGAACAATAAAAAGCATCCATTTTGCACAGTCCCTGCCAGAAAATCTTAAAGGCCAAAGCCTTCTTGCTGCAAAAAGCTTGGCATTTACATAGCTTAACTGTCAGAGTGTGTCTCTACCCATTCAAGAATACAGCCCAGTCCATAAAATTATCCATGTGCATAACAGCTGATGGGTTTAGAACAGCAGAGGTAAATGACTTATAAACAGATCTCACAGATGGCAAAACTGTTCAGAGAAGGTTCTTTTTCCCCACCGGTGTGAAGTTGACTCTGAGGTACATAACTGCTGAAGCCTGAGAGAGGGTCAGAGAGCAGGTAGGAAAAAAGAAAGAGGCGGTGGGCATTTTTGCCTTGCAGCCTTGAGCCCTGCTAGTGGCATAGAGCACACCATCCAGCCAGAGTTTATGCAGTAGATGTAGGCTCTCAAACTGAAAATATACATAATTTGGAGGTGTTCAGAGTTGGAATAGTATCTTTTACAGCAAGGTGGTCCATATTCTGCATTTAATTTCTGGAGTTGAATGCGACTTTCAGAGTGAGTTCAGCTGAAGAAAGACCACTATGGGATCCTAAAAAATAAGCAAAAAAATCAATATTGTTCAGAAAGGGAGAACAGGAAGAAGGGAGAGACAGAGAAGGACTACATATGCATAAGTAGTATACCCTGCTAGAGAATAAGGAATGACTGTTCCCAGTTTTACAACACAGTACTACAAAAATTTTCCTGAAAATATGGTTATCACAAAGAAAAATAATATGAAGATGCACTGAGATTTACAAATGCTTTTTCACCTGATTAGATTTACTATGAATTCCCCAAGGCTTCTCTCTGCTTTCAGGTCTCTTTACTTTCAATGATAAACCAATTGCATTGATAATTTAACAATCCACACAATTTCCTTTTCAGAGAAGCAATGTCATATGTAGCAAATTGAGGCTTCATGACATTTGAAAATTATTAATAAATAATATGAGGTTT
Source organism: Molothrus aeneus (assembly GCF_037042795.1). NCBI lineage: Eukaryota > Metazoa > Chordata > Aves > Passeriformes > Icteridae > Molothrus > Molothrus aeneus. The sequence goes on along the minus strand of NC_089647.1, from coordinate 57,376,852 downwards.
AGAAATCAGAGAAAGCAATGTCCATGAACTCCCCTCATTACCATAAAACTTTATGTTAAAAAATAAAAAATAAATTGCAATGTGCAACACTGGAAATATTTCTGCACTTTCAGTTCAAGTCACAAAATATATATTTCCTCATTTATCCTCACTATCTTAACAAACAAAAGCTCAGTAATATGGGGAGTGCGTTCATGCAAGAGCTTGCAAACCCAGCACGTAATAGGAAGATTTGCAATGTTGCAGGCAAGTTTTTTGTCAGCTTCTTCAGTCTGCATGTTGTTTAGAGTGTTAGGTATTTAGATTCTGTGATAATAGGCTCTACATTGGAAAAAAAAAAAACACTAAGAAACTATCTAGCTAAATTTGTGGTAGATAGATAGATAGATAGATAGATAGATAGATAGATAGATAGATAGATAGGTAGGTATGGGTTTATTTAGGCTTTCAAACACGTTTTTATTTTTGAGGCCTTTGTTGACCATTCAGCAACAAGTAGAACTTATCAGCTTTCCCTGTTTCAAGAATGTGTTATGATACAGATTTCTTAATTTGATAACTTGTAGATATTTCAAAGACAGATCATATCCCTAAGCCCTGGCACAACAGTCAAGAGTCAAGAGTACTTAATATGACTTCTAGAATAATTTTGGCTTGAAATTATTCAAGGGGAGGAGCTGGGTTTGTTTTTTTAAGTCTGGAGACTCTTTTTCCTGCAAATGTTGGCAATAACTAAGTATCCTTGGGAAAAAATATTTAAAATAACCAGAGACCTCAATGGTATGGTTTCTCATACATCTTTAAATATAACTAATTTTATTTTTTTTCTAGACTAAATCTTAAATAGTGGTTACTAAGCAGTAATAACTAACCTATAGTAGTTTTCCTATAAAAAATAAGACCATTTCCTCTTGTTGTGATTACAAAAATGCAACAGCTTGTTATGAATAGGTGCTGCTGCACATCAACACTTCTGGACTGTATCTTTGTTCAAAAATTATGGCTATTTCTGTCAGCAGGATATCTGCTAACAAGAGTAGCCACCCTACTCTCAAATCTAACAGGCAAGCCTCTTGCATGCATTTTTATACTATTCTTAGTGTGAGATAGCTAAATGAGGCCACCCCCTGGCCATGGTTCACCTTTGGATAAAAACATCAGTGATTTTTGTGCTTGACTTATATTTTACTGAGACATAACTAAGATAGGACAATCTATGCCTTTGGTCAGCCTGCTTAAGGCAGCCATTGGGGTGGCATACATAGTGATCTAAAGAAAGACTATTGTGCCTGGAAGGCTGCCTGTTTTGTTCATCTGATAAAGATGAAAAAGATATTTTCTCTTCCTAATGTCTTTGCTTTACCTAGAAAGAATCCTTTTAGTTCAGGAGTCTTCCCAATCTTTTCAATAGCTAGAAATTAGTACCAGTTTTCATCTCTACCAAATGTTCTACCCCATCTTTTGTCTAATACACACTGCATCTTTCTGCCAGCCTAGGCAAGATGTTTTTGTATCTCTTCTGGAAATTGCTCATATCCAAAAACACAGATCTAACTTCTTTCTTGTGATATAAGCTTATGCTAAGCAATGTCTCCACACTTCCCAAAATTACATGTGCCTGTATCATTATGTTTTCTTTGATCATGTTGAAAGGATGAATCCATTGTGCTTGTTTATTAGCCCCAACAACTGTGTTCAGTACATGGGTGGAAACATTCCCTTCAGCACATTAATTACAAATTCACACTAGGGGTTCCTTTGTGTTCTGAGAGAATACAGTTCTTTGATTATACAAGACCTAAGTGGCATTTCAGAATATCAGCATTAATAACTCATTCCTACAGATCTACCAGGTAGAATTAAAATTAGGAAGAAGGGCTATAACTTGTCAAACTATGTTTCTAATTAATGGAGCTGTGTAACAACAACTACTTGCTCCTTCACAGATTGCACTGTTTTCCTAAATACTTTTGTTCTGATGTCACATGATGGAAATCTGAAGTTTTGAAAATCTACCATTATGAACGTATAGGTTAACATAAGCAAAGATATTAAAAATATATAAAATCTGCTAAAATAGGGTTTATTGCACAGAAATTTTGAATATCTTTCTGCAGAATGTTCATAGCCATGAATGATTTCAGATTATTTAATTGGTATAATTTAGCAGAAATAATACTCTTCTTATATGGAATTGATAATAATTTCCCTAAAAGCTTTTGTTAAAAAAATTTTGTTATTCTTATGGAGAAGAAAAATATTCTCATGGAGACAGGACAGGGAGCTGAATCTTTCTGTGTTCCAGCAGTAGGGTTGTGTTTTGCTTGGAAGCTATTAAAAAGCCCACTCCCTTTCATTGTTTTTTACTCTATTTTATTAGTTAAAGTGGGTAATTTAAATGCCCTGTGTGTGGGATTAATCCCTTGTAAATTAGGCATCTAAACTCCTATTGTCTAAGTACAGAATAATTCTTGCTTTCCTTGAAGTTAATGACATGCAGTAAAGTGGTCAGCCTCAGACAGAAATCTAGCAAAGACCAGATGAATTCCTCTTTACAGATGTTTGTTTCTTTCTATTAACTACAAAAAGACCTTCGGGTGATGAGCTCAGGTTTTAACTTTCCACCTTCAATATGCATGGCAAACATTCCTTCACAAATCCACATAATTACTGTCAAATCACTATTTACAACATGACTCGTTGGTGAAACCTACAGGGCTTACAGACAATGGACAAGCTGTTAGCAAGCTCCGACTTCTGTGATAATTTGTTTATTTTGTGGTTATCTTATCCACCCTTTTCTCCCTGGTGGATGTTTTATACACCTATGTGTGTCTTGCCAATCCAAAAGCAAATCCTGGCTCTGTGGAAAATGGCAGGGCCAGGATCTCTTATTCTCCTTCAAATATCATAAGATGGACAGAGCAGTTCGGTCTCACTCCTTAAAATAGTTCACTAGCCTCTACATATTATTGCTCAAACCAAAAATCCACAAAGCACATATAAATAGACTGATGAAATGAAATAACTGTGACAGTAAGATCAGCTTGTTCTGCTTCTAGGGGAAAAAAAAAAAAGAAACAAAAAGCCCACAAACCAACACAGAAATCATACAGTGTAAAATGATCCTTTCAATGAAAATTGAGTTTTTATAGTTCCTTATTAGAGACTTCCCTTACAACTAATTATATTAAATTTCTACATTCTCTGCTTTTTCTCATCAGTAATCTCTCAATCTCCAAATCTGTGAAAGTAAATGCTTAGTCAGTGTGTAAATTGAGGACAATTATCATTATGACCACACAGTAATACAAAAATAATTAGACCATTGCTAGCAGCAAAAATATAAATCAAATCAGTTTGTAATAGGAACATTAATAATTTGTTAAAGATACAATCTATTGCACATGAAGATGGGAAAGCAGCTAAGCTGAGCTGCTGAGCTGAAGATACTCCTTGTTTTGAAATAAAGAGCACAGAGTTCAGTGTAGGTGCATCAGTGATAATCTAGGGGCGATTGTGTTCAAGAGAATTTACAACCTATTCCAAATGCGTGAACTCAGTGGAACTGGGAAATCAAATGGCTGAATGGTATTTATTATGCTACCCTTATCTTTGCCAAGGTAGAAAGAAAGACTGGAACAGTTCACTTTGCCTCCAGGCATCCAGTAATGAGCCAACCAGTGGTGCATTAGGAAGTAGTGGGCAAGTGACATTATCATCAGGTGCATTTTTAGTAGCAGAGTCAAGTAGCACTGGGAGCATTATAAGTAGTGCAGTCGAGTGCTAGAGCATTGGTTATTATAGCACAGAATGCACAATAGCTGGAAAGCTTTGGAAAATATAACAAGCAGAGTTAGGCCTGAAACATCCACTTTAAATACTGTCAAAGTTTGAACAGTAGCAGCTCTAAACTCAGACTTTCCCTTTGGCAGCTAGGGATCAGTCTAACAGGCAAAACCTGAGTCTCAAATTTGAACTCCCCCAAATCCTAGAAAATCCTGGATGCATTTCTGATGACAAGCAACATGGTCCAGATTCTTTCAGACCACAATAGAGAGTACAGCTGAATGCCACAGAGAACATTTCAAAGAAGGAGCTATTTGGCATGGTAAGCATTAGTAGTGAGGGAGCCAAGGAAACACCAAATGTGCAATCTAAAAATTATAAGAGAATTACTTAATTACTAAAGTCTTTCCAGATAACAATACTCAAAAAAAACTCTTCACAATATCAGGGATAAAAGTAAATTTTAGGCAAAGGGATCTGTAGGATAAGACTTTCAATGGGCTCTACTGCATCACAGTAACTCTGTATTATCAGTCTGTCAAGGCCAGTTCTGAGGCAAATGTATGCCAGGAGGAAGTTACAGCACAAGGACTACTTCCCAGTCCCTGTTTTTCTGCTGCCTTTGCCCAGAATCTTCCCTTCACCATATGTTCTCCTCCAGGGACCAATTGACCTAAAATACACAGTGGGTCTGCTCCAGCATTTCACTGGCAAGGCATAAATTTTGTGAATCACGAAGGGGTGAAGAGCTGTATCCAACACTAATCTATCATTCTCTTCAGAGTGGTTATGAGAGGTGCTGGGATGAGGGGATAAACACATGATGAGCTGACATACAGTAAAGCTGGTCTAATAATCACAGACTAGAGCAAAACAAGAAATAAATGTGGTATCATGAATGTTGTTACAATATTGATATATATTTAGAGCAGGTAGCTACCTCAAAGAGAATCAGACAATCATTAAAGTTGGAAGAAACCTCCAAGATGATTGCATCCAACCTTTAACCTGACACCATCAAGTCCACCATTAAACCATGTCTCTAAGTGCCACAGCTACACATCACATCACCCTCCAGGGATGGTGACTCATCCAAATTGCATCAGCTTGAACAGCACATATTTGGACTCAGGGTATTTGTGCACTGGGGATGTACCATCAACAGAAGAGACTTTTGATTGATATGAGATCTGGATTCTGGTCTTCCAGCTCTATACCACCAGTGAGATCATAGCAATGCTGGAAATTGTTGCAATGTTCTGAATGAGAGACATGGCAAAGTCTCCATATCTTTTGCTCTCCTCATTTCCAAATCCATGCAAAACTGTAAACCTTCAGAATATTTAGGATTCTGCAGCTCTAACATGCCTAGGTCGGCTGGCAACTGAAAGTCAGAGTGCAGGGTAGATGGAACATCTGTATAAAGCTGAAGTTCTCCACAGGAAAGACTGGGCAGACTGTGAGGAGTGGTCCTCACTGTCTGAGGTGAGAGCAGTGAGCAGCAGGAAGGTTAACCAGGAGTAAGGTCTCAGGAAATACTACTTAGGGGTACATGGGAACTGTTTTTTTCCATGTCCTCTGACAATTGCAGGTATCTTGGATGAGTGCAGCTTATATCTGCATGAAACCCTGCAAACAGGAACGAAAACTGCAGTAATAAATTCAGAGCAAGTAATTGAGAGTCCACTATTTATTAAGACTTTCCTCTGTGTTTGGTGACAAGGAAAGGCTTTAGTGATGGTATCAATCATGATAGGCAATGAAAATGTGGCTGGAATCTTCAGCTAGCCTCATGGGGAGATTTGTTTTATCTGATGCACAAAAGCATATGCTAGCAGCACTATCTGTGCTCACAGATCATGGAAATATTTCTCTGCAGATAGCCAAGAGGTGACTCCCACAAAAGAAAACCAAAGACAATGAAAACCTAGACACTGAAATCTTAGCCATTTAAGTGGGAACTAGAGACTGAAATCTGAAAACGCTAGCAAACTGGTGCAATTATGTTGGATCAAATCAGAAAAGCAGCTCATAATACATTAATAGAATTACTGTAATTGCTTCAGGAATACAAGGAGTCCAAAAGACATTTTCTTCTTTTTTCCTAACATAATAATATTTGAAATCTGTCACAAATAGTTTCTCTTCTAAAGGAAAAGAAAACCTTCACTGTTGCGGCAGTTACTGCATTTCCCACTTTTCCTTATGTTCCGTTACTTTCAGCTAAAAAAAAAAAAGTAGAGAAAAACAAGCATGTCATTGGTGATTGTCTTGCTATTAATGAAAATTTATATATCAGTATGTATTACATTATAAGCAAACAGCTCTTTTGCTGTCTGTGCTCTCTGTCAAATAAAATTCATAAGAAAATTCATAAGAAAGTTGCACTTTAGTATAATGCTCTTCTTCTGTTTTACTTTAGCACTGGCTTAAACAAACACATTTGCTCTTGAAAGAGGATTTCTGCAAGGCTGCTTCAGGGAGGGACCAGTGCTTTTGCCGTGCCTGGACTGATACTAAAATCCAGACTGTTTGGATCTGTAACTGGTAACAAATTGAGCTGGTCCAGCAACAAATGTAGAAATAATGCCAAGATAACTTACATTTTTCTCATGTGGAACTGTCATTTATAGGGTATGCTTCTTCTTCAGGTGTCGGTCAAAATTGATAATGTGCTGCAGCTCTTGTAAAAAAGGTACATAGAAACAATGTCTGTGCAGATTCATGTCTAGCTTGGTGAGTGCATCTCCTCATATATCTTACATTAATTTTTATGAGATATTTTCTCTCCTGGAATTTTGGATGTTGTTCCCATTATTCAGCTGTTTTCCAAATTTGTGCTGTCTGCCTACCTGTTTCTGCTGACAGCAATCGATTGGGACTAGTCCTTTGCTAGGCAGAAAGAGATCTTTCTCCTCTGAACTTTAAAGGGTGTCACTCAGAACACTTTCTCCTACAGTACCTCTAACTGTCTGCAGAGTTTTGCCCCTATTTATGGCATGTTATGGCTTTGGTGATGGGAATCCCCTTGTTAAAATAGAGAAGATAACTGACTTTCATCCACATTCTCTCTTTGCTACTTGGGCCCCTTTTCTCTACATAGCTATCTATGTTTGTGAATTATAAATTTTTTTTTTTTTTTTGCCATGCTAGGGTCAACATTGCCAAAAAATAAAAAAAAAAAAAAGGAATAGATAGACAGATAATTATCCCAGTCACAAAAGATATGTTTTCTTGAGAATGAAGTCTAAAATATTCCACCTTAACAACCCTAAATGAGCTCTTTCTGTCTGAGTGGTGCTGACAAACCTGCATATGTTGGGGCTCCTGCTGTCCCTGATGAGAGTTTTAGTGTGCTGACGTCCTGCTGCTTTTATTGTCCTCCACTAAGCTTTATTCCCTCAGGAGCAGAGGGAGTGGAGAAGACACCACTCAAAGCAGCAGCCAGAGAAAGGACTGTCAGTGCAATGGGAAGTCTTGCCCAGGGGAAGGAATTACACTCTGAATATTAGTCATGCAGATTAGCCCTTCTCAGGGGGAACTCTAGAGAGACTAGCTTACAGCACTCCAACAAATGTTTTCTGGTAGTTCCATCACTAAAAATAGTGTTGCTCTTTCAACTTTGCAATATACAGTTTGAAATTAGGAAGTTTCCATGTTTTGACCAGGGCTAAATAACATGAGAACGTTATGTACACCTCAGTGTGCTAGTGTAAGCAATCTTCTCTTGAATTAGGACATACGTCCTCAGTGAACATATATGCAATTCATTTGAGATTTTATGCATAGTTTTTAATAGACGTTTACCCAGGTTTTCCTTTCTGTTTAGTAATTTTTTTAATATTTGTATCTTTTAATTCAAAAATACTACAATCAGATTTTATTTTATTTCTTGCTACTGCCTGTGTAGTAAAAAAATGCTAAAAAGTAGTTCTGGAGAAGAGGAAAGAGCAATACTTTCTGTATTTTGTAACTGTAATGTGTGAATAGTAGAGAATATCTAAGTGTCTTTATATAGGGTTTTGATTTACACAGATAAATGACACAACATTCTCAGAACATAAACCAATTAATAAACTTCAATTATTCCCTTAAATCTCAACATCTTGAGGACTTGAGAGGTGTAATTGCTTAGGGAAAAATTTTATGTTAGTGAAATAGAAATATTTACACTTATTTTAATAAATTTCTAATCCAAACCCCATTATAACCCAAGTCACTTCATTATCTTCAGTGAGATTTGAGGATCAGGCCATTTGAGCAAACAGATTAATAAACAGACTTTGACATTTCTCCTTAAGTGCAGGGTATGAGTTTTTTGCAGGGCTTTCCACTGTAAATGCCCTGAGATGTAAATTCAGGGACTAACATCTTCAGCGCTTTGTTTGATCTCCAGTGCCATGCCATGATTTAAGAAGAGGCAGTTTCTAAAGTGCACTTGCAGCTGACTCAGACAGGCCTTTATAGTATTGATTGCAGGTAATGTTTGCTTTATGTACTGTTCAGTACGGTAATCCTAGATATATTGAAAGTGGGATCAGGGATCAGCATAAAATGATGTGACAATGTTTAGAAAAAGGATATACCCCATACCAGATCTTTGTAATTACAATACAGGGAAGTTTGATGAGGCCATTACTGTGCTAATTCGATCTCTATAAATGTTACTGTTAAAAGGATCAACAAGATCACCATTTTAATAGGAAAGACTTACATTTGGATCACAAGAAGCTTTTTAGTATAAATCCTCAAGATTTCTCATTGATTTGTTTAGACAGATGTCTCTAGTAGTTCAAAACTATTCCACAGTTTCATATATAATGAGGGCCATAGCATTAATTATGTATGTAATTTCATTAGAAGAAATGTTCTTTTGCAGCTACATGCAGTATGCTACATTTATTCACACTATAAGAGGTGTCACTTTTAAATCTATCAACATATATCACTACCATAACTAAATACTGCACTGTGAGAACCTTAAACTCCAGCATAAATCTGCACTTTTTCCATGACAGCCTGGTCTCTTTCATACTGACAATATTCCTGATGCATCTGTCTGTACTCAAGCTGTAGATAGCATAAATTACTAGCTGTCAATATATGGTGGAATTTTTTTATTTTCCTCCAAGATTACACTTATCAGAGCAAGGACTTGGTGTTAAAAAGAAAAGACCCCAATAGTCAGAAAAGGTGAATTCTCAAGAGACAGAGGATCAACAATAAGTTTTATATAAAACTTATGCCTATACTCCCCAAGCAGAGCTGGAGCAGAAACCTCCCAGTTCCTTCATCCACTGTGTGCAGCTGGGTCCCTACACAAAAAATTGGTACCTGATCCATGAGCAGAGTGGGACAGTTGCAGCTTCCCTTGCTGTGAACGTGCCAGTGGAGAAAGCAATAATAGATGGCAGCTCTCTGTTAGAGCTATTAAATAAGCTAATACAGCTGGAAAATGCACAGTGGTATGTATAACATTTACAGAGTTGGTTTTAGTGTAAGATTACTCAACTGTTCTAGGATTTATAGCTGTTAAACTACAAATATTCCCCACTGTGGACAGAGTTGTGTCAATATACCAATTCATTTGGGAGGTTTTAAAATCATTAGGGAAGGTTTGCAAATGATATACCCTCAAGATTCACTGTGTTTCACCACTGTGATTTACAACCTGAGATGCTTTTGCATGGGATAATCCAAATGCTGCTTAAAGCTCAATCACTTGAAAATAACTAACCTGTTAATTCCTGACTGATCTATGTCTTACCCCTTTGCACTGCCCAGGATGGTTTATCTTCAGGATCAAGAAATACAGGCTGAAATCCTATAGTCATAGGAACAAAATACTAGTGTGGCTGCTAAACAAAGTGAAAAAGGAAGGGTGCCTTAACTGTAAAGCTGTAAGTTGTGCTGTGAAACCATGGAGCTATACACAGTAAAATGCACCTACTTTTTAGTGGTGCATCCTTGTAAGTAAGATCTCAATGTTCAGGTGAAAGGATGAAATGTATATTTTCTGAGTTTAATTACACTGAAATGATTGATTGTCATACAGTTCGACATTTGGTTTTATTTCTGCTTAGCCTCAGTCGTTTTTTAACCCCCAATCTTCCCGTTAAAAAATGTTTATGTGGCTGATTTTCCTGTGCAAATTCCCAAAACCTGTTTAAAATTCAGGTTATGACTGCATACATTTGATTAAGTAGGTCTTATTGTTTACAATTTCGTAATTTGGGAGGGAGTGCAAACCAACTACAATAGGTTACAAATGGTATTTTATGGTGTCTTTTCTCTGCCAGCAGGTGTGGCCTATTTTCTTGCTCCCACAGTGATGGAAGTTTTGGTGTGGTTTTCATCTTCTGATGTCATTCATTCTCCATCTGAACACATCTGTGCTCTTCCTGCCAGGGAATGCCTGCTGAACACCTGCTGTGTTGTCATAAGTGTCCATGACAGAGTATGAAAAATTTAATGCATACTCTATATGAAACAGTCACTGCATTAAAAAAAATCCCTAAAATATGTACGTTAAACCTTGGGCCATACTAAATTAATTATGTTTGGTGTTCCATGGGATCTAGTCAGCATTAGCAGCCCAGTAACACAGCATCAGCAGTGGATTGAACTCACTTCAGGGTACCTCATACCCTGGAAATGGGAGGTTTGTCTAGGGTGTATGTGCACAGGCATAGTCCTTGGGCTCCAATCATCCACATGTTTGATACCTGCAGGGATGCTGGAATTGTGTCAGCAGCTGTACTGTAGATGCACACAAGCCCTGAGCTCATCTTTTCCTCCAAGTCTCTGAGGAAGAAGGAGAAAAAGTTGGATTTCAGGTTCCTGCTGTGCTGCCTGTACCTGAAAGACCTAACCCACCTGCAATACAGACTTCAGAATCAGAAAATACAGGATGAACTGCTGTACTGATGGAACTAAGAAGCAGTGGGAGTGTTATACCCTATTTCTTCTTTTGGGAAAGACAGCTATACACACACTGGCTGTTCAATCTGGCAGTAAGCCCCAGGCCCTCAGGGAAGGCAACCAGTTTATCAGTACCTCAATCAACACTCCAATTTGCCATGCAGAAACTCTCTCAGAGCTGCTGCCTGACAACTCCTTCATGGTGGTTCTGTGCAAGATCCAGCCAGGGGCACCATAACTGCTATAGGAGACCAGAGCTTTGCCTTGATCATTCCTTTCTTCCAAAACTACCCACTGTATTGAGATAAGGCAGCACAGAGATACAGTGGTGTCTAGAAAATCCCCATATTTGAGGAGAAAGGAGATTCCTTGCATCCCCTGCAAGACATGCTTCACAGGGGACCTATGACCCCCCTCACAGGCATCAGTCCCCTAACACATCAGGGAATCTGGTCTCTGCCACCAGTTCACTTGCCAAGTTCATTTCTGTGCTTTGAAATCATATTCTTTGTTTAAATGAGTGATGAAACAAGTGTATTTGCCATCTCCTCCTCTCTTCAAATGCTTGTTGCTTTGGAAAATGTATTTTATCACAAGCTACAGGGTATAATTTGGTGGGATCCCCCATGCTAATCTATTGGCAGTGTATCACTGAAGTGTACCTAAAATTAGGCTCCACTATGAAAAGCCATGTGTTGATTAAGCACTGCCAGCACACTTGCCACTGCCTTGAACATAAACAAAGCAAGTCTCTGCCCCAATGTGGTTACAGAAGGGGCATTCCAGAATCAATCCCTGTACAACTGGTGCTACTTGCTGCAGTCTGCAGTATGTCAAAGAAGGTGTGTGCTGTGCACAACAAACTGGGGGGAAGGGGGTTGCCCCACTTTTTTCACCCAGAAACTTATCAAACCCTGCAATATCTTCTAACGAAGATGCACAGGGAGCTGCAGGCAGAGAGCCAGGCAGTCACTAAACACTGCATCCCCAGTCACACACACACACACACACACCAGATGTAGCACACTGGTGAGAGAGAGATCACACAGACGTCTTCTCCCTGCACCCCTTCTCCTAACACCGCCACTTACAGGAACCTTTTATTTCTCTACATCGAGCGATTTCCACCCAGGTTTGCGAGTGGGAGTCATGAACGTAGCCCAGCTCCATACCTGAAAGGGTCTTCTTGCTTCCATCACCCTTTTTCACGCTGGCCATTTCTCCTGCTTGTTTTTACACGACTCTCCGCCCTGGCTGCTGCGGCCCCGAGCCAAGCCCCGGTCTCGGCCCATGCCCATCTCAGTCCCACTCCCCATCCCCATCCCCATCCCCATCCCCATCCTTATCCTGATCCCCATCCCCGGCCCCGGCGCGGCTCGGGGCGAACTGCGGGCGGGCTGTGCCACCTTGTGGCTGATAGGGGGGAAAAAAAACCCAACCCGCTGCTCGTGTTACAAATTAAAATCTCCTCTCTCATAAATATCAACTTGTTAAACTCTGACTTCAGTTTTAAAAGGCAGAAAATTAAAATGTATACCTCTGTCTCAAAAATTTCGGTAATTAGACATAATCCACAGGTGTTATTTTAATGATGCCAGCTCTTCAGACACACGGGCTGAGCAAATGTAGTGTGTTGTTAACTAATTATGTTGTCTTAATTTGCCAATTTAAAAAACTTAAATGTCCTGAACAAATAAAATCATTATCTCGGATTTCTTCACTGTACCTGCTGCCTCGCTCCATCTGATGCCTGGCACTCTGGGTTTGGCTGCACGGAGCAGCATTTGGAGGGCTCTGGGAGGCTCCAGCAGCCCACCGGCACCAGGCAGCAACTGGGTTTGCAAACGGGGGATGCTCACACCATCCTCGCTAACAATATCTGATAGTGGCTTTAAAAGCCAGCTTGTCTCCCTCTATTACCTTTCCAGCCCGTATCTTAATTGACCAGGGAGAAAGCGACGCTCAGGCAGCGTCTCCTGCTGAACAGAGCTGAGATGATTCCCCCACCCTCCCCGCTTTAGACAGCAGGCAGGCAGGGGTGACACCTTCCCTTTCAAGGAAACACTCAGCATCTCTCAGTGCCACCGTGGCCAATGACAAACTTCCATCTAACTTTCTCCTCTCAAAAATGTAAAGTAAGAAAATAAAATCTATGCATCATTTAAAGATGCCCCAGGATAGCTTTGAATTATGCAATCCACAGTTATGTGAGCTGCTGTTTAAGGGATTCTTTGGCTCTTTTGTGACACTGATCAATCCCCTCTTGGTTTTATTTAAAAGACCCAGTCACTGAAGCATTCAAACCACATTATTCACATCTCTCATTCACATGCCTGGAAAATAATGCAAATAAACACACAAGGAAGAATGAAATATATGCTAACTAGCTACACTTTTCACAGGTTGGCCCCTCTGTAGAAATCATTTGGAGAGGAAATAATGGGAGGATTCAAACCAGCTTTCAGTCTATTTTAATCCAGGTTCAGGTCATTGCCCTTGTCATTCAGAGGGTTTGTTCCTAAGGTGCAATCAAATTGCACAGGTTGAGGCTGTTGTGCAGAAAGGTCTGTTGCTCTGTGAAAGGTATTCCCTTGGCCTGTGTCTGAGCACTTCACAGGCTGTTCTAAATTACCCTGGCCTTTAACATCACAAGGTGCCCAGAAAAGAGATCAAGCACCTGTTTAACAGGGCATATCGGCCACCACACCATTTCCTCTCTCATATCTCTGCTTACCAGTGGCCAGCAGCAGGGCAGTGGTGTGGTATGCCAGGACCAACTCTGTGTGATAAAGGTGTGCCTCTGGGGGCTAATTACCTGAGTACAATTTAAAGTGATTACCAGAGAATCTGCTCCCAACAAGGCTGTGTGTCAAGGACTGACAGTTCAAGCAATTTTCAAACATCCACAGCTGGGGTACTTATACAGGAGGATTTCAGAGCCATATTAAATTACCTGCCTTGGAAACCATGGTTCTGAATACAGACTTGGGTTATTGATTTTGGAGAACTCCAAACACAAATTCTACAGCCCAGCTTCAGTTAGTCTCCTCCCCTGGGACCAGACATGGAAAATGATGCTGTCAAAACTGCCCACCCTTTCCAGAAGCAGCTTTAGCCCTTTGTCTCTCTCCTCTCCCAGCAGCAATCTGACTTTTCCATAGCTCATCCTGCAAGGTTATTTACCACTGTTGGAAGGACAGCTGGGGAAAATTCCTAAGAGGAGGACTATGTCCTAAAATCCAGATTCAGCACCCCATCCAGGAAATTTTAGCCATCCTGAAAAGAAAAATGCCCTCTCACAAACATAACCAAGGCAAATATATGGCAATGTACCCTAGAGGATGCTATCCTGGACTGCTATTCTGTGGACCTGGACTGCAGCCTTGTTCTGCCTCTGGCTTACTTTGTATGCATTTTCTCCACCTTGCAGTCAATTTTACAGTAGCTTCTAGCTCAGGCACTTAGGCATTTGAACTGCCAAATGAGGTTTTGAAAGGTGTGCTCACATTTGCATATATTTTCCAAGAACATGTCTTTATTTATGCCTCTCTCTAGTAGTAAATTTTAATCCTACTAACAGCAGAAATAAATGTAGTGGGCAGAATAAAGTAGGCTCTAGGAGCCTAACTTTTTTTTCTTATTCTCTTCAGACAATATATAGCCTTTCAAGCTTGCCTTTAAAGGACAAAAAAACCTCTACATTGAAAAAAAGCTTGCTCTCTTTCTTTTTTTTTTTTTTTTGCTAAGCCATAGACAAACTTATGTCCCTCTGTAGAAAGGGGAAAGGAGATTGAAACAGCCTTAAGACAACTGAAGTATCTTTTATTTCCTATACTATTTAACGATGGTTGCTATTACTTTCAGAATCTACTATTTTGCAGGTAATAAAAAGAGTGAAAAATCAATCAAAACAACAGAGCTCATTCCTAGAGGACAAAAAATCTTCAATATATAACTGACTGCCAGAAAGCAAGTGTTAAAATATCCTGCATCAGGTAGAACTGCTGCAATAAGGAATGGAGACAAAACACAGAACTATAAAAGAGACAGCTCACATTTTAATTGAAGAATTGAACAGCAGCTGACAAGGCTCTGTGCTCTGTTTCCGTGGACGCTTTCAAAAGGCCAAGCTGCAAAGCATAACACCCAATTCAGGCTGCAATGCTCCTGAGAGGGTTCAGGGACACAAACTGCTTTTATTATTGTTAGTTAGGCATCAGCAATCCACTGAAAGTGAAAATCAGACTTTACCCACTAGGCACGCTTGGGAAGCTGACACAGAAATCTTACTCGAAAAGGTACAGAAAGGAAAAATAAGCAGGAGGTTTTACAGAGTCTTAGTGAGAAATTATTGTCATTGCTTCTCAAAGAGAACGAGGCTGTCTTTAAAGCCTCAATTCTAATGCCATTAAAGTCGGTGGAAATTTTGGAGATACTTGAATAGCAGAGGGATTTTTTTCCCTTCTTCAGTTTTCCTCACAGATCCAATTAATACAGAAAGAAATTGACTGGTTCACCTATTGTTCAGGTCTCGCTTGCCTTGTCGTATGTAAAGCTTGCTCCTAAGGTCTGCAGAGCCATATAGCATTTATCACACTTGTGAGCACTCCATAAATAAGTAGCATGAACTGTAATGAGAATACTAATGAAATGTGCAGCTTTGTGATTGAAAAATCTCCTTTCTTGAGTTGTATTTTTTAAGGAAAATTAAAGGGATGATTTGTAGCACCTGATGTCACAAAGCCTCCCAAGCTAATATACTGGTTGCCAAGTCACAATATTATGGAAACATTGATATTTTCTATGTGACACAGTCTTGTTATTTGAGAGGTATTCCACTGCCAATTAAAGATCCAACAGCTGCCACTGGCTAGGCAAAATTTCATTTTAAAAAGAAAAGAAAAGAAAAGAGAGAAAATATGTGAAAAGGAGAAACGTAGCACACAGGCAGAGGTACTTTCAACATGCTTCAGAGGAGCATAGAGGGGATCCAGCAGGGCACATGCTGCTGGCAGAGGAGGCTAACAGAGGGGGGGAAGGCAGAGGGCTAAAAGAGCTGCTGATCCCAAATGCTACCTTCAAACTGAAAACAGGAATTGCCATGTGGCATATCTAGTAAATGAGGCTCAGAGGATTAAAATACCACATCTGAGGCTCTACAAAGAATTGTTCTGGATGGAATTAACATCAGCGCTTCTGAGTCCTCTTGGTGCTCAGCTGCATGTCCTTCTCATGTAGCAAAGAAAAGGGTTAAATGAAATCATAGAAGCAAGTGACTTCAGCAGATGTCTGACCTACTGCAGAGATTGCTGTGGAGATCTGCCATGGGAAACTGTATCAGGGTGCACAGATGAGGCTAATTGCTCCATGAGGGACAGAAGCCAGGAAATACACACACATTAAAAAAGTGAAATGAAAAAAAAATTTTTTTTTAAATTACTTTTTCATATTCTAAATTTGGACAGACCCAAGGACCAGAGTTTCCCTGGGAAAAGGAAAGGGAGTCTGTAGAAAATCCTTTTGCCTTGCATTTGTTTGAACTCCGATTTCAAGCAGCTTTTTGCATCTCTTTGAATTTAGACTGCATTAACAAGCACTCTGTCTAACATTTAGGCAGGTAGCCAGTAGGGATCCTGACATATTTAATGTCCCTTGTTCCTTATGTATTTTTCATTTTTTAAGCTTAAGCCTGTGAAACCAGGCATGTAAGTATTTTGTGTAATAAGACCTGTAAGGTCTTATTATCTCTGCCTTCCATTGCAGAACCTCTTCATTTCATGATGATGCTGTGGTTTTGGATTATATCATAGTGGAAAAATCTTTGGAGAAGAGACACCTTTGCTATGTGTTGCTAGTCTCCTCAGCAGAGTGGATCTCTAATTCCACCATTATCTCTGTTTTTGTATTTTTGGGACAGCTTTCGGCATACACGTGTTAACAGGTGCTGCTCTTGTCTTCCACCCTGTTGAGTCATAACAATAAAATAGATATTCAGCGCTAAAGCAGCTGGATGCTGATGGGAACCCATGTTTTCACAAAATGTTTTTGGAGCACAGGTTTAAATTATGAGTTTAATAACATATAATGGCATGGAACTTCTGTTAGTTAAACAACACAGCAGAGGAATTAAATGTATCCTTCTCAATCAGCCCTACAGCAGCAGAAAGCATTTTATATTCAAGTTTTAAACAACCTACAGAAATTATCAGGAGATTCTATTAGACTTGGTCAGGAAAAGCTTTGGCAGTTGATAAAAAAGTTAGCAAAGCCAAACTAAACTGATTTAATATTATTACAGTTCTTCTTCTAAAACATATGTTGTTTAATAACTTTTGATGCCAAATTTTACAAAAACAAGCCACTTTTATTTTCATGAAAACATGAAAAATTTCACTGCCACATTTTTCTGTGAAAATTTTCACTTTGATAGCAAAGCAGCTTTTGGTTCAATGAAAGTTGTGAATGTCTCAAAACAGATGTTTGCTGATAAATTAATCTCTATAAGTGAATAACCCTTCTGTAAAGCCATTGATATAATAATTAAAATATGTAAAATCCTAATATAAACCCTTCCTACATGGAAAATCCTTAGCATAATCTATATTTTGTTTTTAAAATTTACCACTAAAGAAGGTGGGTGAGATAAAGCATCTTTCACTGTCATTGTTTTCCATTATCTCCCTTAAAGACTGAATGAGAATGTTCCTTTCATGCCAGTGCAGAAGTTTCCTGTCACCAGTCCCTTGACAGTCTCCATACCATCAGTTCAGTGACTTCAACACCAATTTTGCGGTTGCTTCATTTCTGGGAGTATCTCCATTCAATAAAGCTGCTAGGACTGTGACTGCAAGAAACAAAAAATTACAAGAAAATTACAAGAAAATTACCAGTAAATAATTAAACCTAAACCTGGACTTAACACAACTAGGATACTATCTTCTGAATACATCGATAAGCCATAGTTAAGAAAAAGACATTTCTCAT
Source organism: Molothrus aeneus (assembly GCF_037042795.1). NCBI lineage: Eukaryota > Metazoa > Chordata > Aves > Passeriformes > Icteridae > Molothrus > Molothrus aeneus. The sequence continues at coordinate 57,359,158 of NC_089647.1, read as the reverse complement.
AATGCAAAGGAAAATAAGAAACTACTTAAATGTTCAAGTTCTCTACTGGAACTATGCACATATGAGATTACAGTTGTGTAAAATTATTCACAGGTGTAAATTTTATTCAGGTTGAAGCTTCATATTATTCTTGATCATGTCTCATTCCTTCTTTCATTCAGAAATCGCTTTTTGAGACTCATTTCAATGATCAATCTTTTTATTATAAAAATTAAAGTATTTGCTGTAACATTAATTAATTTTTCCCTGCTGTAATTATTAGAACTGAGCAAATAATTCACAATGAATAATTCATCTGCTGAATGTAAGCTCATTTTCTGCTTGCTGAATATCCAGTAGCAAATCTACTTTCCAGTTTGTTTGTTAATCAAAACCATCTGATCATTTTGTTAAATATTTTTTTCCATGGATTGAACCTGAACAGTTCCCTGGAAGCCTTTGATATACAAAGCTTGTGAGATTGCTACCTGATCTGCATTGGTATGTTGTAGCTGGTTTGGTGAAGCATGTGGCGTTATTTAATTTTCTCAGTTTGGTGAGTACTGCACTGTGGGCATGAGCACATCTGTATGTGAATTTAAGTATTGTTTTCCTGCCAGTAGAACTCAATTATTCAAATCTCTTTGGGGGAAAGACCCCATAAAGGAAATGTGAATATGTGAGTCTATCAAATGCTGAGCCAGTGTTTCCAACAATTTACTTACAGCTTGCATTCAGTTTTAAACTATTATGTTATTGAAAGACAAAATAAGTAGTATCAAATTGTGGGGCCATATTTTCTGACCTTCAGCTAAAATGTAAATTGTTTCCATGCCATGGTGGATATTAGGGAACACTTTGTGTATCTGAGAAATCCTTGCTTGTCATAATGAAAGAAATTGTGCAGATGATGAATAGTACATCTCTAAAGATTTATTGTCAAAATTGGAGAAACTGGATAAAATTTTGCCAGAAGTGAGAACATAGGAAAAATGGTAAGAGGCGATTCTTACTTAAAGCAATCTATTCCTGACTGAAAGCCAGTAGGTACTTTCAAATATCCTTATTTTTCAGTTATGGTTTTAAGGTGACACTCTTTACCTGAATGATGAACCTGATGAATCTTGTCCATACAGTAGTGGAGGCCCATCTCCCGTGTACCTGCATGAAAAATATCACCCTTCCAACAAATGCACCATCCTCAGCCATAACCTGTTGCCCAGAATAGCTGGGTGACTGATTTGTGAGGAGACAAATTTCTTCTCCTCCTCTCCTCTTTGCATCTTTGCCCTCTGCACCTTTGCTTTGATGACATTTGTTGTTTTTTCTTTTCTTGAAAGACACATTAAAGAAATACTGTCTGTGCTCACAGAATTCAGAGACACCATGTGAAATAGTCCAAAGGCCATTTTCTTCACTGTTGCATAACCAGAAAGGAGCAGATCATTATGATTTTAATTCAAGAAAATATTCTACCAAGAAGACTTATAAGCTTTTCATAAGAAAATGCAGAGGATATTGGGCAAATGGGCAATGTGTAGCAGAGTTCTGCCTGCTTGATTCCACAAGAAAAACTGTTGTTATGCTTGTTAACTGGATTAATGAGTTTTTCTTGATTGGCATAGGGTTCTGGTAAGGCAAGAATTAAAAAAGAAGTTGAAATTAACATTACCATTGCTTTAATGCAATTGAAACAATTGCCTTCTCATTCTCCCAATAACCTCTGAATATTAGCTTTAATAAAATAAGATTCCAAAATTTTAAATAGTATTGTATTACATTCTCAGTTTAATAAAATAACTTGGCATATAACAGTACAGAAACAAGGGAGAGAATATAACACCAGCAGGGTTTCTTGTTCATTAAAGAATTGACTTTTTAAAATCTCAAGCAGATAAATTTGCAGCTCCTCAGCAATAAAGCAAAATGGTACATTTTGTGCTTCAAGATTATTATTATTCCCAATAATCTTAAGCCACATAATAGGACATTTTACACAGCTGAATGTTTATTTCTCTTTCTGTTTTCTTCTCTTTATCTTCAGTTTTTTGTTTTTCTACTACCTTAGAGTTTCTCAGAATCAATGTTCTGTAAAGCAAACCTTCCATTTTCTCGCTAACCTTCTGTACTGTGGACAGGCAACAAACAAAGAGGCAAAACTGATGAAGACAGGACACTTATAGTTCGAAGACATTTTAGGAATGATGTCTCAGTAGTCAGGCAGAAATCTTAGGTGGGCATCCTGGCATAAAATAAGTTTTATTAACATGACTGGAGTACACCTGCGGTACTGATGCCTACATTTGTGCCGAGAACAAATATTTCCTTTAGAGTCACTTCCAATGCACAACCCACATAACCAATGCACAACCAACATGTTAGATATCAAACTACCAAAAGTCTTCCAGAAATGTTCATTTTTGTGGATTTTCTTTTAAGTGTCTATGACTAGCTCAAACGTAGGATTTTGCATAGAAGATTTATAAAATAAGGTGTCATAAAACAAGGTCCAGTTAGGTAAGTGTAGTGTTTTCTAGGTCTCTAGTCCTATTCTTAGGCATAAATTGACCATGAAATTTCAAAGGGCTTTTTTTCCTCAGGTTATATTGTTAGGGACCACTGCTGTTTCTCCCTTATTCCGAAGCATGGGCAGTAATGCCAAGATGTAGCTGTCCTGATGTCTTTCAAGAGCAAAACACTGAAAAAATACTGTGGAATGTTATAATCTGGTCTTTAATTAATATAGGGTTGCTGGGAGGCATTTTTGGATGGCAGGTATAAAGATGTGTGATCATGTGTTGTCTGGACCAGGCTTCAATAGCATAATTTCATTATTTGATGTGACTGATATCACTGAGTGAGTCCACTCAGTGACCTATAATGCTTTCCTCAGTCTTCAGGGTGTTGAACATGTGTTCTCCTAAAAATATTTTGCATTGAGCTATTTATTGCAAAATAATTTTTTCAGGAGCTTGTTATCTGTCAACTTTGAAGACCTTTTCTTATTTGAAATAAATTCACTGGTATACATGCTCATCAGTTGCTTGGTGTGCCTTTAAAAGGAAGTCTGGGATATCACTTACAGGAGCACCCAGAATGGAAAATGGCTGTCAAACTGTCAAAATTTTGGAGACTTTTCCTTTGACATGAACTCATAACTTCTTTCTGTTTTTTTCTTTGTTTTTTTAGCACGTTACATCTTCAAAGTACTTATAAGCATTTTGTGATCACATTTATTATTTCTATTTATAAGAAATGACTGTCTGGAGGACTAACAAGACCGAAATTGGGTTTTTTTAATTCACATACAGAAAACAACATCATCAAGTTGATAATTTTCTTATATAGCCTCTCCTTCCCTCCACTAATACCTAAAAAAATCCTATTGAGTTAAATCTAAGAGCTCTGAATTAACACTAGACATTGCTTTGATGTCTCTTTACACCAAAAGATTAATCTGGGAACATTTGAAACCATCTGTGGTTTCAGCTCAGCTTAGACAAGCACTGTTGGTCAGACAAAGCAACATAACTTTCCATAAACTTCACTGAAACACTGTGGCACCCCCATGAGCACCACACAGTGCAGGCTGGTACTGCCCCTCATGGAAACACTTGTGGCTGGAGGGCAGGAAGTTGTTTTCTATTTCTCCTCTTCCCTGTGTGCATCAGAGCTCAATGAGTCTCCCTTACTACCAGAAAAGTATCCATGCCATCAGGCATTCCAACATTTCTAGGAGCAAGCTCTGTTTCCAAAGCCCTGTAGCCAGCAGAAGTGGTTAAACCGCTGCTGAAGCAAGGACTTCAACTGACTTTCATACCTCCAAGCTAAAATGCCATAACCCGCAAACTAAAGAACCAGGCTTTCACATTTATTTCCCTGTCTGTCAAAATGAATACTCAATTATTTACAAAAAGTGGAGCAGCTTCAGCAAGTGAGACTGAAATGCACCAATAGGCATGCTAGAGAGATAGAAAACCTATATTTAAAATCAGAGAGAGAGGGGAGCTGAACCTGAAGCTTGCACTTCCCAAAAGCTGCTGCAAATATCAGGATTGAAGAGACAAGAAAAAGGTGGTAAACAGAAGAATATAGCATGATACATTCACTTTTTTTAATTAATTTCCCTTTTCAATTCAATACTTGTTCCCAAATTTCCTCTATATTACTAGAGGGGCAAAAAATTTATCCAACATTTTTTAGAGTGAACCAAGATATTCCCTTCAATCTAAAATTATTTTAATTTTGATTCTCAGGAGCTGGAGAGAAGAAGCCAAATAAATTTTCTTTTTGGGTTGACCTAAAATGGCTTTCTTTTGTTTTTGAACACTGAACCAAAAAATATCAGGGATACATCTCTGTTTTGAAGGTCAAAAAGACTCAGCAAGGCCACTAGAAGAAAACAAGGAGCGCTTCTAAGAAGCAAAGGATATTTTTCCATAAATTGTGTGATTCAAACACAGGAAAACAGCTGTGAGAATTATAAGCTATATATATATAAGTTATTTGCTATATTATTAGCAAATAACTTATTCTCAAACTGCCAAGCTAAAGAAGTGTAAAGATAACCTGTAGGATAATAGAAGTCTAAATAGTTAAAGGTGTCACAGAGAAACACTAGTATCATGAACTTCTGCCACAACTAAACTTAAAGACAGTGAAGAGTTTGAAGTACTCATTACTTAATCTTAATTAGGAAAAACTCATATTTCTAACCAGTCTCATTTATTAACACTAAACTAAGATCACTTTGGACTACCTCAGATTCTATCTGGAAGAAGAAGGGATAGAACAAGGACAGTACATGCATGGAGAATAGATGGCAGCTTGATAGCCAGAGATAAGTGCGGGAATAAAGTCCCAGCCCCTGGTCTTTGCTGACAGAATATTTTCAGCCCAGTTAGCTGATTCCAGAAATAAGAGGCTGAGATCCAGCAAAGCACTGAACTTGTTAACTGTAGCAATTTTGCTGTCAAAAGTATCTGGTTTGGGAGGATAAATATCCCCTTATACTCCAAACTTGCAAGTTGTTTTCCCTGGCCTACTGATATTGCTTCCAACAGAAGCTGAATTTCCCTCATATATTTTGCATTCAAGTCCTAATTTTTGCTGTACACAGCCAGGAGATGCAGCTGTCTCAGTAGGAAATCATTGTGAAGTCAATGGAGCAACAGTATTTACACCATATGGATATCCAACATGCAGACTGGAGTATCACACAGGAAGACAAGCTATTCTACCCTGTCCCTAGCAAAATTTACAGGCATAATACAGCTTTGAAGGATCCCAAAGGAAAATATTTAACATATGTCTCAGAAGACTCATATAATTCCAAATTACTAAAGTTGCTCCTAAAGGTCCCTACAGATAAGGAGACCTGGCTAGCTGTTCCAGCCACCAGCTTCATTAAAACAGTCCAAAAAATGTCAATGCTACTATGTTATCACATTTGGGAGGCAAGGAGCAGATTAAGAAAATGGGCTGCATCAGGAATGCAAGTAACCCCATGGTGGTATTCAACATCCCTTATCCCTTTGTATTGGGAAAGCCCCATTCAGAGAAATGAAATTCACATCTCCCTGGAGGGAGCAGTGGCTCTGCTCTTCCATAAGCCTGTGCCAGTCAAAGGCAATCTGCCTTTCAGCAAGAGGCAGTGCTTTTACAGAGCTCAGCAGCAGCACGGCGATTATTGAACTCGACGTGCTTCACATGCTTAGCCACTGGTTATTCCTGAGGCTCTCTGGAACTAAAAGTCTGGCCTCCCCAGGTCACTCTGACTGTCAGCTCAATCACACCAGTGTGCCTGCACCAGCAAGGCAACACAGGGAGTGTCTCCTAGGGCTAGAAGGACAACATGCAGAGCACAAGAAAGGCACGGGGCCAAGTGTTACGTGCCATGTGTGGATCCAGTTCGGAAAACCTCTAATACATCCAAACTTGAACAAACTTGGGTTATAAAGAGGAAACCATACTGGGAAGCAACTACACATCTGCAGTGCATACTTCCTTCAAATGGATCCAGAGACCATCAGGAGGCCCAGTCAGTGATAAGCAGCTGTAATTCTGCTGGAAGAGCTGACTTCCCTCTGGCGCCCACAAGTTCATAAAATGTCAATCCCAGAATTATGAGAGATAGGCTGGAAGTGAACCTGAGAGATCTTCTCTCCACTCTTTGATCCAATTGCCATACTACATCTGTTTTTTCCAACAGGTATTATTCATATTTTGTTGGGGTTTTTTTAATGCACAAATGGGGGACTCCAAATCTGGTCTAGACATTCAATTCCATTGTTTCTCCTCCCTTAGTGTAAAGACAGAGTCCTTTCTTTTGAGGAAATTCCGTGTACCCAGCAAAGTGCAATCTTGGACATGGATACTGGATTATTACTTTCCTTTTTATTGCAGCTTTGCATAATTTCAGTTAAGATATCTTTCCTATGTAGAACACCACTTAATCTCACTGAGCCTTTTTGCACAACATTCCCAGGGTACAGGTGCTCTGCAGATTGCACAGGAACAGAGGAAACCATGATCTACTGGAAGCCCTTCTTCAAAATTCTCCTCATCCTGACAGAAGACAGTGGATAGTGCCCAACCTGCTGCTAATAGCAAGGTGGAATTTTGTCCTTGTGTTCCCTACCTGTTTGAGAGGTATCAGGGACAGAGGCTGCACTTGCTCTGTGCTCCTGCTGCACACAGCTCACAGTTATCTGCCTGCAGTGGGACCAGCACAAGCAACACTGAATAGTTTGGGGGGATGGTAGCGTGAGAGGCAAGACCAAAAAAATAAATCATAGTTGAGCAGTGAAGAAAATTCCCTGTTAGGAACTGGTGGTATCCTATGGTGTTATCACAAGGACATTTGTGACAGACTAAGGATCATTGTTTTAATTATTTTCAGTACTCCACCCCCATCAGTTCAGTGCTCTACCTTGTCAAGGCAGTGAAAAAGATAAAAAGTTATACAGCAAAGCCATACATTTCCTAAAACATAAAACTGAAATATTTAGAATATAACTAGGTGAATGAGAAACTTGTGACTTTTATTTTGTTAGAATGACTTCAAGTACAGCTTATAATGAATCAAAGTAATCACTTTATTTTTCCTCTTTATAATCTCTTCTTCCCTTTGTGATATATTGCAGAGACGGAATGGGTAATTTTTTTTATTTATTTATCTATTTACTTATTTATTTTTAATGAACTGACTGGTCTTACAGATAATTTCTTGGCAGGTATTTTTTTTCCTCTTTCTACTAACTGACTTAATTAGAATAAAAACTAAAGTCAGTCCATGTTTCAAAAGATAAAACTGTTCCCTGGTGGGATTGAGAGCAATTCCCAGCATCTTTCAACAGAACAGTTAATTTTCTATTGCCATAGTTTTGAAAAGCTGGCAGATCTGCAAATAAGAAAATGTAAACTGCATGTCAATATAGTGTTCTGTCCTGGTTTTTTATTCCTTGATTAGTTTCACTTTAGCCATAAAACAGGAAAGTAAACAAATGAAATCATGAATCTAAAAATCCGTGTGTTATAAAGGAAACACTGTAATTCAATTCAGTAGACATTACCCGCTCAGCAAATGTTTCATGGATAAACTCATTACCAAAGCTGCTCAGGGACATTCCCAATGAGCCATTTTCTATCAGAATATGCAGTACCTTCAAAACCCTTGTAAAATTAGGTCAGTTTTCCAAAATTTAATATTGGAAATAAAAAAAGGAAGATAATTCTCCAGAGGGTTGAATTCCCTTTCACAGTGTATGCAGATCAAAGTATTTTATTTTTTAAAAAAAATCTATCATAATCTGAATATTTTATTTGTGTATTAGTGTATTTTTTAGTGCAAAAATTGTCAGCCTCAGAATAAAATACCTCAATATTCTTGAAACAAACTGTTTCTAACCACCTAATAAAACTTCAAAGGAAATTTCCTTCAGAGAATTTTAAAACACGTTGTTTCAATTCTCATACAGAATGCAGCCCAACTGTAAAATTTCAGAATATTTCATGTAGTGGCACTTCCTTTCAAATTCCACTTGCAGTCCTGAGGAACATGGTTTGGTAGTGGACGTGGCAGTGTTTTAGGTTAACAGCTGGATTCAATGGCCATAAGAGCTTTCTTCCCAGCCTAAAAGATTCTATGATTCTAACTCTTCTACTCACTGTGGCATGTAAATCAAACCCTCCTTGCACCACTTAACATCTATTTTTGTTCAGGAGAACAGTTTCCTCTGGAGGACAGTGTGAGAGCTGTCAAATCCACTTCAAGATAGTGCAGGTCCAGTGAGCAGTTCCAGTTAGGAACTGATTTTTGAGGTGCTAAAAAAGGCCTGAAAATCCCAGATTCTGCCAATGTTCTACTATGGTTTTCTGTCTCCCTTTATGCAAAGTCAGGATAATTTTTCATAAAGAAAGCAACCAAGCTAAAAGAAAAATAATTAAAAATATCATAACCCAGCATTTCTTTAAATGGTGTTTTACATAGTTTAGCTTGCTCCCATCGGTGTCAGTTTCCTGGGAGCCAACACTACAAATCAAGCTTAGAAATATGATTCTCATTTGAGATTGAAGATGATCCAGTAGCCAGAATCAGATCATACCTGTCAAAAGACAAGCATTCTAATTTAATATATGTTACTTATGCCCTAATAATGCCATAAGATGCATTAAAGAAACACACGTGGCATTTCTTTGTCCTGTCTTTGCTACTGTCACTCCATTTTGAGGATAAAGTAGTCTTTCACAGGTTTGCTCAAGAGACTCCAAGTTTCTTTAAGCCTCAATTTTCATTACTTCTGTCTTCCCTAAGGATTTTTCAAAACCAGGTCCCCACATTTCACATCTGTTGCTTTGGGGAAAATCCACATTGAAAACTTTATATAGGGTTTGGTTCTTTTTAAAGAGAGCCATGGTGCACCAAGCAAGTATTATTTGGCTTCACATGAGGAAGAGAGTATGGAAATAGACATAAAGATTCTAGTTTCTGGAAAGGACTGCCAGTAACCCCTGTAGACTGAGTATAGCAAAGGTGTTTAATGTTGAGATCACAAAACAAAAAATATTTCAAGGAAAGAGAGAATTTACTTCAACACAGTCAGATGAAGCAATCTAAATCCTGGATTGAGGAAACATTTTGAACATTTTGCTAATGCAAATGAAAGAAAAAGGCATGACCAGGATACTAATTAAAATCTGTCATTTAAAACTGAGATGCAAAGAAACTATATATTGCAACATTTATCCTATTTTAAGAAAATTATTTTTCTTAAAAAAATATTCTTCTTTAAACACATTTTTAAACTTTTTTTTAAAAAATTCTACTTTAAAATTAATTATTTATCACTCAGCTATTATTTTGTATTTTAAAACATGACAGTGTAATTCTTCATTTATATTCATACTCAACAGGTGTGGATATGTTCTCTGTAGAGATCATATTCTCCAGCACATAAGGCAGCTGAACACATACCACACAAATTTTGCCAAATGCTGTAAAACTGATCACTTCAAATCTCAGACAGTTTAGGAAATATGTGTGTATGTTTGTACTTCCAGACACAGCAGTAAATCTTATTCCTTATTCTATACATCAGAATCCTGAAAAATCCTAAGTTTCAGATTTACATAAATATGCTTTCAAGTTCAAACGTGTAACTTCCTGAATCTTTCACCTTATAACTTCTCTGGAGTACTGATTCATTTACACACATTCCCCAGCCTAGTCAGCTTCCCATTGTATTGAATCTGACTTTTCTCTGTGTGATCAGATCTGTGTCCAAGTGTGACGCACTGAAAAAAGATTTGGATGTAACTGCTGGGAAAAAAAAAAGCCTAATACACAAAACAAAACACACCTCTCATATTTTATTTTAATGTAAATCATTGATACCATTCAGGTGAGTTTTTTTCTCTTGAAAGAGCTACATCATATGTGTTGTAGGACATCCTTTTCAAGGTAGCTGGAAGTCTCTGTGCATTGAGTCTGAAGCGGGCTAGTAAAAATCCTGTAATTCTTTTGCCCTTATCCTTTGAAAACTGTATTTACCCCTTTGGTCCTTGTTCTTGTGTAGAGTTGCAAAGCATATTTCCATTCACATTCCCTCCAACAGCATTGTGGTATCATATTTTTCCAACTCTTTTCCCTAGCATGAGCATTGTTTTACCACTTCTCATTCCCTAATGCTAGCAACCTCACTGTGGAAGATTTGTGATATCTTTCAGGCAGGACAGGCAATATGCGTCAGGAATCTCGCCAGCTCTAGGTGGCTCATCACATATGGTGGCACCAAATGAAACAGTTTTTTTATGAAATTAATCAGAATTTGTAATCTGAACACAGCAGATTCCCCAAGTCACATTTCACATGCTCTAAACACTAATTACAATCTGCCATTCAAAGCTGAGTTTCAAAGAAACTCTATATTGCAACATCTATTTTTTTTGAAGAAGAGATTCTCAAAGGCAAAAGGGCTCTGCTATGCTTGTCTCACTAACATGCAGGAGGTATTAGGTGCTGCCTGGCTGAAAATTACTTTTGAAAATGAGGAATTTTACTGTGTTTCATATCACATCACAAATTTTTCATCATGCCATTGCAAAGTCATAACTCTATTCAAGTTCATTCAAAAGGCCCATGAACTCCAGCAAACCTTTTGATAAATATCTGAGTTTTAAGGCAAATTTTATGTTACACCATCAACATTACCAACAGTTTTAATACACCTCTGTATGTTGAGTCTGTATGTGGCAGCATATGCAATCCAGGCAACCAAACAAATCACTGCAGCCATTCATTCAGGTCTGTGAGCCATTAATGCAATAATTTTATATTCATTTTGTACTAATTTGGTACTATTATCACCAAAATGTAAGTTTCTTTTTTTTCCACTTTCATGCATTCATCAGTCCTAGTCACACAAAGATTATATTTTTTCTTTTTATTCTTCTTCTTCTCAGCCTTTCTCTCCCATAAAAAGTTAGAGATCTTCCAGAAGGAAAGGGACAAAGACTGGCTCGTTCCATCTCTGGTTCTGACACGTAGATTAAGAACTCTAATCAATTATTGGTTTTGCATCTAGTTTTTCATGCACTATGCTGCACACAACCCTTATCTCTCTTGTCAAAATTGAAGTCATTCTTCTAACATCTTCTGCCCTTCATACCCACATATAGTACAAGTGCAATTAATTCTGTTAATTCTCTGATTACTCTTGAATAATATATCTATATATGATATATATATATCTATATATATCTATATATCTATATATAGATATATATATAGATATATAGATATATATCTATATATATATATGGATATATGGATAGAGATTATATATGTATATATATTTTTTTAAAATAAATATACTGGAAGGGAAAGACAAGAGGGAAACCCAGTTATCAGAGTTTAGCACTGTCCCATGTTGTTATCTATAGTAAGTTGCATGCCATTTGTGTGAGCAGAGGTGATCATGAGAGAAAGGGCCAGCCCACAGAGCTCCTAGATTCCAATTTAAGCCACCAGTGAGTTTTAATATGCATTGTGCACACAAAGCTAAATTTTCTGAGTGAAAGGAGCAAAAGGTTGCTCCCCTGCATGGAAGGAACAACCACATGTAAGCAATAAAATACATTTACCCTCAAACTAGAGTTCACAGCCACTTCTCTTGTCAAAAACAGTGCTGAAATTCAGTAAAAATCAACAACTGAGACTGAGAAGTTCATAGATTTCATAAAGAATATCTCAATCTCACTAAAGCATGCATAAAATTCCTTAGACTGATCTTCTTTTACCTGCAAGGTTAGCAGTGATTAAACAGGAACAATAACATTAAGTCTCAGATTAATTTTTCTACTTACAATATTTCATTTTTAGGAATGTTTTCTGTTCACTTTAGAATTACCGTGCTTACCAGGTTACCTGCATCTTTTAAACTTTGTTCTGAATTTCTCACTCACACCTCTATTGAGCACATCTCACCCAGGAGACGACACTAACAGTTTGCTGTACAGAAGAGAACTGGGGAACACCATCAAGCGCTGCACCCATAATCACTGACAGTGTTTCTATGCTACTCTTCTGATCTGCTCAGCTCTTCAAAGCTTCTTCCCAAGACAAGAGAAGACCTGGGATAGCTGTCACACCAGGGTCAGATCCTGGGAGACAGCATGGATGGTACTGTACCAGACTTGGTTTCCTCCATCTCTGTTCCTCTGGAAGTGACACAGTCCTCACAGCATATGAGATCCTTTATAGACAGTCATCAACAAAAATGTGGAGGCTCCAGTTTTCCCTCACTGATCTGCTGGCCACTGTGGTACTGGGCCTTGAAATGTGGTCTATAAATTAAGCATAAGTAAACAAAAAGCACCTCTAAGTAAAATAGCTCAGGAGGCTTTGCACTCTCAGGTACAATGTGCGGTACAGTGAAACCCTAGTTATGCAGAAAGTACCTATTTCATGTTATAATAAAACGGCACTCTGCTGGGTGACAACACAGTTTTCATATCATTTGAGTGCCTTTGAACTGAAAAAAAAAAACCCAAACAAATCCACAAAACATAGCTACTTTTTCCTAAGGACATCACATGGGCTACAGATGAGGCCAAAACTGAGTGCCACACTGCATAGAGAGTCCACTTGGAAGAGATTGAACTTCATCAGTGAGGGGATGAGCCAGGCCATGCTGACCCTCTTAGCAGCAAGAAGACAGCTGGGGGATTTCACTGCCTGCTACCACAGCTGATCACAGCAGACAATCTGATTCATAAATTCATCATCTTCTTGTTAAACCTCTGCATAAGGACAGAAGGGAGTTTTGATGTCACTAGTCCACTTGGCAGCCACTTGGAAGGATATTCTGAAAAATCATTACTCTGATCAAAAAACTCTCATCTAGCTTAGAGCTCAGCTATTCCTAGCCAATTTACATACACTTGTACTTAGGCCAAAATTATTCCTTAGGTTAAGTAGCTCTCCTTTTTTTCCCTGCTGCTTACTCCTGTTTGATGCATTTGTCTGAGCTGAAGAAGTTTTAAACTTTCTTTTATAGGTGATAAGTGATTTGTCTCTTTGGTCATCTTAGCAGCTCTTCTCCAAATCCATTCTAATTTCTATTTATCACCACTTTAAAAAATGGTTATTTAATGCAAAACATGTTCTAAAGTCTTCCATCTGCTGCAATTACATTAATGGCACAGCAGAAGCTTGATTTCCAGCTCTTACAGTGAGCATCCTTCCTTTATTGGTCTGTACAGTAAGAAGTCAGACATGACAGATGCCTCTAAAATCTGGATTTCTAGGCTTGCAGTTTTGTGTCTTAAAAACATTGCTTATTTTTAGATATGGGAAGCTGTATTGGGCACCATTTCTTTCATTTTTCTTTGGAGGTTCAAGTTAGCAGCTCAACATAGGTGCTATAGAGTCTGGGTCTATGCAGCTGTCATCACAGTCTCCTGTAATTCTTGTGTTGAATATGCCATTTTTTGCTGTTGTGTTGGGTTTGTGTGGCAAGGTTTTTGTAAGGGGGAGCTACAGGGGTGACTTCTGTAAAAAGCTGTGAGAAGCCTTCCCAGTGCCAGGTGAGTCCCAGACAGACACTCCACTGGCCCAGCCCAAGCCCATCAGTGATGATGGCAGTGCCTTTGGGGCAACAGAGTCACAAAGGAGAAGATAAATCTGCACAACAGCAACAGAAGAGCAACAACACATGAGAGGAACAGCCCTTCAGACACCCAGGTTAGGGCAGAGGGAGAGGGAAGAAATGCTCTGCACCAGCTGCAGAGATTCCCCTGCAGCTTCTGTTGAAGTCAGTGTTTAAGCAGCTGTGCTACTACAGCCCAAGGTGGCGCCTGGGCAGCAGAGATCCAGACAAGAGCAGGTGGATGCCCAAAGGAGGCTGTGACCTTGTGGGAAGCCTGTGCTGAAGCAGTTCATGACAGATCCATGTCCCCATGGAAGAGGATCCCAGGAAAGGGCAAGTTTGCTGGAGGACATAAGAACTCATGGGGGACCACACTGGACCAGTTTCTTCCTGGGGGGTTGCATCCCATGGAAGGAATCCACAGTGGAGTTTATCAATAACTGTAACCTACAGAAGGACTTGCATCAGAGATGTTTATGGAGAACTGTTCCCATGGGAGGGACCCACACTGGAGCAGAAGCACTGCTTCTGGAGCAGAGGAAGAGTGTAAGGACTCCTCCTCCTCAGGAGGATGGAGCAGCAGAGACAACGAATGATAAAGTGATCATAACACCCTTTCCCCATCCCCCTGTGCTGCTTTCAGGAAGGAAATAGAGAAATCGTGAGTGAATTTAGGCCTAGTGTTTTAAAATTATCTATTATTTTCTCATTATCATACTATGATTGGATTGGTAATAAATTAATTTCCCAAGTCGAGTCTCTTTTGCTCATGACAGTGACTAGTGAGTGATCTCTCCCTGCTCTTACTTTGACCCATGAGCCTTTTGTTATATTTTCTCTCCCCTGTCTAGCTGAGGAAGAAAATGATGGAGCAGCTCTAGTGGGTAACTGGCATCCATCCAGGGTCAGCTCACAGATACCTTACAGCACATCATAAGGCCCTAGAAGTTTACATATAGGCAGCTGGACCACATCCTAGTATACCTCTCCTGGGGGTATTCTCATCTGAACCAGTTGCCCTACGTAATATGTAAACATTTCCCTTTGGTAACATGAATTCCATAATCTAATATTCAAACAGATGTATCCAAAGTGTAGTTTTGAGTTCTGGTGAACTTTTATGACAATATTTCTTTAAAATATTTTTTGGAGTTTATTTTGAAAAAACTTTAATGGCAAATCAGGGGTTTTATACTTATTCACATATTTCATGGTACAAACAGCAACATGAAATACATAATCTATATTTTCAGAAATACAAGTAATGACATGACAATCTACATTGCTGCTAACATTCCTTAACATGAATAATATGATAATTAATATGTTCTAATTTTTGAAGTGTTATTATGAACCATTATTACCCAAGACTGATAGAAAAATCTTATCTTTTTAGATTAATCTATGTTGTAATTTTAAAATCTCATATTTTTGATCTAGAAAGTTAGATGACTGTTAATTATTGAAGGAACAGCTTTTTGCAGTATCCTAGAAAATTGTTTCTCTGCCAACACCAATGTTTTGGAAAGACCTTCTGCACTGGTGAGTATATTGGCCCAGATTCATCCTACTCTACTTTAGGCACCAAACCTAACGTCCTAAATTGCAGTCTAGATTAATCTGTAATATCTTTTACAGATCTTTCAACTGGCTAGGGCCATTGACAGAAAAGATTGCAGGGGTAAAATAGGATTCTTTAAAACTATGTTCTCCCTTAAGACAACAGGAAAAGAAGTGCAGTGTCTGAACACCTGTAGAGAAGGATCCTTTAATAACATCAGGTTTTTTTCCTGACAAATCTAGAATTTTCTGCAGTTTATCTTATGAAAGCTGTCAAATGTTTGCTATGAATGTAAGGAACCCATAGAATACAGTAACTACTTCAATCTGCCTGTATCTGTTTCACCTTAGTACATTAACAGATCAGAGCAAGACTCCCTCCTTCCAGCTAATTTTCTCTGACTCTTGCTTTACTGGCAGCACAGGAACTCTGTTTCAAAGGCTACTTCCAGGGCGGTTGCACACCTTTCTGCAACAGGAATGATGGCTTAAGGAGAGCCTGTTTTCCAGCTCTTACTTCCATGATGAATGGTCTAACTGCTCAGCAGACAGGCAAAAAATGATGATAAACTTATCTAACAATCCAGATTTCTCTAGCAAGTTACTTCTGTAATATGGGTAGCTTGGGTGTCTCAACAGGGCTTGAAGAAGCGCTTGAGTGGGAAATAAGTGCTCAACTCCCAAGTATGAACATGTATAGATCCTAAAGTTAGATGCCAAAGGTTCAAGCTAAGTCCAGAGCTAACTAGTAAATTTAGATGGCATTAAGCTTAGGCAATCCTGAAAGTCTCGACAATTAAATTGATGCCTGGGACTTAAAAAATTATCAAGCGACTAGATTCCCAAATGCAGGAATTTCAACTGATGTTTCTTATTATTTTTTGCTACCTGAATGTCACTGGAAAAAGAGGTATCTCCAGAGGATTATTCATCAAACTCTTTGAATTGTGAATTGTGACTGTGACTCTGCAGATGCCCACCAACATTGATTTGAGAGTCAACTGAGTTTTTAAGTTAATTATTAAGTTAAGCTTTAAGTTAGATGAGATGCACATAAACCTGATTACTTCTATTATTTTCATACTCCAGGTCTTGGAAGAGGATGCTCAAAATAAGAAATTATGCTTGATACATATCATATGGATTGAGTACCACCAAACATATTAAGTAGTAACTACTCATTTATATTTAAATACTTTGGTTAATATATGATGTCATTGCTGGACATCTAAGGGGCAGTTTCTCTCACCTCACCTGACACATATTATGGAGATTCCCTTTAGAGTCAAAAGGGTGAGGTAGGTATTTCATGATTCATCTGGTACACTGAAGTTGTCTAGCTTGAGTTGACAGGTGGCACACATTAGAAGTGCCCATCTCCATTGCCAGTTTTAAAGCAATTCTA
This sequence comes from Molothrus aeneus, assembly GCF_037042795.1. NCBI lineage: Eukaryota > Metazoa > Chordata > Aves > Passeriformes > Icteridae > Molothrus > Molothrus aeneus. Next base: position 57,342,565 of record NC_089647.1, on the reverse strand, counting down.
AATGGCTAGCTCTGATTTGGATGACTACAACTCAAATGTAGTAAAAATTAACCTCTCCCCAATTCTACTTGGTATACAGTAGCATAACGTGCAATTCTGTTTGTATGTTATAAAATAATAAAAAGATACATAAAGAAAAGCATATTTCTGATGGTAATTTTAATTTCAAACTGAAATTTTGTAAAATGTTGTAATTTTCTTTACAAATGGCTTTGGGGCAAGCTAACATTTAAAAAAAACTGGCTCAGAGAAAAATTGAAAATCTGGACATCTGTGAAGTAGAAATGCTCAGTTTGAGCAAGCCTTTTCACTTAATATGTAAGTATTTGCATAGATTATACTAGGGAGTGATAGAAATATTTGTTCCTTAAAATCAATCAGTTGATGATGTGTAGGTACAAAAAAAGTCTTTTTGTGTGGTTTGGAATAAAAGAGACCATGTAATTTTGTATTTCACACTTAAAGACACTCAGCTGAGAACGCCATGCACACATTACCATCCATAATTTAATTTTGCATGTAATTTCATGCACACTGTGAATCCATCTCAAGCCTACTGTGTCTACAGAAATCTCATATTTTGTAAGTAAATATCACTTAGGCTGCACACCTCAAGTTATTGTTAAGATAACCAATGAAAAGAGTACAGCCCAAAGACACATGTACTAATTTGATAAATTACTTCCACAGATGTATTTATCCCTTGACTAATGAAGACTTTAAACCCCTAAATAAGTGAACAAAGGAGTAATGTTCCCTGAAGCATTTGCCTAAAGTAATTTGAGGTTATTTAGCAACCAGCACAATGCACGAAGTCACTGTAAATTCAAGATTGCATGCTGTACTCTGTTCAGCAGAGTGCTGCACTCTGTTCAGACTTTACAGACTGGCAAGGAACTGAAAGAGCAGTTCATCCCCTGCTTCAGTGATTTCTTACGAGCTAGCTTGCCACAGACCTTGCTGGATTTTTAAAAAGGTTTTAAACCAGAAAAAAGTTAACCTAGCAGGCAACATGTATTGAGAAAAGTACTGAAAAACATTGTGCTGTATCTTCCTTTTCCTTCCATTTATTTCGCTTACTACTCTAACACAAGGCTCAGATTTTTAGTAGATTGGCTTTGTAATATATCACCTGCCTTGAGACTCCAGTGCAAGGTTACTCTGCTTCCAGCTCCCACTCTCTGCTTAGATGGAGTTTAGAAGTGTTTAGAAGAGAGCTGCTAGTTAATCTGTGCATTTCCATTGGAGTGGCCCAGCACGTCAGGACCAGATTCTACCACAGGCATCATCACACCTGTCCAGATGTCCAATATCATATGCAGCCTTGGATCCACATGGAAATCCACTGAGTTGCTTGATGAACGTTCACTGCACTCTTCCAGCAAGCCTGATGGACCCAGCCTAAACTTCTCCTACTGCACATGCACAGCTGCCTTGCAGCCACCACATATCCATCAAGGTGAGTGAGTGGAAATCCACAGAAGACAGAACAAGTCATCAGAAGTCCTTGATGCAGGAGCAGGAGGCAGAAAAGAAAGTTTGCGGTTTCTGGTGGTTAAGAGGTGAGGTGGCTTCGCCTCAGAAATGGCCCCACTTCGCAGACTAACCATCAGCTTCATTGCAGTTGGGAAAACATTGGAAATGTTCAGAGAACTAGAACTAAATAAATATTACTGGGTTTTTTTCATTTCTTAATTAGAGATGCTTAGGGAAGCTATTTAGAAGGACTAATTATAAATTAAATACTCCTTCACCAAGATATTTTTGAAGTAAGGGAGGAAGCTGTGATGCAGTCTGAAGTTATTATCAAGGATAATTGCAAAATTAAGAAGACTACAGAGAATCTACTGGTTGTGAAGGTTGGAAGCTACGGTGTTGAGCAAAATAGCCTCTTCTAACATCTTCACATAGAGAACTGTTAAAAGGACTGACCTTTCACTGAGGGGAAACAAAAAAGACCTGTAGATTGTAAGACTGAAAAACACGCACAAAGAAATCTGTAAAAAAAATTAGTAAGAAAATATTCTTGGAAACCTATTCAATGAATAGCAACTAAATTATACAATTTATTTAAACAAAAAAAAAAAGCACAACAAATATTTTATTTCTAAATAAAGGGAGGCTTCTGACATGATAATTTGAAAATTGTTATCAGTGTGTGAATTTCCTGTGAAGCCCATTTAAACTCTCCTCACAGGAATAAAAAGATTATATGCTCAAAGCAGGAAAATACACACTTTCTTCAGCAATCAAAAACCATTTCCAGGTTCACAGTTTTTCAGACCTATTTTAAAAGGTTCACAGTCTAGCATATAAAAAGGTGTGAAAGTAGGTAATTGCCTTTTTTCCTTTTCCCCATATATATATGAAAGCTATTCTGTAGGGTGCAAAATTCAACTAAAAATAGCTAAATGTAATTGTAAATTAAAGTAAAGCTGCAAGAGTGTTAATAGCACATTTTAAATACACTAAAAATACTTAATAACATGGGAAGTATATTTCACTTGGCAGATGCTGCCAGTTCATATGCAGAATTACTGCTTCCAGTGAAAAAAACTTGCCAAACAGACCTGATATCTTGTTTAGATATACATAGTATTTACAGGGAAGAAAATATTTCTTCATCTTTTGGTATGGAAGTATTACCCTTAACTTTAGAAAACCAGGATGTACAAGTTTGTGTGTGGATTGCACCTTAGGCTTTGAGTGGCATTGCAGATCAAAGTCTGGTGCTCTGAACCCTAAAGTAGGCAAATTAACTGTACATTTAACATGTAGCATTTTAATAAACAAGAAAACAAAGAAAAAAGTGCTACTTTGGTAAAAATAGGAATCCATGGTTGGAAGATGGCTACCCAGAGAAACTGTGGATGTTCCAGTCCCTGGAAGTGTCCCATGTGAGGTTACAGGGGGGCCCAAGTAACCTGATCTAGTGGGTGGCATCTCCTGTGGCAGGAGAATTGGAACTAGATGATCTTTAAGGTCCTTTCCAACACAAGCCTTTGTTTGATTCTCTGATTCTATGAAGGAGCAAGTCGAGATAATTAAAAACTCTGTCCATGGGCTAAGCCCTCTTCAGCACCTTGTTCTGGTGGGAGGATGGTGTCAGTCCTTCTTGAACCTCCTGTCTATGAAATTCTTTCCCTATGAAGAAAATGTTGTGACAGAGGTACCTGGCATAGAGCTGATGGAGAGGGCCACATGTGGCAGTAGGATGGTCACAGTTTTACTGGCTAGTTCTCTGCTCTTTGGGTGCCTTGGAAGCCAGGACCCCTGAAGTACCCCTTTCCTTCATCAGCTCTGGAGAGAGGCAAGAAGCTTTGAAGCACAGCAAGTCGAGACACCCAGCTTGGAGTCTTCCTCTAGAAGTCTATCAAGGCCCTTTCTTCATCAGAAGTACTTCTCTAGATGTCTAAAATTTTTTACAGAAGCTCAAAGTCAATCTTAAATGAGTTGGTTTTCCCTCTGTCCTCGTCCCAACATCCCTCATTAGGAACAGACACAAAAGTAGGTATAATATCTACTGTATTTATGTGTTGGAGATACTATCTGCTAAAATCAAGAGAAGACCTTGAGAGCTGAAGGAAAGCTATGGAAAAAATATACATAAATAATGTATCAGAGAAAGTACAGATTTAATAAGTAGAAAAAGTCATAGATAATAAATTTGACTTTTAAACAGGAACAAAAAATGTCACTCTTACTTGACTTGGATTTTAATGCAATCTTCAAGGTGTAAGAAGTGTGGAAAATCAATAGCAAATCCCAGTGTTCTTATGCTGAGATATTCAAAATGTTAGCTCTAATGGGAGTCGTATAAAAGCAGCCATAAACCAGTGCTGATCAGTTCACACATGTGCTGTAAAGAGATACAGTTCAGAATTTAAATACCTCATATATCTTTTATAAAAACCTCCCCCCCCACTACAATAATAAGTTTAAAAAACATTGCAGTCTTTCTCAAAACTGAGGCCACAGATGTGAAGATAGATAATTTTTGAGAAATTATTTTCTCTTCTTGGGTAATTATCATTAATGAATGAAAAAAAAAATCTTAAATCCTAATAAATCAGAGACAGAATTGACTGACCATGCATCCAAATTGCTGCATTATTCACACTGGAATTACTCCAAAGATTAGCTACAAATTGAATTTATGGTTTCATTTTTCATAACTACTGTGTTGTGACAGATGAGAGGAATCTGAGAAAAATGACAGTGATGGACCCAATTTCTTAGTGCTCTATCTCTAAGACAGAACTAAGCTATCTCTATTTACTGTTAGGTTTTGTGCAATCTATTTTGGCAAGCATAAAAAGCTTTTATGAAATACAATATATTCTATTTTATACATCAGCCAGTAAAAAAATCAGAGAAAACCTCAACATTTCATTTGAAAAAGGAGGCCAATCAAATTAAAGTGAAGTTTTACAGACACTGTGCAGACAAAAATACCACTTTATACCTATTTACAAGTTTATACTCTATCATCACTGTGCATTTTACTCTTTTCCTGGGGATCATCAATGTTTGTGTAATACACAGAATATTGAAGAAAATTAACATACCAGTGTATCATGAAGTGGCCACATCACACCAGGGTGTGAGATCTTTGTGGGGGGGGTTGTTTTGTGTTTTTCTTGTACTATTTCTAACAGAAATGGAGCTGGACTGGCCAGGGTATTGTGGCATTACAAGCTAGAAATAATAATTACAACTGTAATCTCCAAGTTCAACAAAGCTTCTGGGCTAGTACATAAAAACTGAAATACTAGACTACCAGATATTAGAGACAAATGTTTTGCTCTGAAATGGTTCTTATGTATAACTTGTATCAAAGAGGAAAAATAAAAACATGGGGTTTTTTCAGGTTTTCAAACGGGGTTTGTATAGTCCAGGCCTCTTGGGCTAGAAATAATTGAAAGCAAGTTTGAGATTACACTTAGGTCACAAACACAGTTGATGCCTGAAGCTTTTCAGGGACAAAAAAATATGAGAACATTTATAATGTAAGTTAGATAAAGTCAACACAAGTGCCACAGAAAACTGTAGTTTAGGTATTGCTAGCACACTAACTGAGAACCTGAATTTTTCTTTCATATTAGAAAAATATGGTTTAATAACAGCGCTAACAATGAAAGGCCAGAGTCTTCCACACTTATTCATATTAACAATCAACATCCTTTCCAAGCAATATCTGGTACAGTTTCAGAAGTTTGAAAAACAGGATAATCTATCCCACAGCACCCACTGATTATGGTGCAGGGTATGTTTTTGGTGTGCTTTTCTTTTCCAGAACAGAGACTCATCTAATGATTCCATGATGAGTACAGGAATTCCAGCAGATCCACTAGCTCTCAGAATTTCTAGCTTTTCTCCCATAATTCAAGTAGTAACATTACCAATAACAGTGACATTCATGATAATTTGATGGAGGTTTTCATTATTCAGTTCTCAACTGCATTGGTATTTGTTCATTTTAAAAATACCAAAAGCCAAGGACAGAAAATATTTTGCTCAGAGAAATTCTGCCAAACAGAACCCACATCTCCAAAGTCTTAGTCCTATTCACCAAAGTCCTCTAAAAGTCGATATGAGTATTTTATCCAGAAATTAATCTTAAACCATGGGGGTGATGAACCCCATCATGTGCTACAAAATGTTGGTTTCCTGATTTTTGAATTTAATGCATCTTGAATGTGCTTTGTACCATGCAGTCATATTTCTTCAGAAGATAGGATAGAAATCTGGCAGGGGAAGACAGAAGATAATACCTGCTCAGGCCTTGCTCAGATGTGCAATGAATCCATGGTGGGCATCCTGGTCCAGCAGCGGGGTAATTCTCCCTTCCCCTGAATACCCAAAAAGTTCCTTGTCAACTCCAGATACATTTAAAAAAATTCCATTTGCTGTCCTGATATAATGATAAAAACAATGGCATAAATATGCAGCAGAATAGATCAAGGAAGAAAAATTACCTGCCTTTGATGATAATTATATATAACTGTCAAAAAACTCTGTGGTTTTCAAAGCACTGCACAAAAAAAGTTAAACTAATGAATCAACACAACACCATCCTAGTTATTACAAAGCAAATTAGGTGATGTTAACCTTGTTTTACATAAGAAAAATAGAAAAGGAAGGACCTTATGTTTTAAACTTGGCATAATTAGAGCAGCAGCACATTTATGATTGCACACACATACTTTCTCTGTGGAAAAAGAGTCCTACATTGTTTATTCAAGGTCACAAAGAAAGTTTAAGGCAAAAAAAAAAAGAATAGACCACTGCTCCTCCTAATTTTTAGGCCTGTATTTTAAATGAAAGGCTCTCCCTCAATATGCACACAAGAAATTGCTAGTCTTATTCTTTTAAGTTTTTCACTTTGGCAGATACACAATCTATATGCAAATAGTTATGCACTTATTTTTCTGTAAGCGCATAAGCAATGATTTGAACTGGCTGCATTAGGGAGCAGAATGAATTTGGCAACAGAAATTATAGATGTGAATATTTTCATGTCCACTCTGTCACAGCCTTAAGACCCTGGTTTGGCACAATGAAACCAATGGATGCTGAATCCCAGTCAAGCAGAGCATGAGGTGGACTGTCTCCTAGTTTTCAATTTGTTTTCATAATAAAGGATTTTTCATGGAAGAAACATGATCAATTTGAAACAGGGATAACAGTAGGTACTTCTAACAAGTATCTTATTTGACCTGACTGCTCTTTGGTTTGAACTTTGAACACGTGTTTTTGTTTAAACTGAACTCTTTTACGGGAGCATAGTTTGCAAAGAAACATATAGGAAAACTTACAGCATTTTCTAACTTTCTCATTAGTTTCTACTGTATCTAAAAAATTGGCAACTTCATTAACCATTTTTTAGACATTTGCATTCATTTAATTTTCTACAATATTTTTTAAAAATTGAATATTAAACTGTTATTAAAGCAAGTCAAGTTACATCATTATAAGATTGCACATAGAATATTGTCTGCTGTGATATTTCTCTATGCTTACTAACTGCATTACTTTCTAATATTATTTGAAGCTACATATCGCAATAGCCAAAAAAAAATCTGTAATGCTCAACAGTTTAGAATACCTGCTTTTGTCATAATTTCATGAGAAATGTACAAATTTAAGCCTTTTTATTCAGTTTAGATGTGAAAATGGTATGAAAGGATCAATAAGCCTAGAAGAATGGAATACCTCTCTCCTGTTCTCCAGCTAGCTTCCTTTCAAAGTGCTCCTAAGAGTGCTCTTTCTTACTTTACAAGTTCCTATCAATGAGTAAGAGCATCCGTGGTACATGATGCTGAGGATTATACGCATTTGCAGAGCTGCATCATCCCATCCCTGAACATTGTGCTAGAACACAGTATTCTTTGTTAGAAAATAAAAAGAGAAAAATAGAATTATCTAAGTGGAAAAGTAAGCACTGAATGGTAGTCCTATTACAAGTCTGAGAGGGAAAATAAACACAAGTAACTTAACCACTGCATTTACAGTGTCTAGACACTGCAGCATTTCAAATGCCTAATTTAGAATTATGCTCAGTTAGAGGCAGACTGCTCTCATGGCTCTCTGTTTCTTGAGCTGTGTTCCTAATGGTTTTTGCAGTTTGCAGCATTAGACTTTTCTGTTTTGTTCTGTTTGTGAGTTAGTGTGTTTTGCTGTATTTGCTTCTGTTCACAACAATAAACACCAAAATATCATGACAGTGGTTCCCAATGTGACAACACTTGGAGCTATCAGTTAAAAATGTAACAAAGTCTTAGATTAAAGCCTTTACCATCCAATTTTTGAGACTCAGAGGAGCTGCACAGTTCAGATAAATCACATAGACATCTCAAGTCTCTGTGTGTGTCAAAAATGAATGCGAATTGCAAAGCTTTTTCCAAAATTTACTCAACCAAGAGGTTCAAAGAGTTTTGGAAAGTAGCAGATTTCACCCCAAAAAAATATGATCATTGAAACTGACTGAATTCTGAAAGTCACATGCCTTCCTTAGAGAAGAATAAACACCAATAATGACTCTGGATCATGCAAATTAATCACTGAAGTTCTGGAGTTCCCCTAGTTATCAGTATCAGTTCTCAATTATCAGTTAAAGCAGCAGTTGCCACAACAACAGGATTATTTCCATTGGTTTTAATCTCTAATTTTGAGGTGATTTGTTCTTTCAGACTGTTCTACATTTCCTCTTCCTTTAGCATCAGAGCTATATACAACAAAAAAATAATACATCTCCAATCAGAAAGTTCTCAAAATTGTTTGTTAAATCTCTGGATAAGTCCCTGTGCGGAACGTAAACAGCATATGAAACCTTGAGTGAGCCATCTTTTTTTGGAGGAAATTTGCAGTGAGAACAATGTTCTGGGACAATTCTCACAAGAATAAAAGTTACTGACTTTTTATGTGGTTCTCATTTTCACACATCCTGTCTTACTTCAATATATCACAGCATGGAACTCCACTGTGTAAAATACTTTTCTAGTCAGTGTACACACAGTCGTTCATTAATTAGGAGCTCAGGATCTTCTTTGCCCCAACAGAATACAATTTAAGAATTTTGTACTATGGAAATGTGCTAATGAGAACTATAAAACAGCAAATACTGTGATATTCACTGTGCTTTCAATTTTCTTGCATTTATTGTGAACAAAAAAGATATTTTAGTCCATAAGAGTCTGTTTTTTTTTTATTAGGCCAAGGAGAGATAGGAGATTGACTTCAGTGACATCAGACATATTTTCAAATGTGGAAAAAGCAAAGATAAACAAACCAAACTTTATTGATGGGAATTCGCTGGTAGAGAATTAAATTTTATGCATAAAATGTATTTTTAATGCATTATAGCATTTAATTAATAGACTACTTATGTATGGAACAAGTTTTCTTTTTGCAAGTATAACCAACCTCTTAATCTCACCATTTCAAGTAGTTTGGGGTTTTTTTGATCTAAGAGGAACTGGAAAAAATGAAGTCTTTTTCTATTAGGATCCAACATGTTCTGCTATAGTTTTCCTATAATTGAAACTAATGCTGAGTGAGGGTAGCACTCCTAGGTTTTGCTGCACAGTGTTATTCATGGATCAATTAAAGTTAGAAGCAGAATATTTGTCAAAAATGTATCCAGACCAGTAGAGATTATGTGTGGGGCAGAGGGGAAAAAAAAGCAGCTCTCCATTTTTTAGGGAATTAATAATCAATTTTTATATCTTCAGTTAAATTAGGAAACTGATTTTTTCCAATATGTATAGAAGTCATTTTGACATATAGAAGCATGGCAAAGTAAGACATATTGTAATAATTAGCTGAATTATTCCTGGCATGCCATGAACAATTACAGGATTAATAACTACCCAACCAAATAGTGTTATGTTGGAATAAATTGACCGACAAGGGTTTTCAGTTAGGAAATGAAGCTGAGATGGATCATCAATAAAAACTACTGCAGAGAACAGACTTTTGAGAACTTCAGTGTTTTACATTTACAAAATATGGATGTGATAACTGTGCTTAATGACTGGAAGAAGCAATTTAAAAATTCATTTAGATTATTTTGCTCCCTTTAATTGCCTGGTCAAAGCCACTGTCTTTGACAGACACACTAATGTGCCATGCAACCTATATTTAATTTTGTGTCCTGATCAAAATGAAAAACCTGAGAGAGCCCTTAATTAACTCCCTGCCTTCTGTACAGTTTTTACATTTGCAATTCTGCTCAGTTTACTGCAGGTGACAATGGGTTACTTATGGCATGCAACACCCTGACATAGAATACAACACTGTTTATTAGGAAGAGTGCAATATGCAAACTCAGACTGAAATTCAGCAAGGTATTTAAGTACATTTCTTAAGTACATTAAGTACAATTTGGTGCTTGCAAGAAATCCTATTTGCTACAACATAACTACTACTACTTCCAATGAAGCCCACAGTTTACTACATAACGGAATCAGAATGTTAATTCACAATATTGGAGCTTTTCCACCCTTTTTGTAAGAGATAAGATTTATATCAACAGCACAGGAGGTTAAAACACATATTAAAGCACAGATATTGGCAGAGCATAAAAACTAGCACAACATAGCTACACCAGAATACTCATATGGACTTAGAGCCGTGTTTTAATTGCTTCACTGAAGCTAGCAACAGGAGTCTTATGCCAGGTGAACATTAGTCCAACCCTATAATTTTATTGGCCCTCCCAAAAGAGGACTACGATTTATTTTTTCCACCATGGCTTTTTCTTTTTTCAGCCTATGAAAGAACACTCTCCATTTTTTATGTTATTTTCAAAGTGCACTATTTCAGAAATGAACAAAAGAAAACTTCCATTAACTCTCAATAGCAGGTAATATTGACCCATTATGTCAATGAGGAGTCTCTGAAAATGCTGCGTTTTTGTGGGCTCAAAAAGCTGACACACAGCAGGCTCTTGCAATCCTTAAAGCTGGTTACCACACATCCCGTTAAACACAAAACTCTTGGTGAGGAGACTGCTCACTGATTGGATCACAAGACTGATAGGATCACAAGACATGACATTAGGGGGCTGGGCAGAGCCTAAGGACTTGCTGGTCCAGACTTTTGTGGAGGCAGTACCAGCTGCACAGCAGTGTGGGCCGCGGAGAAAGGAGGCAGTTGGACTGTGAGGCTGACTTGGGAAAGTTTCCCTCACGGCTGATCCGTTAGGGATGATGAAAGGCCTACAGAAGGTGGTAGTGGAGCTCCACTTCATGACAGGGGTCCCACTGAACAGCATGGCAAAGGCAATTCACAGGCAAAAGCAGTAGTGTCAATAACTGCATGCAAAGACAGCTTACTGACATCTTTACTTTTTTTTTGTATTTTAGGTCTTTTGGAAAGGAAAGGTGCAATCTTAGATTAATTTTTCCTTCAATGTGTCCTTTTCCCCTCTTCTTAAGGTTCTGTCTCAACTCCCTACCTAAGATTCTGGCAAAAGTTAAGCATCTTCATTAGATCAGACTGAACATTAAGTGCTTAATCACATATTTTCTTATGCCTGTAAGAGCAAACTGTCAGGCTGTGCCATACAAATGAATTTGGATACTTTTCAACTTATTCAGACAAGACTTCCATAGGCAGCTGCGTTGCTTGTTTGTTTTTCTAAGCCCACCTGCTATCCCAGCACTATGTAAATTTGAAGTCTTTATGAGTTTGATTCTTCATGTTTTCTATGTTCTTTGGAACCATGTGTTGCCAAGATCACTACACCCTCTCATCCACAATGTGACCTTCCTGCAATTTAAAGCTTCCTCTCCCCTGGGAGTCTCTTATGCACTTTTGCATGTAATGGGCAACAGATAAGAAACTAGCACCAGAAAAACAAAAACAAAAACAGAACAAACAAAAAGAAAAAAAAAACAAACAAACAAAAAGAAACCACCACACACACATACACACACGCCTCCACACCCCACCAAACAAAATAATCCTCTTGTTTACAGTTTTGAGGGGGAGGAGGCTGGAAGATCACATGCTTTTTTGGAAAAGATTTTCATGTGACCGCCATATTACATCTGCATGCTGCTATCATGCAAATAATAATGAAATACTACACTATTCAGCTAAGAAGCCATTTAGTCCAACAAAGGTCAAGTTCACAATACCCTGCAGACCAGATATATATAAAACTGTTATCAGATTTATTTCCCTTCTAGATCAGTCCATTGAATTTACATACTTAAACAAACTAGCATCTAAAATTTTTCTCCTCGTCATTGCTTCTTTTATAGTCCTCAAAGGAAATTATTTTAGTTTCACATTTTATCCTGCATATCCAAGCATATCCTCACCTTGTTGCTGAAGATTTAGAGACCATTATCATGCATGGTTATATACCTGCTAAATTGACTTTAGTCTTTCAATGTGATCTAAATTGTGTTTAATCTGCTCCCTTAATACTAATGGTGCTCTGAGAGGTGAGCACTTCACAAGCTGAGGAACTTTAATTTGATGCCTTTTGTAGAGCCCAAATCTTCAAACACATCTTTACATGGATAAAGGCTCTGTACTTTCTGCATCAATATTGTCAATGTATATGTAACCTTTAGAACAATCTCACTGCAAAATTATTATTTTCCCCACAGGAAAGACAAATCACTCATTTAATTACACATTTACCTGCTCAGAATTGTCTTCAGCTGTGGCTATATGACACAGCAGTTTTCCCACACAACCTCACTGGTGGGGTTTTCTGGGGAGGAAGTTATTCCACAACTTTTTTCCTCTGGGGTATTCCTATTCGTACAGATTTGAGAATACTGTTCACAGGTTTTCCAGTTGTAATCTCTTTTCTTGTTAACATAAAGGGGGTAATATTCTTTCCTCATTATTATTTCTGTCCTCTTTTGTCATTTATAGCTTTTGATGAAACATCAAAATGTCCATGTGTAATACCTAAAAACCTCATACTTAACACAAACTACCCAGAGAAAAAAAAACTGGAGAATATAGGGATAAAAGCTAACTTTGAATCAAGTTGTCTTTTGCTCTGCAACTTAACAAGACTGCACTAATTGTTTTCAATCCCCTGCTTTTATGTATTTTATTGTTTGTACAACAGATGTACAAAGAGCTTTTAACTAAAAAGAATCTATTGCATACATGTGAACCAGGAGGGACCCATTTGTTTGAGTAATTTCCAATAGGAGGGAAAAAGAAAAATTTAAAAACACTAATGTAGAAAATTACCCCTGGTTAAAAAAAAAAAATATGCACTATCTTCGGCCTTTTCCACTCTAAAACATATGTATATAGAAAAATAAAGCACTCATTGCTGAGATTTGTCATGTCAGAGAAGTACAGTTTTCTTTTCCTAGAAAGAAGGGACTGATCACCACTGAGGTGGTGGTGAGCTGTAGGTGACTTTGGAGGTATTGGGAGATGGCAACTGAAATATGTATCACTGATACTGTGACATTCCAGGGAAGATGAAATCTAGATCCCAAAACTGGAACACCATTGCTTTAAGCCAGTAAGCCACAGTGCCTGATCCACCCTGAAACATGAAGGGAGAACACATCTGACCCAGCCACAGAAAATCTCTGAAAGCAATTGATTCCTTGTACTCTTAGCACAATTTTTGCCATAAAATAGCAACCTTTAAATAGTTACTTAAAATTTTGAAAAGCTCACTGCCATTATTTTGCTCTGAAATATGCCTGGCTTTGACTAAACAAAAGAAAGCTTCCATTGGCCTTTTTATTTTTTTTCTCATTTCACTCTGAGCCTGGAAACTTAAATTTTCAATACTTTCTGCTGTTGCCATATCTGATGAGTATCACCTGCCATAGCATTCACCACAGTGTCAGAAGTTGTTAACCCCCCTTGGCAGATTTTTGTTTGTTAACTTAGCTTGTCATTGCCAGCCTTGAGGTTATGCACACACAGATGGCTTATAGGCCTCGGTTTTCCTTTGTGTTTATTGTAATTGGAGCTAAAGAAGAAACTTGTAGCAAGCAATTTATTTTAAGAATTTCATTTTTTCCCATTCCGTCTCACTGCCTATCCACTGGTCATGAATCTAGCCATCATTTCAATTTTACAGAATAAATTCAGGAAAAAAGTTGTTCAACAATTGGATTGTAAACAAGTCAGTGGCACCTTTTGCTTTGCCAGATTAAAGTTGTTAGAGAAGCAGTCTGTTCAAATATTCCACCATTACTTCTTTCTTAGATTAACTTTAGGACTGAGTGCCTGGAATTGTGTGTAAATGCTGGCATTAATAAATGCAAAAATTTGCTTTTGTCATAATTTCTACATGTAGTTAAGCTCTCTTAGCCTTTATTCTTTTCCTACAAGAGTCTTCCAAAGTTTTACTGATCAGTAGGTTTATGCTAGGGGCTCTACAGTGTACCTTGATGAGTATAAGAAATAAGAAAAAGAGAAGCACATCATGCCTTTATAAAGAAATATCTAATATTCACAGCATATATTCACTTGACTCAATTTACTATTCTCAATGGGCTCCATGGTTTTCAAAAGAACATGAAGCAAGTGCAGTTTCTTTGTGAAACTATCACTTTTGCCTATATCTGCCTTGTTTTTGCAGAATAATTCTTTTTCTGGTACCAAGAACATTGTAATCTGACCTGAATTTTAGGATGGGCATGATTAGCAGCAATTCATGCACAAAAAGTCACTTGCACTGTGAGTAGGCTGAGCCTACTCTCCTTTTTTTATTATTAGCAAATTATTTTAGAATACTGATCCATTCTGCACAATGAAATGAAAGATACAAGCCAGTGAGTAAAAAAAAAAAAATCCACAATAAAAAAACACCAAAGCCAACAGAGAAGCAAACACAACCTTCCACAGAAAGCCTACACACAGCTTTATTTGCTCCAACAATACCAAAATGGTTGTCAGAGGACTTCCAGAGTGGAAGAAACACAACTTTATTGAGTAGGAACCCATTTCAGAAAAAAAGAAAAAATAACCACCTTCTTTGGGCTTGAAGATCTCAGCAGAGTGCACTGTGGGAGGGAAGGGAGTCACTGCAAGAAGCTCTTCACAGAAGGCTTACTTTCAGTGGTAAAAAACTGTCTCTTTTTCCATGTGCAGCTGCCTGTAATGGCTCTTGTAATGTGTTAGAACAGCAGCTCTCCCCCAGAGCTATAAAGAGCTGTTAGTGTTTTCTTTCCCCCTCTTAACATCTCAATGCACATGCAGTGTAATTAGTAGACTAGACCAAATAAATCTCATTAAACATTTTGTGATTTGCCACATATCTATCTATATGTATATATGTGTATATATATATATATATATATATATTTGTGTGTGCAAGTATGCTGGGGCTTATTTTAAAAAAGATTTTCTCTTTTTTTCTCCACCTCTGTTCAGAGTGTATTCTGGACTCCCCACATGGGTGCACATGCCCCTCAGAGTACTAAAGAAATACACAAAGGGTTTTGAAATAAAAGTTAGATTTTTCCTCCTTTCTCCTGAAGCCACTGCCCCTACAGTTTGGAAGCCTTTCCTTCCTAGAAACCTCTCTTTCTTTCACTTTTCCATTGAAGCATTTTTTTCACTGAAGCTCTCTAGTTTTGTGTCTGTGTTCTCATGCTAGAGGCCACTGATGGCAAGTAGCCAGGATCTCTAGGCTATCACAGGTCATCCTGAGATCAGCGGACATGCTAATGACCCTTTGTTTAAAACAGATGTCAAAATAAATTAAATTGTTTAGTGGCTCAAACAGTAGGAAATACCAGAAAATACAGTCAGACCTCTGAAACTACAGAGAAGGGAGCAAACAGGCTGAATGGATATTTTACTCCTACTGTGTTCTACTCCAGTGCTCCAGTCCTTTCCATTTCATTAAATCACCTGCTAACTGACACCCGCTCCCACAAAATTCTGTAGGACTAATATGACATTTTGTGTCTCTTCTCAAAATGACAGAGACAGAGAGAGGCATGTGCATTTCACCATGGGCAGAGGCCACAGGCTCTACCTTCTTTATAGTCCTGCTGTGCATACCAGTCTCTGACCCCAGTGTACCAGAATCTGGCCCCAATTTTAGCATTAACAGGATCTGTCACTGAAAACAGGATTGCCTTTTCCTCAAAGCTTTTTTTTTGTATATAACTCATAAGCCCAGAGATGTATAGAACTGATTTTTATATCTGATCACAAATTCTAACTGTTTCTAACTAGTGTTTTTTCACATTAATGAAGTTACATATAATGTTAGGGAAAAAAAAAAAGAAAGGTTATCTTAAACATTTTTGTGCAATAGAATATCAATAGATATTTAGAACCATATTTCTCACATGTGCAAAAAGGCATCTCTTCACTGTAGCTCTGCTCTGACAGCCAAAACTGGCCATTAGCATTGTGTAAAGTAATTTGGGTTCTAAGTGATCATTATATTAATTATCTATATTCAGGCAGATGACATCAGCCTTCAAAACAAACTTCTGCTTACACCTCCAACCAAAGTCTGAACATAGCAGCAGATGTCGATGCATATTAATATACAAACAGCTGATACAGCCACTAATTCTGGAAGCCATTTCCAGACACATGAAGGACAAGGAGGTTCTCAGAGCAGTCATCATGGATTTATGAATGTGTCCAACCTGATAGCCTTCTACAGTGGCGTTACTAGCTTGGCTGGTTAGAGAAAAGCAATGGAAGTTATTTATCTTGACTTCAGTAAGGCTTTTGAAGCCATCTCCTGTAACACACTCATAGAAAAGTGGATACAATACAGTTAGGTAGGTAAACAGTGATGTGGATCAAAACTTGACAGCCAGGTTAAGCAGGTTGTGAACAATGGCACAAAATCTGGTCAGGACTTAGTCAGTAATGGTGTACCCCATGGGTCAGCTGTGGGTCAAATAGTGCTTAACTTCTTCATTAATTACATCAATGATGGGATCAAGTGTGCACTCAGCAGACAACTTGGTGCTGGGAGGAGTGGATGATACATCAGACTTGGTCAGGTTGCCATTTGAAAAGACCTCACTAGGCTGGAGAAATGGGCAAGCAGGAACCTCATAGAGTTCAACAAAGGAAAATGCCAAATCCTAGATGAATAAACCCAGGCACCAGTATATGATGGTGAACAACAGGCTGGAAGCAGTTCTCCAGAGAAGGAATGGGCATCCTGGTGGTCAAGTTGAATGTGTCATCAATACTTCTTGAAGCAAAGGCAGGCAATAACATACTGCATGAGGAAGAGCACTGCCAACAGGTCAAGGAAGGTGATCCTTTCCCTCCATTCAGTTCTACAGAGGCCACACTTGAAATTTTGGATCTATTTCTGGGCTCCCCAGTATAAGAGAAACATGAACACACCTGAGAGAGTCCAACAAAGCACCAGAAGATGAGTAAGGGTCTGCATGGAGCACCTCTGATACAAGGAGAGGCTGAGAGAACTGGGAGGACAAAGCCAGGCTCTTCTCAGTGGTGTCCAGTTACACGTCAAGAGACAATGGGAAAAAAGTAAAACACAGGGGGTTCCATCTGAATATCAGAAAAAACATTTCTGCTGTGAGCATGACCAAGCACTGTAACAGACTTCCAGGGAGGTTGTGAAGTCTTCATCATGGAGACAGTCAAAACTTGACTGGCTGTCTGTTGTAGCTCACACCGCTTGAGCAGGAGGGCTGAACTTTGTGACCTTCAGAGGTACCTTTCAAGCTCACTTGTTGTGTGATTTTATGATTCAGTAACACTGGTTATCAAAGAAAGGAGATATTATAGAAAAGTTGTAGCTCTTTGTGCACCTTTTCCTAATGTTCCACACAGTTTTCTGAAACCTGTGATCTTTTGAGAGCATGGTTTTAAGGTATTAATAAAAGAGTCGCCAGGACTACTTTTTACTTCAGATTCATTCTTAACCTGGTCAGTCCCTAAGCTGATGAGTGACACAAGGAATCCCTGTGAATGGCAGACAAGCCTTGCAGTGAAACTTCCCCTCCTCCCTGCCAGTCCCTGAATTCGGACATAGAAAACAATCATATCAAGCAAAAAACATCACTCTAGCCAGTGCTACCTTGGCTGCAGCAGAATCTCCATTATGAGTGGTAATATCTGCTCTGATTTCTCACCTCTCCTCTTGACAAACAGGAGGGAAAATAGTCAACACTCTTCCCTGGAGATGTGTATCTCCCAACTGTGGGAACCCATAGGAAGAAAGTAAAAGCATTTCCTTTCACATATGGGATGGACTGAGCTGTAGGTAGAACCACAGTCTGTCCTCCAAGTGCTAAAGCTATTTTGTGGGTCAAACCAGATACATACTGTACACTGCCTGGTGATTTTGGAAGGCTTATTATCAGCAAGCCCTTGCCAGACTATTTTACACAGCATCCTTTCCAAAGTTCTTATTTATCTTGCACATTTTAATTAAATCATTTCACTTTCATATCAGCACTAATTCTGAAAGAGGACTCAACCAGTATTTGTTTATAAAAAGCTTGTTATAAGCAAAGCACTCATTAGGCTTTGCCTGATAATCTCCACTGTTCATTATCACAGGGCAATTGCTATTGCTGTATCATTAAGCTTTAAATACTTTGCTCCCTTTATCTTCGTTAGTGATACATGCTTTAAATTATCACAAACGTGACACATTTTATCCCCCTTAGCTGACACAAATGCCATTTCAGAGACTTCTGCTATAATAGTAAATATCCTCCAAAAAGCCTCTCTGAAGAGCGTTTCTTTCTTTCAAAAGCCTTTTCTCCACATACTCATTAGCTGACTGAACTCAAACATAAACCACATCTGTTCTCCAATGGGAAGCCACAAATCTCTGCTGTCAATGAGAATCATATACTTCCTTAACAAACCACTTACATGTATTGATTTAAGGAATTCTCTTTATTTTGAAAACAGTCTCCGTAATATACATTACTAGTCATTTTGGAAAAGAAATGGAACAAACTGATTCTTTCCACCTCCACACAGTATATCCCTATTTAGAAAACAACAGCCCTTATAAAACCTTTTCCAAGTGGGAAGTCCTCAACAAAATGAAAAATAAATGTGTTTAAAAGACATTATTGAACTGTGATTTTTCTTGGAAAGCCTCTATTTTTCTTTTATTGTACTGGAACAGGAGTGAGTTTATCTGAATGACACAGATAGGTGTAAAAATTGTTTAGGAGGCAGCTCTGGCATCTAAGTTCAAATAAGCAATGAGTGATTCATAATGGCTGCCATCCATGGCTGCCAGACCTTGGATCCTGACACAGTCAGTGCACAAAGAGTTAGGGTACCTGAACATTATGCTTCCACCTGAATACAGTCCCTATTTCTCTCTTCATTGTATAATATCCCTCGAGGCAGAGTAACTGCAAAGCACAGTCTCCATTTCCACACTATATGCATGTAGCTTAGCATGAGAGAGCATTAGAGAAATTTCCATAAAAAACATGGATGAAAAGTAAGACGAAGTAGAATCACTCAAAGTTTAGCTTCCTCAACTGATCACATATTTTACATTCAATAAAATCTTTAGGTAAAAATAGGAATGCTTACTGGCACAGGTGCCTAGAAATTCCTCATCATGCCTTATCTGTCCTCACCTTATTTAACCTTGTCATATCTCAGTATGCCCCTTTTCTACCTCAACAGGCTGTCCACTACACCATTTTGTTGGTGCATTTTTGTTGTCTTTGCTGCATTTCTCTTCTTTGGGCATCTTTTGCCATGATTAGGAACTTGAAGGCAAAAACACACACAGTTCAATGAGCTAACAATAATTATGGGTTAATAGAACCCCACCAGGAGAGATCAGTGATACATTTGCCACCCCTGCCACAAGTTACCAGGTGAGTCTCTTCAAGCCAGTTGGTAGCATGGGGAAGCATAAGACCCTATAGACCTGCAGAACAGGCAGATCCTCAATCCTGCTGATGTAATCTTCCACCTCACTACATTTCCTCTCAGAGTTTTAGACCTTATCAGGTCAGTATTCTTCTGAGTCCTTGACTTACAACTACTAGCACAAAAAATTCACTTCTCTCTGTTTTTATTTTTCGTATTTTGAAAATATTTTCTTTTTTTTTTTTTCACAGCAATACTACTGTGTCTTTTCTCTGTAAATCTGAGCCAAGGTCATACAGCTGTGCTTCACAAACCCAAGCCCTGGAGCACAGACAGCTGAGCCTGTGGGCTCAACCCCTGTGGGCTACTCCACAGGGTTACAAGCTTATATTTTCAGCTTGTTTACTGAACCAAATGCATAGCTGGAGAAAGTTGAAGATTATTTGTTCCATACAAACATCAACACAGCCTCCACACTAGCCAGGAGCTGATTATCCAGGGAAGAAAACAAGCAAATCAAAAAACCAAAACAAGGAAAGAAGGGCACCACTCAACAAATTTAGCTAATAGGCATCACGGAGCTATACTGGAAGGCTCATAAAAAATAAAGACAGATACACAATCAATGGTATGACTCAGTAATTGCTTTATGCATGTGAGCAATGTTTTCAAAAGTCGAAAACAATGTCTGCAATAGAGATGTTAGCAAGACGCAATGCTAAATTCCTCAAATTCATTAGTGAATGTCATAGTGCTGGGTAATGAATTATTCTTGACACTGCTAAAGTCTTCTGTTGTCTGAAACCTTTTATCTTTGGCAGTCTAAAGTAAATGGCAGAATGGAAACGTGTGCTTCTCAAATGTATCCTGGCATCTTCTTGTAGGACAGAAATTGGCATTTTGTTGACAATTTTCATAGAGCACTTCATACTGCATTGTCAATATTCCATCTAGTGAAATGTCCTGCATCCAAAAGCAACCTAAGCTGAAAAAAAGTTAATAATCAAACATAATGCATCTTGCTGATTCTGTTCCCTGATGACACAATCCCTACCCTAAAGAGACAACCCTTGATTTTGCAGCAAAGGACAAGGTAAACTGGTGCAGCAGCCAGGCATTTACAGTATCAGAGGTTCTCAAACTGCCATCTGTGAACAAATGGTCATGCGGCTTTGAACCTTCTGTCTTATTTTTTCAGCTGCTCAAGCTCTTTGAGACAATTAGAAATAAATTTTCTAGCATTCAACAAAAAAGCACATTTTCCTAAAATTGCATTTACATTTGCAAAATAATTACTTGCAAGCTGAAATACAAAGTGGGAAAGGAGTGGATTCTGGGTCTATGAGTGAAACACGTGTCTCTCAAGATAATCTTAGAATGATTTCATTTACCTCTGATTGCTGCTATGAGTTCATTTCTTCCCAGCTTCCTGTAAATAAAGCTGCAAATAATTCTGTGCTTTAATATGTTGTCTCATTTGGGTACCTATACTCTGCCACAGTGCACGCTACTCCAGTCAGTTTTACAATCCATCTGCACAAACTTCTAATGGCAAGATCACAAAAGCTGGATGCAACATTCATGATGATGAGGTGCCAGATGCACAATCTCTTGTTGTTTGCTGCTGCTTTGTGTGAAGAGCTCATTTATATGAAATCCTAGTCTACCTCCCTTACTCCCAGTGACTAAAGGAGTAGTTTTTCCATTGATTCCATGGGACTACTGTATACAGACATTTGTGTTTGAATACGTACAACTCAGTGTGACTTAGTGGCAGAAACTGGCGTGAGGAAGAAGTCATCTGTGACTAGGAAAGGCTAGAAAACATAACGCAAATAATATATACAGAAGGGTAAAAGAAGACAAAATGGCAGAATCCTGAATGAAGCATTTCATCTGTCTGTATCCATTCACAAGCAAATAATTAATTTCGTATGTCAAATGTGTATGGAAAGTCTCCTGGAGTGGTTTTCACTTAAACGGTTTCAGCTGATATAGGTGAACATTTGTTTTACTGCTTGATTTTCAGTTACCACTTTTTCTTTCAACTTACCAAAAACATGTTTATGCCATTGCTAACCATTTGTTTACAGAATTCTGTTTGAGTATTTGTAGCATTCAGTGAAAAAGTGCTTTAAGTACAGTATCTTTCTGACTCTTCATTCCTTAGCAAGAAATCTATGTAAAAATACCTCACCTTTCAGAAAATCAGCTGAGTTAACTCTCCTTCATAAAGAAACTGTTTAATTCTTCTGCAGATACCTCTCTTAGATTTTCTTTTGATATTTATTGAATTCTTATGCTGCCTCTTTCTCTATTCTTTTGCAGGTAAAAGTGTTAAGATCGTAAATATATCTAAATGCTTACATACCTATCTAAGCACACGTTTGGGAACTGTTAGTATTTTGACTTCATTTGTGTTTCATAAAGTTTTTTATGGGAAATGTTTATTTCTTGCAATATTTCAATCAGGATTGAAATCCTTATTGTGTATTTCCCAGCTCAGTTTGAAAAGGGATTTAATGCTGTTTAAAGGTGATGTAAGCACACCACCGTTCTATACCCCAATCAATGATGTCAGTAGAAAAAACTTATTTCTATTGATTTAGTGGCCTTTGAATTAAATGTCTACCAAAAAAATAAAACTAACAAACCAGCAACTGTGACTTAAGAATATGTCTGGTACCACCAGTAGTGTAATCTTCATAGTTCATACCCTTATGCTGTGTGCATATATTCATATGCATATTCATATATATGCATATATTCAGCTGTATGCACCAGAAGTTATTCAGTTAATTATATACCATAAACCTCTGTGGTCACAGTTGCCTCCATTAAGCTCAATATAAAATGTAGGTAGTGATCCCTTTCACAGAGGACATATTTTTACAGAAATGCTTAGTTTGCACATAAAATAAAGGTGTACTTTGACCCATACATTGTTTCAACAAACGCAGAAGAGGATGAAGTTGAAATTTGATGCTGTGAGAGGTGATATAAGTCATGATCATGTATTAAATTGTGGAGTCCTGGAGCCCAGCATGGAATTATGATGGCTGTCAATTAGCTGCCTCTTGAATCGTTCTTCATCATGTGCAAGTACAAAAAGGTCCTACACTGATGTCTTCTTCAGGCTAAAGGCATTGAGCTCATGCTGCATGGACACATTCATGACAATCTATCACAGGGAAAAAGCCCTAGAAATCTAAATGAATAAAAATAATGTTTTCTTTTTCCCTATAAAATATTTTATAACTAATTTTGTGATAAAATAATGTTAAAGCTATATGAAACTGAAACCAGAACACATATAAACACATGCCAAGCCATTAGAAGAAAGCCTTCTGTACCAGCAGAAATAGGAGTAAACAGGGACAGGTGACAAAAACGTACAACTGTTTCTGTAGCACTTTTCGATTTTCAACATTTTTATAGTTATTACTGAGCTATCCTTCTTGGCACTGCAAGGTGTTAATGGCTGCTAGCAAGCCTGTCTTTGAACTGCAGACAATCACAGACATCATTAAAGCTATTGAGAGTGCTAGGCATTTAGGCTAAGTGTAAGAAACTACTCATGTACTAAAAGTGCTGAAACAGTAAATGTGACTGTCCAGAGCCAGACAGAAAGCCGTGATTGAGCTAACTCGGAGAAAATGAGAAAGCCTCCTTTCTCCCATAATTTTAAATCTGAAGTCTGACCAGCTGCTTCCCTCAAGCTTTGAGCAGCACAACCAGGAAAGGAATGTCAGGAGACACTGAGATAAACACCTCAAAGCACAGCCACTAATGGAGGCAGAAGATGAACTTCTGGGAGAACAGGACTCTCCAGGAAACACAGAAAAAAAAAAACATCTCACATCACCTTGAAAGAAGTTGGAGGTTGAACTTGAAAAAAGGCATTAAGTCTTCCAATAAATCCCTTTTCTAGCACATCAGAACAGGAAGATTGCTGGAGAGCCTGTGCCTACATCTATTTCAATCAATGAGACTGAGAGCAGGGAACAAGGTCAAACACTGGAGTACTGTAGTCTCCACTCTTTAATTCCTTGTTCATTCTTTGACTCTGTTTATATTTTCCCCAAACTCCTATCTCTAGGACTAGTGTTCCCTAGGGCCCCAACAAGCAAGTTAGATGTAAGGTAGTTGGTAAAACTTGGCCTTGGAACATGGAATTCACCTGCTAGGTTTCCCTTCCTTAACAAAAGGCAGAGTCCAGAGTGTCAACAGAATCAAGGAGTGCATAATGAATGAAGTTAAGGAATTTTCTGTATCTGCATTGCAGTGTAAAGAAATCCGAGGAAGTTTGCATTTCATACCACTTTTTATTCAGAAGTTCTGTCTTAGATCAAGCAATTTGCTGATTTTATTAAGAAAAAAAGAGATTAGGAATCAAATGGATCAATAGAAAAGTCACATATCATCAGTTCTAAATGAACTTAAGTTGAAATAGCTGAATTTACCACTGCATGTCAATTCTCATTTAAAGCTGCCTTGTTATCAGAAGGCTTGGGAAGTAGCTAATATGGCACTAGTCTTAAGAAGTTACAGGGAAAATCTGAAAACTACAGACCAATAAAAGATCTAGCATGTTCACTGAGTACATATGAGTACAAAGCAATTAGGCTGGTTTATGGGTACACATGACATGTTCTAAAACAGAAGAGTCTCTCTTATAAAGAGACTTTTATGTCACTTTTAATGATGATAAAATCCACAGGAATCCACTGAGGGTGCCTTAAAGCAAGTAGAAAATAATCTAGTGCAATTCCCAAAAGACAGGTGTCAGAGTCCTTTGCCAAAGGTTGTTTAGGAGCCCAGACTTGCATGGCAGAGCAGGGAAGGTCCTCACTTATATAAACAGCTGGGAGAAAGGAAGAAAACAATGTGGGAGTAAATAGTCAGCTTTCACAGTAAGAAGGAGCCATGAGTTGTTTCCCACAGGAATTTGCACAGGTACCTGGACTGTTTAAAATATTCATAAACAATGTAGAAAAAAAGGATGAAAGAACTAAGATCACTCACAACATTAGGTATTCTAGATTTACTGTGGAGAATAACAGAAGTGCTGCATAGATATTATAATACTTCTAAATAAAACAGTGAGGTACTCTTTCCAGCCCTAACCCAAATGGTACCGGCTGGTAGTAAACCACATTATACAGTACTTTCAACTGGCTTTATCTGATCTTCTTAAAGTTACCTTAAAAAGTATGAATTTGGTTTGTTTCTTTTTTATATTTATGTTCAAAGGGAATAAAAAATGTGAGGGCAGAACTACTTCATCAGAGTGGCATTTCTGTAGCAAAGAAGCACATACTGATTGTACATTTGCATTTGGCTTGAAGGTAAGTATGGATGTTGCAGTATTATACGCTGCAAGTCTGTATTATATGCTGCTGGAAAACTATGTGGGATGGAGTGAGCCAAAACTAGAATTTTCTCACCCAGCACATACCATCTCCAAACCTTGAATGAGCATTAGTTTGGAGAGTACTAGTTGTACCAGTTGGCAGGAGCCATTTTCTGACATGCTAAAAGTTAAACAGTGGCCTAATTTAGGGCTCTCATGGCCTCAGACCCTGGCTCGTGCTTTCCTGCTTTGTCATTTGTCAGCATGGTGTGGTGACCCCTGACACTGTTTTTGGATAAATCCTGGTAACTTTTTGGGAAGGCAGGCAATTGAGCCAGGATGCTTCCTAGTATAAACCAGAAAACCAATAAACCAATGCTGTGAAGACAGCAAGGAGGACAGTAAGAAGAAGGCCAGTCTTTTTTTTCTTTTTATTTCTTTTTTTTTCTTTTTTTTTCTTTTTTTTTTCTTTTTTTTTCTTTTTTTTTCTTTTTTTTTTTTCCTTTTTTTCAGTAGGAAAAGAGCATAGTTCTATTTCTGTAAGCAATGCTAGCCACCTTGAGGGACAAGTGATCATATTGGATCTACTAAATTTTCCAGCATAGATAGATGCTAATCTCAGTGGCACAGTGTTTGAAAGCCTTTTATTGCCCTGATTCAAATTCAGAAGGACTACATGACAAGGCAAAGAAATAGTGAAATTCAATATATATGAATTTATAGGAAGGATCATGGGAGGTGGAAAAGGTCCTAATTTTATGTATGAACAAATGAGCTCAGAGATGGATAATAATTACAGAAGTATGAGATCCTGGTCTTACAGACCCAGGAAAAATTCACCTTAGTGATTTCACCAGTAGTGATTGGGGGTGAGGAAAAAAAAAAAGGGAAAATTAGGAACTATTAGAAAGGCTGATAGCAGTCTGAAAAACACATTCAAAACTTCTGCACAGCACTGGAAAGGAGAATATTATATAAGTCTGTAAAACCACAAGTAGTACAGGAGGATGTCTAGGATAAGTACAGCTAGCTCTTCTAGTACCAAATCTATAAGTGATCAAATGAAACTAGCATGAAATTGGTACCTAACAAATGAAACAGAGTGCTACCACTCCCTCTATGATTTTTAACTGCCAACACCTTGCCCCACAGCCCTCACTATAAGTGGGTTCAGGAAGCAGCTGGGCAACCTCACTGAAATCTCTAAAGGAAATCTTGTCTCTGAGCCACAAATTACTGGTCAGTGGGAGAGTATACAGGGAAGTATCAAATACACTTGTTCTGATCCTAATCTCTTTTGCAGGCCTCTGGTTTTGGCTACCATCAGGCACTGTGACAGATGGACCTCCAGTGTGGCTTGGAACAACCATTGCTACATTCTTGTGCTCTAACTGGGTTTTACTACTACGTTCAGAGGTGCAAGACTTTCCCAGACTCTTTTCAAATAAATAGGATTGCTTTTTGTATAAACACACAAGACTGATGCTTGCAATTGATCTCAGATTATCCTGACAAAGGTTAAAATATTGACTAACTCCTTGAAGCCAAGCAATTGTACACACTTTACTTTGCACATACACACGGATATACACAGGTGCTGGCTCAAATGAACACACTAAATCTGTGCATCTTCGCTACAATGCAGGGAAGCTAATTTAAAAAAAAATCCAAAGGCTGGCATATTCAAACAATAGGTTTAAAAACACTTTACAAGTTTTAGTATCTATCCCATGAATGTGTTTGCAACTATCTTGCAGGAATGTTTAGCCAAAGGGACTTAGTTTTTATCAGACAGGGCGTGAAGCCAGAATGTCTGCCAGTGTGGCAATCTGATGGTTGGATAATTTTTGTCAAATGAATGTGTGTGAAGTGAATTTGAAATGTACAAATTCAGACCCTTGCAAGAGTACGAAGTCATGTAACTGTCACCACTTCCAGCAAAACCTGAGCCGCTCACATTCGGCTGCCAGACACTTTGAATCAGCTGCTGCCAGACAACCAGCTATCTGAGACACCTTTCCATGCAAACACTGGATCAGAGATTTCTAAAACAACACGATTATTCCTGAGTCTCAGCCACTTCAAGGTAAGAAACACGGAAGAGAACATAGATTGAGTTAGAAATAAAACAGCTCCAGATAACAAGTATGGTAAAAGATGTTTACACCTTGCAGTATATTCAGTTGATTCAATGCCTCCGCTGCATGCTGTGATGGTGCCTGTCTGGGGGCAGAGAGATCACTTACTTGTTTATGCAGGATTCCTTTCAGTTCGAACCTTGTTTTCCAAGGAGGTTTTTGCTACTTTTCATGCATTGTAGATATGAGAAGAAGTCAGTGAGGAGGAAAAAAAGGGGTTCAGAAAATAAGAGTCAGTAGCCAGTAAGTGTCACAGTTTAGCATTATAAATGTATCAACAAAAGACCTTCATGCTTAAGTAGGTGGAATAAGAAATCTCAGGAATCCTTTATATTTAAGCACAATAACATGATGACAAAAAGGCCCGTGACAAATAACTTTGTGCTCTTCTAATGTGGAGACACTGGGATTAATAGCCTTTAAAACCTTCCATTCCTCTTACATTTGATAGGGGTGCCCTAAGGGGTTGGTTTTGGGTTAAACCATAGAGTGACACCGACTCATTTGAGGTCTCTTAATGCCTGTCTAGGAACTGCTGGGACTGGAGCACCTACTGCTAATGCTTAATGTGCTTTGCATTAGCACCTCATGTCAGGAGAACCTGACATTGGCAGATAAATGGATGTTTTACAGTGCAATGTTCCCTTCTGCTTCTTAACTAATCAGCAGCAGCAGGAAAGGCAATAGAGGGGATTTGACAAGGTTTAATCACAATTCAATTTGAAAACAAGTAAGTATAGCTTGAAACCTCACTGGCACAGTTTTTACAATAACTTCTAAGCCTCCTAGCCTATGGAAAACAAAACAAGGCAATTCAAAACAAGTAAACTAATGATGATAGAGCAGCTGGCATGTGAAGATTAAAGAACACTTCACAACTTCACAAACACTACTGTCAATATTTTGTTGAAGTGGGAGTTATCCATGGTTCATACATAAGGAAACTGTGGCACAGTGGAGTTGGAATCATTTTTTGAAAGGAAATCCTCAATGCTAGGCTGCATACAGCCATACACAAATGTGGTAGGCAAATTACTTACTAAAGGTAAAATTGTAATTTGTTCACTTTCCATGTTCTCAGCTGAGAAAAAAATAGGCTTCACCACAGCTTTTTATTCCTCTTCTGGCTGTGAGAATTGCTGAATGCAATCTAGAGAGATGGATATCCCAAAAATGCATAAAGGGAAAGGATACAAAATTGTGCAAGTGTCACCTTCAGGGCACTCTAACATCACTGCCAAACTGGACAGCCTGGACACTGGCTGTCAGTACCAAGCTATGATTTATTCAGACGGCCATGGGTTGGATGGGGCTTTTAGGCCTATCTTGGGAAAGTTCAGTGTTAAAATCTAACACTAGAATGAGGTAAAGCCAAGTTTCTTGGTACAGAGTTTGAATTTTCTATGTGTCATTTCTCCACTTCATCCTGTAAAATGACCTCCCACCCCTTTTCTTAGTTCAGCAGAAGAAACAAGTACCCTCAACAGCAAGTGTAGCTATAATGACAAATGATTTTACTTCACTTCCAGTGGCACCCTGGAAGTTTTATCTACCGTTAAAGACATAGGTATGTCATGCTTAAGCTATGACAAATAATGTTACTGAGATGGCATTGCATAAAAGTCAGGAAATTATGCTCTCATGAAGATTTAATGGGATTCCTATGGTGTATGGTGTAATTAGGATGCAGCATTTTAAATGTTGTAAACAACTCCTTTGCTGTTATTTTGTAGCAATGTACTTACATGGACAACTTCAGAGTATTTTCTAACTTTCAAGAATTTAACATTGCTTTAAAATCTTATGCAAAATCTACATTAAAATATCCACCAACAAATGAAAACATTTTTCTTGTGTTTTTTAAAAGCAAAGAAGTAAACTTGATAATGCATTACTCCAACAATCTAGATAGATAGATAGATAGATAGATAGATTATAGAATGATAGATAGATAGATGATAGAATGATAGAATGCTAGATAGATAGATAGATAGATAGATAGATAGATAGATAGATAGATAGATAGATAGATAGACAGAGCGAGCATATTTTGACCTCTGGGACTACAGCACAGCAGCATAGGCTGTTTTCATGGTAACCAACTAGATGGCTTCTAAAGAGCTGTACTAACCAAAGAAGTGATGTATTCATGCCTGAATGAAAAAAAGTGGTCATGAGGGAGAAGTCAGTCCAGGTCTTTCACTCTCCTTTTGTATTCCACAGACCTAGAGAGCTTGGGTATTATGGGAGCAGTGTGCCTTAACTTTCCTCAGCAACAGTGGCACTCTTCTAAATTCATGTACGTGGACCAAAAGCTACCTGGAAAGAGCAAAAGCTGAAAGAAATTTCATGCAACAGATAAAATACATTTCTGCTGCCCTGAAGTACTGCTCCTGCAAAGTTAGTTCACAAACAAGAGAAACTTCTCAAGGATATTAGCAATAGAATGCTAGGGACAGACTAACTGCTATTAAAACTACTAGGGTTTTTTTCCATATGATAAGGCTTTTATGATATTCCTTCTTACAGAGTCTCAAATCTTCTTCATTAGGGGAAAAAAAAAAAAAAAACAGAAACAAAACCAAAAGACCACCGTACCCTTTTGAGTAGGGGATATTTAACGTAGTAGTGGTATGCATTGGTACTGGTGATGCTTCATGGGTCTCCTCACCAGTTCTGAATGATTTCAGAGAGTTCAGAAAGCTGATGAAGTATGAAAATACACAAATGAGTTTTTTGGAGGCTGGTCCTGTACCAGAAATGAACACATGGATCAGGAGTTTTTACAAATAAACTGCCAATCAGAGAGGTGTAAGAGGAAGAGGGGATTTTAGTTTGGTGGACTGAAGAGCCGTTTTCTAGCTGAGGAGTTATGTGGCTTGCACTGCCTCCAGCTCATTAAAGGGGAAATCAATTTTACAGGGGACAAGCTGACTAGACTAGCAATAATGGCATTAAACTTACAACAAAAGGGGAGATTAAAAAGGGGCAGCAAATAAACACTCATTTAGCACAGTCAAGTTGTCAAGAACAAAATTAATCAAGACACTGAATGACAGAAAGAAAATAAATTCTTTAATTGCCTATTCATGAATGGCAGGAGCTTGTGTGGTAAACAGGAAGAGTAGGAACTACTTGTACTATGAGAATGAATTTGACCTGCTCAATATTACTGGAACTTGAAGGAAGATTCTGTGATAGGAATGTTAAACTCACTCTCTCTAAGCAATTTAGGAAAAACGCAGTGGCAAGAGGAGAGAAGAGGCACTATGTGGCAATAACTGATTTCAACACACTGACAACTATGTAGTAAATGCCTTTGTGTTTACAGATCAATCTCCCTTGTCACAGAGACTGTGACAAGGACAATTAGATGCCGGCAGCTACTTACCATGAAACTATCCTGTGGAGATGATTACTCCCTTAAATCCCTTCTTAAAAGGTCTATGAAGAAGAAGAAGAGAAAAGGCCTTTTGTACTGTATGAGCTTTTAAAAAATAGGTTTTTCACAGGTATCTGGTTGAAAGGTGTAGCTCTACAGACTTGACATTTCCAGTAATAATATACCTTTGAAATTCTGAAAAAATGATTGATAAAAATTTCCTAAATCAAAAAGTTTTGTGTCTCTCCTTAGAGAATTCTGTACAAGATATCCTGACAGCTAAATCAAAATTTATTCCAGGACTAAAAGTTAGCTATTCCTTAAATGAAAGCAAGAACTTGATTACATTTGTTGCATACAAATAGAATGCAACACAACATCTATTTTAAAATGGCCTCATTGAAACAGGACACGTTTGTGCCTAATTCAAAAGAGGAAGAATTTCAAAGGAAAAAAGTATGTGAGCAATATTAAAGATATTTAAAAGTACTTTAAGAGATGATTTAAGAATTGCTATCAAGTCTATTCTATCCCAGTCTAGCTGAAAAGATGAAGACAATGTGAAATTTTAGATATAAACAAGTTGGGCAGGGAGCCAAGAGAGAAAATGGATTAGATAATTTGAATTTAGGATTTGAATGGCTACCAAAGACAGAAGAATTTAGGTGGAATTCTATGGCTATCTGAATTTAGTATGCTAAAAAGAATGTTTAATATATCTGGAGTAAAAGCAACCTTACAGAAGTGTTTGTCCATTGTTAAATGGAAAGGATGCAATTGTCAAAAATAACACAGAAGACAGTGAAATGCGGAATAAATATTTCGGCTCTAGGACTGTGAAAAAGCCAGATGTAGTCACATCATTTGAAGACAGAGATGAAATGTTGCACTTAAAACAAAAAAGGCAACGTGTTCCAAGTACCAGCTATCTAGGCTGTGTCTTTTATTTGAAAATGCATGTAGGTATGTTAGGAAAAAAAAAAGAGCCTAATAAGCTTTGTTGGGCCATTTATTATTATTATTTTTAATAAATCTTAGATTGCTGAGACAGGTCCTGAGCGTTGAAAGGAAGTCAAAGTTATATCCGTATTTTGCTTTCAAATGGGGGACATCATCTACTTGGATTTCACCAAGGCTTTTCAGAGAGTGTCCCACAGTCTCCTCCCCAGAGAAGCTTATTATGCATGACAGTCTAGACAAGAGGTCTGACCAGGAACACACAGAGTGGTGGTAAAGATCTCCTTTCCAAACTGGCAACCTGTCACAAGTGGGGTCTCCCTGGGATCAATACTGGGCCCAATGCTGTTTAATAATTTATTTGGATAATGGGATCAGGTGCACCCTGATGAAGTTTGCCAAGGATACCAAACTGAGAGGAGGAACAAGCACTCTGTAAGGGAGAGCCATCCTGCAGGAAGATCTGGGTAGACTGGAAGAGTGGGCTAAATAGAACCTTATGAAGTTCAGCAAAGACAAATGTAAGGTCTTGCACATGGGAAAACATATTCCAGGAGTCTGGCACAGACTGGAATCTGCCCAGCTGAGAAACAGCTCTGTGGACAGGGGTCTGGGGGTCCTGGTGGACAAGCAGCAGAATACAGGTGATTGATGTGCTGCTGTGGCAAAGCAAGCCAACAGATTGCTGGATTCTATCAACAAGGGTATCACCAGCAGAGATAAAGTTATTGTTCCACTCTGCTCAGCACTTGTCAGGCCACACACTGGAATACCGTGCTCAGTTTTGGTCTCTGCTATACAAAAAAAAGATGTGGACAGGCTGGGAAAGGTCCAAAGAGGGCCTGCAAAGATGATGAAAGGACTGGGAAGCCTGGCATGTAAGGTTAGGATGAGAGAATTGGATTTGTTCAGGCTCAGGAAAAGACTAAGGGGAAGCCATCTCACAGTATTTACAGTGTGGCTACAGCAAAGATGGAGACTCCCCTTTTACAAGGAGTCATATGGAAAAGATGATGGATACAAGTTACTACTGGGTGGATTCCAACTGGAAACAGTAAGAGCATTTTTCACAATGATAACAGTGAGCCACTGGACTACTCTTCCCTAGAAGTTGTAGATTCCCCTAAAATGGACACTTAAGATTCAGCTGGACATGGTGACTGGCCACGGTTTTGCCAAGAGTGGTTGAACCAGATGATCCTTGAGATCCCTTCCAACCTGGTATTATTCTATGAATTCTATGATAAATGGGGTAATCTAGGTAAATATATGCCTGTCTGTCTGACATCAATCTTGGGAAAAGTAATGGAACATCTGATGGAGAAACTGATGAATAAAGAATAGAGGGTAGCATATTTAATGCCATGTAACATGGTTTATGGACAAAAGAATTTGTCAAATTATTGAGGTACACATTTTTTATGGGTACAGAAGTGTGAGGTAAAAGCTGCTAGATTTCGGAAGAGAATTGCACAAAAGCAGGATGCAAAATATTAAATTAATTTTAAAATGGCTAAAAGACAAAGCTTATAGACAATTTTAAACTGGAAACATTAGGAGCATGTGCATTGTATTTGATGTTTTTCCAAGGTTGTGTTCCGGATTCCATGCTGCTAATACATTTTCACAATAACCGAGAAAAAAATTAAAACAAAACCGATCAAATGTGCATATGAAAAATGTTGAGAAAATAGTAAACAGTAAAGGGAAAGATCACTCAAGCAAATCCATTCTAAGCCTCTTGGTAAACTTGACAAGGATATTGTTATCAGGCCATGGAAACGACAGGCTCCACTGAAGTTTTATGAGACTATTCCTGAAAGCAGTTTCTGCACATGCGACTAGGTTTGCAGTCAGATGACTTTGGAATATCTATAGAGCAATGACTAAAAGTATTTGATTGATTCGTTGGTTGTTGTAGGAAAAGAAAGTTATTGGAGGTACATTGTACTTCACATATAAGAAAAGCTGAAATTCCAGTTTACAAACCAGGTACATATAAATCCTCAATCTTCCTCTTCACATGTAGTCCAGACCTTCTAGTATAGTTCTTTGGGAGGGAGAAGAAGATGGGAAGAGAGAAAAATGGCACAGCTACAACTAGATGGTCAATTTTATTCAGATCTTGTTCAATCAGCATCCAAACTAGGCAGAAGTTAGAACACATACTGGATTTCCCTTGAATTTTTGTTGCATAAATGTCCTCCTTATGGAAATTAAATGAAAGTCAAGGAAGAGAAGGATGCAGAGGAGACAGATAGAAAGGGGTGACTGAGTGCTGCACCAATCCAGCTTTTTCAGCACAGCAAATGAGACAGTGATCAGCACCTTAATCTGTATTGAAGAGAATTTGTCCCAAATTTATTTCAAGTTTCCCTACCTGGATTACCTATTTATTCACTGCATAACTTATTAAAAATATTTAAATCTCAATTTTCCATACCTCTGGTGATTCTGTATCCATACTCCTTTGTTGCTATTTAGGTTTGCAACTTGATTGGCTCAAGAAAGAGAGTTTCATAAGGAAGAACTGACCCAGAGAGATGAAATGCATATTATTACACTAGATGGCTGATTAGCAAAAGGCAAGTTTATCATCTGGGGTTTGCAGTTCTCTGGCATGTATAAATTTGGCAGTTCATCATGTCAGAATTCTCCTATCATCCAGCTAACTCGATTCTTCACTGTGGGTGTATTTACATTTCTTTAATTTGCCCAAGAGACATGTTTCCTTAACAGAATAATG
Source organism: Molothrus aeneus (assembly GCF_037042795.1). NCBI lineage: Eukaryota > Metazoa > Chordata > Aves > Passeriformes > Icteridae > Molothrus > Molothrus aeneus. The sequence goes on along the minus strand of NC_089647.1, from coordinate 57,308,669 downwards.
TCACTATGTGCAAGAAATGCAGCTGCTTTGTGGATCCACCTCAGTGTTAAATATTATGAACCCTTTTATTATTCCCAATAACCACTCATTAGTGATGCAGTAGATCATGCTGAATTACAGAGAACTCAGACAGCTTTTTCTAGAATATCACTCTTCCCCACAAAGAAATCCGTGTATTAACTATTACCTCTTTTCATATTTCTCATCTGCCTTACCTCCCCTTCTCTGTGGTTGGAAGCTCTTTATGTCTTCTGATCTCAGACATAGATAGTCACCACCTTGCAAAGACACACGTCTGAAAAGGATGTGCTGGTTTTGTGTGCCCAGTTTCCTACTATTGACAACAAGACATTAAATCATGTGCTTATAATATTTTCACAATTAAAATTAAAATACATCTGCTTTCTTTGTTTTGACCCTATAATTATTATTAAAAACCTGTTCTTAAATGCCATGTGTTAATTTTGTCTGTATTTGTCAGGCTAAATGTATTCATGGTTAGTTTATATCCATCTGTTTCCCTGCTGATGCCATCTCCTGAGTTAAATACTGCAAGTTTTATCTTATAATAGTTTTATGGACAGTAACATGTCCTTCCTTCCCTTTCAGTTCAGGAGGGACAGCAGTCTGAACCAACCTAGCTCTATTCATAATCTCCCATAAAACAAAACTCCCACTTATTTCAATATATTTCTAGGACTTCTGTGTCCCCACACCACATTAATTGCACCTTTCTTTGAGGCAGGTGGCCAGAACTGAATATTGCTTTTCAAAGAAGGTCCCTTAAGATCATGGCCTTAGATCTCTCTGATCTCTGTTTCACTTTCATATCCCAGAACTGATTTAACTTTTTAAGTGAATACATCAAACCAGCAGCTCAAATTTATACTGTTTTTTTAGTAAACAAATTTTTTTTCATCTGCTTCTGCTTCTGACTTATGACAGCCCCCCTCTTATTATTAGTCCCTAAAATTGGTTCGTACTTTGTTCTATTAAAATTAATCTCATTTCTATTGTTCTTCTTCTCAAGACATTGCAATTTTTTTGTTACTATAAAATCCTGATTCTCTGCTGTGCTGAAAATGCCTCTGAACTTTGAGTTATCATTAAATCTTGTTAGCAAACTGTAACTTTATGTGGCACCTACTCTGCCACAATAATTAAAGTGTTCTACTTTCTTTACAGCTGGTGTTGCAGTGTGCTGAACTATAGCAGTCATGCCTCTCTGTAAGAAAAAGTACACCAATCAGAAAATATCCAGGCTCTTAATGACTCACGTCTGGGTGAAATTCCAAGTTTCAGTGCACGATCACAAGTTAACCTTGCGCTAGCACATTACTGTAAACGTAAAACACACAATATTGTTTTTTCACTTCAGTTTCAGAACAAAAAATAGGCTTACAATGCTATAAACTTGAACATTTGATTGTTTTCATCCTACTGATGCATTGAAGCAAAAAATAACCTTTTCAATATCTTTTATCACTAAAGAACGCTGACTGCTCCAGGGAATTAACCCATCTAATGCATTCAGAATCTTTTCTTGCAAATTTTGTATCAGAAAGTCTGTTTTTATTTTGGAAAATGCAAGTAAGGGAAAGATGGAGGAGATGGGGATAATATTTTCACTTGGTTCCCACATGTAAGTTGCCTCTTTCTTTTCTCATGAGCTCAAATATCTCCCTCTTGAGGGTTAATACTCATTATTACATTTTGTGTGAATTTCCAAATGCATGTGACATTTGGTTTGAGTTTGTTCTTTCTGCTGATAAAGAAAGCACATACCCTTGAAGTAAAGGATGAATAAAATTTTAAGTCCTTGTGCTAAAGAACAAAACCTAAACAAAGGGATAGTGGTGGTGCAGCTTGACAGTATGATACCAGGATCTAATTCTTATTCATCATAAGACAAAACATCTTTCAGTTATTCTTGTCTTTGACTTTACCTCTTGGACTTTCTTATAAAAGATGAAACACATCTTCCCCTTTGTACCCAAGTATACAATAGGTGTCCTAGTTTAAAAGAGAACAAACAATGAACCAAGAGAACTGGGAGGCTGACAGCAGGGAAGTCCATCCCCCTGAAGGCAAAACACACTTCTTTTTTATTAAAGTGTGTCATGGTCATGCTAAAAGGTATTTACAGCCCTCGGTCACAGTGTTTTAAAAACACCTGCTGTGTCAAAATGTTTCTGGAGAGACATGGACCACACTAAGATGTGGAAAATCAATCTTCTGTTCCTCTTTCCTTTGTCTATTCCTGTCAATCATACATTTCAGAAACCAATTATGCTTATGATAGCAGAATACATTTAGCATTGCAGTAGTGAGCACATGTTGTAACTGACAGCCAGTGGTGAGGAACTTCATATGCACATATTTAAATATCTGAGTCATGTAGTACAATTTTTGGCTGGTTTTGCCACACTCCAAGATCATCTTAGCTTAACCAAATAAAAATCTTTTTCTTTTTATATTTTTTTGATAAAGTGTTCATTTTCTGAAAAGGATCTATTCAAAAGCCTTATCCCAGGAAACTCTGAGGACACTGTATCACAAAAACTAAATATGTACAAGGTTCAAACGATCATACTTGTAATATATCATGGGAAATATCTGATTCATGGCTGCATGGCTTATGAATCATTATTGCCAAGGTATGTCTAGGAATCCCATGACATTTAAGTAGTTTCTTTCCCCTAAAAGTACTGAGGGATAGTCTTTGAAAGATTATCTATATTTTAATATTGATATTTTTGTTTTCTTTCTTTTTTAACTAATTATGTGTTCTAAACTTTTGTGTACCTTTTAACTGCTACTGGACTATCCACAGCATGGAATATCTGGCCACATCTATGGGCAAGGGGACAGATTACATATGGTGTCATAAGGGAGAACAAATAGTTTTAACTGTTAAAAATTCAGGGGGGTCTGTCCATTCAGGTGGCAGAGCTTTCTTGGCTCACTGATGAACTATGGAGAGGACACTGCATGGCTGATATACAGCTGCCAAGCTAACCATACCTGTTCAGTAGTTTCACAAACAGCTACAAATTTTTTTTTCCACAGGGATACACAGCATCAGCTGTGTGAATTGGGGTACACTGGCCATATTCTGTATAATGCTTTTGTGAATATTTTTGTTTTGTTGCCAGCTGAGAGGATCACCATGGGAAACAAAGAATAAACCCTTCTGGAATACAGCTACTCATTTTGAAATAAAAGCTGATTATTCCTTTCTGGCATGACAACCTCTCCAAAAGCACCTTTTACGATACAGCAAGAGCATCAAGGTTTTATTTTTCCAATTTCCAAGGACCACAAGTGCTTTTTACTAATACAAATGTGAATAGAATATTTCAGTATGCCTTGACATGCTGTACTAACCCACAAATAAATAAGCAGTCACAACAAATTTTCTCCTGCATCATATCAACATTTGATGTGGCACAAATATAGCAATATGCCTGAGGAAACTTCATGCTTAAAGAGAATATATGTTTCAAATAAAAAGTGTAATCTCATTTATATTTTAGTGGGCAACAATATATGCACAGGTAAAATAACTAAAAAGCAGAAATGAACAAATTCAAAGACAGAAGAGAAAGAGAAATAGATCTATATATTTTTTCACTACCAAAATGTTAATCCATAACATACTTAGCAGTTTCACTATTCCACCATTTCTTGAATAAACTTGCCATTAGATAGCTTGGACATTGGACAGCTGCCTAAATGTAGGTGCTTAGTGCCATCCTGGATTATCCAGCTTCACTTTCATCTGCCCTTCTTGGAGCAGATGAATCTCCTGTAAATTCTGTGCCACACCCTCATGCTCCAGGCTAACATGCCAGACACTCTTGCATGTACACTGTGACCCTATGTGTCCATTTTAGCCAACAAAATCCCATTCTACACCTCTGTCCCACAACTGGACATATAAATTTAGTAACCCACAAATGTTGTGGGTTGCTTTGAGCTGTTGGGGATGTCTTAGGATACCAGAGACATGGTACTGGCTGACATACCATGGGGCTTGATGGAGATCTGTGCCCTCCTGGAGCAACCCCAAAGTTCTCTCTGGAGCACTTTGGGACCTTAAATAGTACTCAACACCTATTTCTTGACAATCAAATCAATCCATTAATTTCTCCAGACTTTTCCAATGTATCCAAGTGGTTTTCATCAGGACTTTACTTTATTTATAAACAACAAATATATAAAGCTTATAATAATACAGAAATAAGATCATATTAGTTCAGCAACAGCCTGGCCCTTTCTAACTTTTTTGCAGATGATTTAGCTGATTTTGTCATTTTTTGGTGTGCACAGACCATACAAGCAAAGCATTTAAAGTTCAAATGCAGAAATTTGGCCACAGCTACAAACAACAAATTGACTAGCCTTAGCAATGAAATTTTAATTGCTGTCAGAGAGATTCAGTTCACAATAAAAGACTGTACAGTGCTTAATCCTTGCCAATTTAGAAATTTTTAGCAGATCTGATTATCAAAAGAATGAGTATATGGGGTGTTTTCATATGTATTATGTAATCAAAGAGTCACCAACAGCCTCGTCTGCAGGGAGGGATCTGTGAACACAGAGCTGCCATACCTAGTTGTTGTTATGGGTTTCTTTTTCTCTGAGGTAGAGATCTAACAGATGTATGTGGTAAACAATAATCCTTCTTCTTCAGCTTCAGTTCTCCATATAATTTATTAATTTCTCAATTTTCCAGCCTAGAAATGTTTGCCATTACACACTACTAGGAGCAGTAGCCTGGTAAGAGTGGTCCTCTTGCAACTTATGCTTGATCTTCCATACTGATTCAATGTAAAAAACAAAACACTGAGATTAATATGTCAAACTGAAGGACTTTATCCTGTGAACTGAAGTTACTTAGAGAAAAAAATGGGTGGCTAGACCAGAGTTTCTCAGCCTTGGCAGGGTGAAGAAGAAGACAGTATGCAAGGAAGGGGAAGCACATGCAGCCCCTGCCTTTTACAAACTCTGCCTTAAGCCAGAAAACACTTGACACAGAGGAGAGCAAGTAGCAGCTATTTCAAATAAGTTAGAAAATGGAAATAAGAAGTAAAAATACTGTAACATTCCTGCTGTTGTTCACCTGAGACCTTATACCAACTGCCCACCTCAAACACCCAATCCAAGTAATCTAAAGTTTAAAAGAAGTTTAAAGTTTAAAACTCTATGCCCAGAAGAGTTCCCACAGGCATCTTGTGCATAGTTTTTGTGTATGTACACATCTGTACACTTGTTTCCAGTCCATAGGCTCAGATTTTGCATGAGACCAAACTCACTGCACATCCAACAGTAAGGGTAGCCACATTTCAGACTTGACACCTGGAGACAGTGGTGTTTGGAATCTGGCACTGCACACCCAGATCAGCAACCCTGGACATGGAGCCCCTTCATAGCTGGGGCTGGACCCCTGGGGGATGGTAATATGCTAGAGAACTGAGCAATCTTGTGGGTTTAATGTGTGCTCCTACATAGGTGAGTGAGGTTCATCACTCCCCACTGACTCCATGTTGTCTCTGCAGAACAATAATTTTATTGCATTATGAATGGCTTTTCATTTTGCTAGGATGAGGGCAAGATCTGGGGCTGGACATATGAAAAATGGTTTAAATCTGATGGAAAACAGATGTTTTCAGATAATTGGCAAATAAATTATTCCTGGTGTTGACACATTGCCATCAGATTTCCAGATTAAGAGGAGTACTTTTTCCTACTCAACCAATACTAGCCACTCTGGCAAATCCTCTTTTGGAACATTTAATGCATAAGGATGTGCTCTTTTGCTCTTTACACATGAAAAAAGATTAGTAAAGAAATCCTTTATGCCCCAGATGACCGTGATTACAAGATGTGCATAAATATGTTTCCCCTTCTGACATCTATACTTCTCACCACACTGGTTTTCAAGTGCACGCAACATGCTGCTAAAGGTCAGGAAAGCTGATAAACTATTACTCCATAGCTGTTTACTACCAGTGAAAACTCAAGGTATCTCAAACTTACATTTTGTGGCCTATATTTTGTGAATAAATCAGAAAACAGTGAAACCCAAAGACACATTTCCTGGATAACAGCTCATTAAGATTCTTTTCCACCTCAGTGGCAGAGCTGTGACACTTGCACCAGAGCTCTAGCAGATCCTCCAGCCTGATATCATTTCAATCAGAACGTGAATTTCATGACTGCAGAAGGTCATCAAGTCAAATAATGTGTCTGATTTTTAAAAGGGTTGGATAATTTTATGACCATTAATAACACTTGCAGTTCTGCATGTTAAGACAAGGTAATCAAATGTCACGCTCTGGAGTGTAGCTTGATTGCCATATAGGTCAGGAAGAATATTTTTGCCAATGTACACCATTGCATAAAATAAACTTGCAAGTAAAGTTCAGTGAGTGAAAACCTTAACATCAAAAGCTTTAGCTTCTCTATTAAAAGTCCTGTTTATATTTGGGTGCTACATAAAACAAAGGAAGTGTGAGGGACCAAGCAGCTTCAAAAAAGCACTCAAGCAAATGCTGTCTCTAAAAAGAATCAGATGTGAATCTACTTCACAGCCTTTTCAGGTGTCATGCAAGATCCAATGATTAAATTTCTAGGAAATGTTTCTTAGCATAGAATCACAGAAAATAAAGCTTGAATGAGATTTTGGGAGGTCATTGAGTTCATCTCTGTTATCCAAGCTTGGATCAGTTAAATTTGTACCAAGGAGATACTTATCTAATCTCTCTTTAGACTCCAGTGATGGACATTCTACAGACTTTTTTTTACCCAGAATTAGAATTTCTATGTTATTCTCAACTCATAATTTGAATCAGGTAAATTAAATTATGAATACAACATATATGTAATTTGAAGCAAGCATAGAATGCTGTTAAAGCTATCTTTTGTCAATTTTTTTAAATTAGCTGCTAAGTTTTCACTGTTTCTGAAAATGACCAAGAACCTTATTACACCTGAGGGTAGCACACACTATCTGAGATTAGTAGTTTGTGGCTAAAGGACTACATTCTCAGCTCTATTTTCTAAAGTACATCTGCAGATATTATCATAATATCAGTAATATATTTTATTTATACAGTCTCCATGGTCAGTCCTTTTCTCAACTTTTTCAAAGTCACCTCCCCAAATCTACAGACTTTATCTTTGAAATCTACAAATCTGCCCCAAAAAAAAGTTTTTATGATGCATCACACAGGAGTCATAAAAATACATGCTTTGGGTTTTTTGAATTTTGTTTTTGTTTATTTGGTTGGTTGGTTTTGCTTTTTTATTAATAAAAATAACATAGAAAAGATTCAGCATTAAACTAAACAGCATGGAAATTAGATTTACACATCAAGGAAGTCTGAGAGCTTTTGCAGAGAAGCATGAGGGAGACATGATTTGTGCATGATGACAAAACTTTCACAGTTTAATCTGCCAACAAGTTTAAAAAACCTTCAGAAATGAGGGTAGAAAGGGTTAGGTTTAGTTGTGACCAAATAGCTATGTCTACCTTTTAAAGAGTCCTGCATCTGACAGTGATTTAGACTCTGACAAGTTGTCTATCCAAAATATGATATGTGCTATTTTTCACCTTTTAGATTAGTACACAGAATAATGAAGGTCACTTTAACAATGGCAGTGAAGAGTAATATCATTATCACTGTAATATCAAAATTAGTTTCAGGAAATTAGTTTCTTTATTTCCAACTGGTTTACCCTTAAATTTTTCAAAAAGGAAATCAAATTTTTAAGAAATTAAAGCTTGTTGGTACATTACTTTGGTCTATGTACCCCATAAGGATTTTAAACTAGATGTCACACATGCATTTTCCTTTTATAAATAGACAAAATTTTTCAACATTAATTTTCCTTATGTATTATTCTAGAGGTAGATGAACTGTATGAAAAAATGGGTAAAATTGTGGGCCAGTTTTTTTAAAATTATTATTTGCTATGTATTTTCTAATTTATTTATTTGATTTCTTTGGAAGATAAAAAATGGGAAAATAAGTTTCAGAAATTCGTGTTTTTTTAAAGAATTTAAAACTTACAACAATATATTTATGAAACTATAAAATACAGATTGTTATGTTAAGGTATGTAACAGACAGACAAACCACTGAAGCATCAATAATTCTAATGTGCAGTGACAGTAGCCTCCAAATCTTTGTTTTACTTGGTTCTGCTCTTTATATTTAATCTATTATCCCAAGTTTGTGCAAAAGGCATGGGGCAGGGACTGTTATTCTGCTCTAAACCTGCCTGACAAAAACTAAAAGTCTTCACTCATTATTGGAGGGCCAAAACAGAATAACAGCACAACATGGGAGTGCAGAATCATGTGGTCTTACAACTAGAAGAAGCAGTCACAGCAAAATTAAGGCAGGGGTTTGAGCTTGGGTCTAAGAATGTTTCAGCAAGCTCACATGAGTTTTGATTCCAGGGCACCCAAATTCTGCCCTCTTTATGTGGCAGAAAATTATCTCTGCTGCCTACTCTTTTTAACAAGATATTAATAATATCTTAATTTTAAATTATCTTAATAATAAAATAATAGATAATTGGCAGATTTTGAATGCACAGAATCAGGTTCTTCATTGTTCTTTGAGAACAAGAGACAGGCAAACAGTTTATACTAAATCATTTTAAAGTTTAAAGAATGCTCTTTTATGTTTTCTTCTGAATTGATGTAATTTAAATAAAAGCATTGAAACCTGCCTGGAAAGTATCCTAATTCTTAGCATTTGGTTGCCTTTATTTTATCCCTTTGTAGGTCTAGACAAGTTTATTTGTGAATTATTTAATTTGAAAACATCTCTGAAGTTTAGCATATATATAATGGAACATATAGACTGTGAAATGTTTCTGGCTATCAAGCTGAGAACATTAAAAAATGCTTTCTTTGTGTGAGTGTCTTCAGTTAGCTGGGCTAACAGAAGATCAGACAGCCAAATTAGGGAAAGTGGTTGATTTTCTTGTGAGGATTGATGGGAATGACAGAATAATAGAGGACATGCAGTTAGTATCTGATGCAAAGGGAGTCACGACATCAGGGAAGGTGCACAAGCTGTGAATTCACAGCAAAAATTTACTTCTAAGGCATGAAATGAAAAAAATAATGGAAGTCAGAAGAAAAGGCACTGGAAAAGAAGCAAAGGTAAGGTGAGTACTTAGAACTGAGTGAGTGGAGTAATAGTCTTGGAGAACTGAGTCACTCAATATCAGAAAGCCTGAGAAAGGCTGGGGAGAGGAGGCAGATTGTGGCCTAACATGCAAGGAAGCTGTTGAACATAGAGATGTATTCATAATAGGAGGATCAATGAAGCACTTTATAGAGAGCCATTTCTGTCAGATAAGCTGAGATAAAGGAGAAGTATCAGTCTACAAAAGCTGAAAATATTACTAGAAGTTTTATAAGAGGTAAGAAAATTAGCAATTAGCTGATATAATTGGAAATTATCTGATATTCTGCTGGTGATATAAGGTAAAAAGGAACACAACCAAGAGAGATTAGAAATGTTACCTAGAAATAGAAATATTGCTGTAGCCTTCACTTGACAGAATGCAGCCAAAGGGCACCTTAATATTTGCAGCTGTGGTTAGGGTACTGAAATATCTTGGTGGCTGCACTCCAGGTGTCATTTGTCATTTATTGTAGTTGCCAGGGTGCAGAGAGGGATTTAAATGAGCACACAGATGAAGGGACCAGGACCTAAAGGACAATAGTTTGGGAGCATATCAAGCTGATTCTGTGAGCCTGCAGAGTCCATGGGTAGGACCCACCCCAGACAGCCAAGAGTGCGACCCACCCCAGACAGCCAAGTGTTCTTGATGTCAGGTGGTTCCAGAGGAGAAATCTTAAACATCCTGCTAAGAGGATGTGGTCAGTAGCTCTCTGGAAGTGGGTGTCACCCTGCATCGACAAGAAAGGCATCCTAGGTGCCTGGGCCACCCTGTTCTGTCTAAATTTTAGATTCCCAAGTTAAATCAGATGAGTTCCTTGCAGGCTTTTGGCACAAGTGTGCAGCTTGGTACAGACACTCAAATCAAGCCAGAATTATTCCGTTTCTATAGTGACTGAAAGGCTGTGTTTTACCTCCTATCAGAACTCACAGCATGCATTAAGCCAAATGCTTGCTGGTGGGGATGGTAAGTACAAAGAAGGTTTGTTAAAAACATGTGAAAAAAGTAAAAGTCCACCTAAGGTTGGAGGACAGATATTACGTTCAGGATAATAAAAGTACCTGATAAAAAGTTAAAATATTCTTGCAGTGAAAATACCATGCACTGCATAGGAAAATTAAGTTATATAGTGATTATAGGGATCATGAAGGGAAAACCTGCAATTTTATCTGACAATTGAGGCAGTTAAGTGTAATTTATAGCCAAATAGGGAGTCAAATGATTTTCAGCAAAGAACCTTTAGTGAGGTTAGAAAAAGTAGATCATGGCAACCTTTTAGAGATAAGAGACACCTCCTGAACAAGGCAGAAACATTGATCATGAGGCATTTTAATTACACTGATATTGATTAGGATAACAGAAATGCAATTATAAAGAAGAACACATTCCTAATTGTTACATATTCTCAGTGAAGATGTTTTGTTTCAAGTAATTCCTTGAGCAGGTTTTATAGTCCAAGGCTATTTCATGTCTAATACTAAGAAATGAGCTAAATACAAGAAATCACATTTAAGACACAGAGCATCCTGGATCTACTCATCAGCTTATCATGGAGTTCAAAATACTCGTGAGAGAATGCTGTGTACTAGAAGTGTTTTGACTTTGAGAAAGAGGACGGTGAAAAAAAGCTGGATGCTCTGAGGAATGTTGATTGGAATTCTATAATGTATGAGAAATCTCCTGAAGAAGGGGAGGAAATATAATATTTAAGAAACAACTGATGAGAAGGTAATTAAAATTCATCTCAAGCAAATAGCTGCTCTGCTGAATAGAGAGTAGAATGTCAAGCAAATTAAATGAAAATATAACAGAATAATAAGTCTAACTCAAAACTGAAAATTGGAGTATGTTTCTTAAACCGTCCAGTTCAATTACACACCTAAAAGTGACTGCATTTTTCTATCATCAATAGAGAAAGCCTAAGATAAACAGAACTAGGATATAAGAACATATTGCCAACAATTAAAAGCAGATTAAATCAATCACACCTCTTGCACACCATTTAATTGAGAAAATGTCATGAGTGAATTGCCTAATATTCCAATCTTGTTTATGCTACTGTTAAAATTCTTGATCTTCAATATAAGCAAATCAAGATAACAATTCAGCCATGAAATCACACAAGCTTTACAATTTATATTGGTTCTTTCCTCTTCTCAGACCGTGCAGCAGCTCACAGGAGGCGACCTCCCTACTGTCTAGGTCAGAGACAAAAATACTTGGCTGAATAGAACAAGAATTTCTGGATATGAGCATATCCTGGAGAACAGCATCCAATAGATATTCTGTATGGACATTTTCAAATTTAGAAACCTGAGAAATGTTCATCTGCATCCTGTATTCTAACACTTGGAAGACCTGGCCAAATGCTGGTTTATGATCAGCCTCAGTGTCTTTGTCTTAATTCATCAGACATGTCCTAGGTCAGAAAAGTTATATTCAACCATGACATCCAGAAATGATTCATTCTGCTTCCGTTTAAACAAAATCACTGACATCCTGCAGACCAGATTTACTAGGAAGTCATAAGAGATTAAGTCTTTCAACTTAAAAATCTGGGGGTTTTTGTAGAGAGCAGAGCTCTCCAGCATGCCAATGCTTTCTTGGTTTTGCAGAAGCAGAAACTGCTGGAAGGAGTTTCAAAGGATTAATGCTGTTCCCAGGACAGAGCCCAAGTACATGTATTATACACAAATGCTTACTTTGAATAAAATGATTGCTGTGTTTTTACCCACCAGTATTAGCAGGATTCCTCATCTTAAAGACATCCTAGATCCCATAAAATCTGGGCTCTCTCTGGAGTCATGTAAGCTCCAGCTCTTACTGTAATTGCACTTTATGCTACAGAGCCCTTACATCTAAAAAACCCTGCAGCTGTTTAATTCAACTGATGTGGATCATTCTAGAAAAAAAAATTCTAAGGAATGGAATATCTGAGGCAGTTTTCTTCTTACAGCAACTGTAATCACTGAGATTTCAATTATATGAGCCCTTGCTTCATAATTAAAACATAATCTCAGTCAGTTGGTATACATACATCTTGGTCAGCCTCACAGCTGGGTGTGGAACTCTGTGGAACTGAAATCTCTGCCAGCAAAGAGGAATCTGTAAAATTTTCAATCTGTAAAACTGTCAGATCAGATGTGAGACTGAGGTCTTTAAGAGAGGTAACATGAGATGAACGCACCTTTACTTTCTCACTCTCTTCACTGTGAAGTGGCAGAGGGCTGGTCAGATATATGGCATTATTTGGTCCTGATGGCGTCTCCTGTGCAAATCAGGTTCAAAATCATAACTCATAAAGTTAACCCATTGTTTTGGTAGCCTTCTTTAGAGATGATCCTGCTCAGAATAATGACCTTCCCACAATTTGGAAACATGGGTTTTTTTTTTTCATTATTACATTTTTTAACTAATATTTCTCTGCTTTCTCCACAATTTCTAACATTTCTGTTATATTTACTTTTTCACAACATCCCATTCATAGCTCTGAGGTATCCTTATAGTATTATATCAACTAAGATATCGTTTCCAGGTGGTAAATTTACACCTGATAATATTTACATGAATGACCTTGCATGAGATGCAATTAGATTTCATCCCACTTTGTAATTTCATCCTCTAAGACAACTAGCTTCCCCTGTGTTAATAGACCAGACTTTTGAATTATGGTGCCTCCCAGCTTGCATCTCCACATTCCTCCCCACAATTTTCAAGTGAAAAATTAACATTTATATCTGTTCTAAAATCCCTTTGAGGATCTTTATTGACAATTTTCCTTTCAAACCAGGAATCTCACTTCCTAACATAATCCCTTGTTGTTTAACTTTTGTCCAATTTATTAATTTTCACATAATTACAGCTGTCTTCTCCATATGAATTTTTTCCCACATGGCATATCTGTTTCTTTTAGAAGATCAAAGAGATTCTTTTGGTTTTTTACCCCTACTGGGAACATACACTATCTTATCAAAAAGTGTTTTAAGTTTGCTTGGCATTCTCATTTTCTCAATTTTCATATCCTTCACAACTTGTTTTGTTGTATTGTGGAGAAGAGCAACACTCCTCTCTGAATATACTCATTACCTGAAGCCTTATTATCTAATTTTTATGAGCTAGTTTTCACAGTTAATATGTTACTAAGACCATCCAATTGGTTTTAGTAATTTATTTGAATTAAATGTTGCTGTTCCCGTTTCCATAACTCATTTTCACAGGCCATCCTGGCTTGACCCTAGAGATTTATCAAGTGCTAAAGTAGGTCACAGGTGGCTTTAATGTTAGCTAGATGGTATCCACCCACTAAAAATATTGCCTTTTTTACCCCACACCCTCTTATTTTAAAGAGCTAATAAATGTTTCTTTTAATTTCCTTCATGAGCACAGAAAAAACCTCAAGTTTTGGTACACCTCACATTTCAGAATATGCAAGCTGTAGCCTTCTTTTCCGATTATATTCTTTTTTCATTCCTTCTTAACTCTTGGCTAATCACCAAGGTCCTGCCTGTAGTATTTTCCATGCTTACATCTGGAAATCATGCCAAAAATCTGTACTAAAGAATAGATGAAGAGACATTACAATTTGCAATGGTATTTATAAAAAAGCTTTTTCCAAGGTCAGCTTTAGTCTTGCTGACTTCACCAAACATTTTCCTCAATTCCTCAAGGTTGATTCTTTGTAACAGAAATGGCCCATTTTGCTTTCTGTCCTTTTGATATGAACTGAGAGCTCTCCAGGTCCAAATTTATTTTCTATTCATGACTGAGGCTCAGCTTTATATTATTATATGGACTTTGAATCTGAGCATAGCCATCCATATTTTATTTCTAACAACTTCTCCACAGAATTTGTTTTGAAGTTCATCCAAGTCACATTTGGATACCTTAGCAATTTATGTTTTCTCAAATCTTTCTTCTCTCTCATCTTTGCACACATCAGTACTCAATATTGCTGCATGATTTCTGTCCTTACTTCTGTTTTCTTCTTTTAGAACACATACTTTAATTTTATTTCAATAATTATTGCACTGTATTTCTAACAAAAGTTAGTGCCTATTGTCTACCCAGCATGCCAGTAATTTTTTTTGCCTTAGCATTATACTTCAAGCATTTGCATTGATTGTTTCTTGATTCCACCTGCATTTTAACTCCTTTGTATGGTTTGGTGGTTTTTTTTGGTTTTTTTCTTGTTTTGTTTTGTTTTTTGGTTTTGGGGTTTTTTTGTGAATAAACATCAAATTTGCTAATGGAGAGGTAACATTTGAGGAAATCTTGGAGCCCTCCAGGCACCACAAATGTTCCCCACTTCTAATTGGAAAAAGATTAATGTGGAGCTGTGCCATCCTCCTGCAATACCACATCATCTTGGAACACTTTGCTCCTGCGAGTAATTTTCTTCAGAAAAAAAAAATCACATTAAACAGTAGGTGTCCAAACTAATGGCAATATTTCAGTTCAGATTTTGTGTTAGGTTTTGCATCATGTTCCATCACACAGCACACGTAGTAAGATTTATCATATTCCATCAACCAGTTTTGCTAAATGTCAAGCTTTTAATAAAGGGAAAGGGCAAAAAGTTTTAAAGGGTTTGCATTGCCTTGTTAATCAGCACTTGAAAAAGTTTTGAAGAACTCAGTGACTCATTAATTTAAGAGCAAGTTTCTGGAAGCTATTACATATCTGAAATCCAAATTTTCTTTTAACAATCAGGGGACTTCAGCTGCTAGATTTCAAATGTTAAAATGTATACTTGTATGTGCTGCAAATCTGGTTTGCCTAGAAAATATATGCAGGCAGCAAAGTAATTTGTCAATACTGACTAGAAGAAGTTATCACATGAGCAGACTCTGAGCAGTGCCAGTGCCTCTCATAAAACCATCTACCCACCTCTACTACAGGACAGACAAAGTCCAGTAGCAGTCATTACCAGCTATTAAAAAATGCATCCTCACTCTTAAATAGATGAGGAAGGACAGACAATTGAGCATCACCAGGCAAGTACAGTTGTTGCTTGCCAACATTACATGAGAGACGTAAAAAGTCTAAGAAAACTAACAGACGAAAACTTTCACTGTCGTGCATTGAAATTAAAAATAACCTCACCACTTCTTTTTGCTGTAATTCATAATTCCTTCTGAGTTCTCTCACAGCATCTAGCATACAGAATTGAACTCCCCAATGCCTGCACACAGTGGGTAGCATTATTTCATCTGAATAGTTCAATTATCCTCTGTAAGGGTACTTCAGTAACAGCTGCTCAATGGAAGTATGGGTGGCAGAATCAGACCCTCAGCTTATGTGGAGTTCAGCATCCCTTCACTGTTTACTTTGATTAACTACATCACTACACATTTTCAAGAGGAAATGCAGTTTTTGCTAGCAGTAACTCAGCAACTTACAGTAAAGGGGTAAAAGCTTTGAGCAGACAATTCTGGGTGCTGGAGATAGTGCAAGTGATAAAGTGATGTATAAAATGACATGATAACAAACACTGACCATATCTCTGATTTTTCTTTAGTAGCAGACAATATCATCATTCACACAGCTGTGAGCTATTCAAGAAGGTATTATCCTGTGAGTTCTGACATCAAAAAACTTATCGCTTCCAGCCCTACAGTAAAGCAGTTTAGTAGGTAATAAAAGTGAGCAGGAAATTTCCAGAGTGGTCTGAGTTGACAGCACAGACCAAATTTCCACAAAGTGGTACAGTTATATATAATTTATATCTCTCTGCAGCATCTAATCCTCCTGAGAAGATTAATTCTGGCAGAAGGCATGCCATGGAAAGACTAAATACCTTGCCTCAGGGTCTGCAGTTTTTATTTCTTCCAGAGGTTCCCCAGGAATCTCGTTTACAAAGGCCAAAAAAACCCCTTTTTTTTTTTCTCTAAGTCATTTTGCAAATCTTCTACAAGTCCCTCTCTATTCCTAATTAAGATGAAGCCCCTGGTTTTGTTCTGTCCTTATTTTTCAATGAGCTTTAAGCTAGATTTCCTGATTGTCATGGCAGGACAGGATAATAGCTAATAAATAGGAAAAGCTCAGCAGTAGTCTGTAGTGTAGTGAAAAGCATAGCACATCTACTGTGACCAAGATTCAATTCTACCTGCTCACACTGCTGTTTTCCTAACACTGCAAGAAGTCAATTAGTTAAAAGGTAGCTATGGCAGAAAAATCAATACTCAATACTCAAATAAACAATATTCCTGAGTTCTGTGTAAATAGCAGCATTGTGCAAACTCCTGTGCCAGAGGTATCCTTTGTGAACTCAGTCCCCAGATTCCCATTATTTAAAATGCTCTCTTTTCATTTCACATTGACAAAGGAAATAAACCATGGAAGATATGGTCAGTGTTGGAAACAGAGTCGAAAAACCCACCAAAACCCAAGAGCAGGATTCATTTCTGGACTTAGACACCTACCCATAAATATGGACCATCTGCTAGGTTTCTGAGCTCCTATTTTAATTGGAAGAGTTCCAGTCCTCTATTTAGCATAAACTTTGAGTGATATTTGAAGCACATGTGAGAGTCATGTCTGGCCTCCAGCTCCTCTCCGCTTTCCTATAAGATGTTGGATATTCTGGCTACTTTATGGCATGAAAGTGACAGAAGATGCCTGCATTCAGGAAGCCGAACTGAAATCCTGGTTGACATGGTTAGTGGCATCTGCTGAGCCAAATCTCTGGGTTTGACTGACCTTATTGATTACATCTCCCTTATCTATAATGAAGCTTTAGTCTCCCATGGTAGGCAACACTTGCAAAAGCACATGTGCATTTGAAATGTTCTCTGTGCATCTGGACTGGCAGATGGAGGACAGGGTGCAGCATGAGATGTTTTTATTTAGGCACTTGCATCAAGCCTCTTAATTATGTAGATATCTGCATGTGGATGTCTTAATGTAAGGGCTAAGTCCTACCCTGGTTAACTGTAGTTTCTTGACACTTCAGCCACATATCTAAGCCAATAAATTACTAACTTCTTTAAAACTGTCTTTTCAAGGGTCCACCCCCTTTTCAATCATCTTTGATGGTATAGGTTTTCTTGAAAATCTGGTTTTACATTCTAAACTATCTTCAATATTAAGTTCATCATCCCTCTATCGTCCCTCACTGTAAAATGGATATATTTTATATACCTTTGTGCCACCACAGTCTTGTTTATCTTTCAAATCTTGACATCTTTCAAGAGATCCATATATCCCTTGTCTCTCAATTTCAACTGGACAAATAATGAAAAAATATTTCAAGTAGCATATTGTTTGGAAACAAATTGTTGAAAAAACTCTGCAAATACTAGATGACTGATTCACTCTGACAGGCCTTTTTTTTTCCCCCATTTAATTTTTTCTTTCTCTCACACACAAGTAGACACACAAGAGTACAGCACAAAAAAAAAAATCAGCTCATGAATCTTGGAATTACAGCTTTCAGAAAGCTATAGTGTTCTCAGCTACCATGGCTTTTAATGAGATGTGTTTGGTCTGGTCACAATTGCTGAAATACTGTCTCTGTCATGGGTATACAGATAGCCCTCTTCACTCATCTATCATTCCTCACTCCATGATTATTTAATGTCATGATTCCCTATGAGGAAAGTATACACAGCATATTCAGAACTCAGTACAGGGTGGGTGATTTTTTCATGAAACAGGTTGTATTTCCTGACTTTCACAGAAAGAAGGAAACAGTCTTTGCAGCAAAATATCTTTTCACACAAATAAGCTTTGCGTGAAAGGGAGGCTAAACTGCAGAAAATTTACTGTGCTAGTTTATTTCTGATACATATGGATGCTTTTTCTTTCCTGACTATTGATTTTCCATGTACTTTGAAACTGTTCACAACAGTGAGTGCTAGCAGACATTTTTGGCTTTTCTTTGCTCTGAAAAGAAAAATTCAGTCTTATCCACCACCTGCCCAACAACTCTGGGCACAGCAGTGTCCCATCCTTTGGATTACTCCAGGATGTATTATAGTTATAGTAACCACCTAGAGTGCTTCCCTGCTTTAAATCTTTTCCTTCCTTTTCTGAGAAATACATCTGATAGAAACTCAGTTTCTTGTTTTCTGAATGCATTTTTTTTATATAATTATGTAAGCATCAGCCCTACTGGGACCTGTGAGGTGGCAGACTTCCCACACAGGGGTGGTAGGTGGGACTGGGAAATGAAGTATTTTAATTGTAACACTACACCTCCTTTTCTGTAAATGACACTGCCAGTCTGTTTCACAGTGAGTAATTTAGGACTGGAGTCACACTCACCTACATAGAGATCTTTTTCCTTGCTGAATCCAGCATTTTGAATGTTCTATCAAGTTCATTTTTTCAAGAGCAATCCACTTGGACACAGGTTTTCTACTTCAGCTGTTACCCAACACAAAAACTGGTAAGGATCAATGTGTTGGATTTTTGTGTGCAGGAAATTTCAGCAGTCATGGGAAGAGTTGCACACATAAGGGTGACTTATGGTACAAAGAGTTTACAAGATGGACCCAAAGTACGTCATACATCATACAAAGTACCTACATACATCTCATACCTGAGAACTGGTATCTGCCAGCTGACCCAGTGGGACACAAGAAACCCTGGCAAACATTGGACTGCTTAGTTAGCATGCCTAGGATCACTGAGCATGGGGAAGACTGCATTTTAAATGTCACCCTCCCTATATATATCTTATTTACCCTTATAATGGAGAAGCTTATTTTTTAATTTATTTTCTAAAATAGCTTTAGGTCATACTACTGGTCTACATAAATAGGCAGGAAGGTTGTAATTTCGTTAAAAACATTATACAATAACATATCCTTGAGAAATTTGATAAGGCCTGTCTGTGCCACCATAAACATAGTAAGTAAAGCCTTTGTATTAAGTTCATTTGAAAGAGCTTGCTAAGAGCTAAGGCACAAAACAGTGGAATTGAATTACAGTGGCCTAATAAATTATCAGCCATTAGCTGAATTTCCTTAATTGCCTGCAGGCATGCTTTTAGTCCACTCCAATTGTGAGGTAATAAACGTTAGTGAAAGGGACTTTAGAACATTCAAAGCCCATAGGACAGTGGGGAGTCTAAATAGTTTTTTGGACTGGTGCCCATGTCCTCATATGATATTAGATAGAACAACTGATTTTTCTATTCATGTTTACAATATTATTTGTGATATGTTACTTGAACCACAGGCAAAGAGCAAAATGTAGAAAAGCTGAAGGACATAAGGAGGAAGAAAGAGATACTGATGAGTCATAAATTTGGAAGGCCTGAAAATCCTTCTCAAAATGGGTTTGAAATTGCCAAAACATATTGAAGTAAGGGAAGAAGAGGGGGGAAAAACAACAGACCAACAAACCAACCAACCAACCAACCAACCAACCAACCAACCAACCAACCAACCAACCAACCAAAATAACAACAAAACCAACAAAACCAAGACAATAACAAAACCAACAAAACAAAACAAAGAGTTGCCAAGATAGAAGGCAGAGGTTTTTCAAACTGCACTATCTAAAAATACAGATTAAATGCCTTTATTGAAGAAGTACTATGGTAAGCACTTTGTGCTTACCTGATGGTATTTTTTGTTGGCTAGAAATGGGAATATGGTTTAGTTTATTTACATCAGTTTATCTATTTTTAAATCTATATGGATAATTTTATTGGTCCAGCACATCGCTAAATTGCAAAGTTAACATAAAGAAAAATTCTATTGTGAACATTTAATTAACAATTAAATCTCCAGAGTATTTCTGACTAGATAAAATTCTGATTTATTTAATTCATGTGAATCTATAAAGACAACTTGCTTATCATTTGAATTTCTATTCACAACTTTTAAACATTGAGCATTCTTATCACTTATGTCCTACCATGTCATGTAAAAATACATTTAGCAGTACCTAGTGGCAATACATCTTTGGTCTTCACAGTCTTATAATGAGGTGTGACTTTACAGTAATTCCTTATATGTGGAAATGGATTTTGATGTAATTACTGTGTAGGAAACAAAGGGTGGTGTGATTAATTGTTGCTGTTTCTGAAGCTGGGCAAATATTCTAAAATTAAAAATTACCTTCTTATGGTCTTACTTATCTGGATTCTTTCAGACTTCTGACATCTGCTTTCTGTAAGAAACTTTACTGGAAAATTATTAGTTTACATGCTTGGATAGTCATGAAAATGTGAATGATAAACATGGACATGCAAATATTCACATAAGGATATGGCATTTATATGTGAAGGGGAATACCATTTGACACAGATAAAAGAGCTCTTTAATGAGCCATAAAAAAATTTCAATCATACTATTTGCAGCTAGAGTAAACTGTACACATATTACTGAGTTCCAATCACAGCATTCCTGCATATGCTACATCAAATACACCTTTTCAAGAAATAAATACTCTTTGGCATATCGGGATTAGATATTGAGTCACTCAGCGAAAGCTTTGCTAAATGAAAATTTGGCTAGATATTTACCAACTAACACTCCCTTTATGCCCCCTCATTCACTTGTCTTTTCAGTCCCTCTTTCACATCCATTTCATTCTTCACTGCATGAAGCCCTTGTTGAGCTTTCTGAACAGCCATCACTTAAAACATCCAAGTTTTAAGCATGCACTTAGACACATTGTACACATATTTGTACATAGGTTCACAGTACCTGTAAAGAGGTACCACTACTAGAATAGCATACATGAAACAGAAATTGATATTCAGTAGACAAAGAAGTAAAACAAATTATTAGAAATGTGCTGTTAAGATTTGTTAAAGGCAAGAACAGTATTAAAATGTTTCATCCTAGAAATTTAATACAGATTTGAATTTACTACAGGAAAAAGAGACCTTTCCATTAGTGAAGTTCATTTTTGTGTGACCTCTGAACTTCTCTACAGAACTGCAGCTTACTTTCATCTATTACCCCAGTGTGACAGGCCAATAGGGTACTATCAAAATACCTCTGCTTTCTTTCCCTTTCTTCTATTCCTCAGCCAATTTCTCTTGCAAAATAAAAGGATTTTAAAACTGAAATTCATTATTTAAATTTCATGTCTTGAAATTTAAGAGTTTAAATTTCAAGACTATGTACAGTCTTAAAATTTAGTACTCAAAATATATGTAATTTAATTGTCAAATAATAATGTCCCACAAAGTGTGAAAGAATTATCTTTCATGCATATAAATGTCTGTAATCAGTATTTCAGAGAAACGTGGAATGATTTGGGTTGGAAGGAACTGTAAAGACCACCTAGTTCCACACCCTTTGCCATGGCAGGGACACCTTCCACTAGACCACCTGTCTCAAAGCCCCACCTGTCCTGGCCTTGAACACTTCCAGGGATGGGGGAATCACAGCTTCTCTGGGCAACTTGATCCAGTGCAACACCACCCTCACAGTGAAGAATTTCTTCCAAATATCTATTCTAAACCTTCCATCTCTCAGTTTAAAGCCATTTTCCCTTGACCCATTACTAAATGCCCTTGTCAAAAGTCCCCCTCCAGCTCTCTTGAAGCCCTATTTAGGAACTGGAAGGCTGCTATAAGGTGTCTCTGGAGCTTTATATTCTCCAGGATATTTACAATAATCAAATTCAAACAAGCCATAAAGATGCTGTTCAGCACTAAGATTCTCCTGACTTGTATTCCCTTTGAACAACATTTTCAATTTCAAGGTGAGTTCTGTACTGCCATTTTTTTTGTATGGATACAGACAGGCAAAGGAAGGGATAGCAAAGGGGTACAAGGAAGGAAAAAATAGCAGGAAGGAGGGAGGGAAGGGAGAACTAGGGGAAGATGGGAGGGAGATAAAATCTATTATAGAGTTTAACAATCAAAAAAAATCTTAAAGAAACATATTCTGGATTTATCAATTAATATTTCTACAGAACAATGAAATCAAATGGTTGTAAATTACCTAAAATTATGTATGGGATGAAAAATAGTCAATTACACAATGTCCAGCATGTCTCCAATTCAATGCAAATGTGAAAAGACAACTGCTGTAAACACGTATTGGATAAAACAGGTTCACTGATGATGAGAAAGTAGCTCTGTGTTTAAATGGGCTCGCCCCCATTCACACTTGTTCACATTTTTTCAAAGATAAATTTACCAGGAGCAGAGAACTACCAGGATGCTGAGCATAAACTGGACATTTTTTCAAGAGAGAAGAATAAAAGAACTTTGCTTGTTCAGTAGAGTAAAACAAGACTGAGATGGGATATGACCATAAACATATAATGAAGGGACAGATGTCAGTGGGTGAAAGACCTGAAAAATCTCAAAAATTATGTCAGCACAAAAACAAAAAAGTGTTATCTGAGTATGATATTTACTTAGACTGTAAGTTACGAGGTTATGTGATGTGTATTTTGCATTAGCAAGAAAACGGATTAATGGCCCCAAGGGGCCTGGTATGAATTTCATGTTCCTAACCAAGTTTTACTTTTAGGAATTTGCCCACAGCTACTGAAAGTTTTACTCCTGGGACAGGCAGTCACCACACTGCAGTTAAACTAAGCTGTCATGGTGAGTTACAGAGAAAAAGGTAGCATGTCAATTAAGCATAATGATGTGGCAATTAGCTTTTCATTTCAACTTTCTAAATATGTGCCATGGAATAACTAAAAGGATGCAAGAAATTTAATCTCTTCATCCTCTATTAAAAAATGGGGTATGTGAAGAAATGAAAAATATTTGACTACTCAGAAAATCTATTTGTCTTCTTTGTTCAGCATCTCCTTCTATTGATCACTATCAGTGCTGACAAATTGCTTGAAGCTGTGATCCGGAATTGATATTTAATTAAAATGAAGATCTATTCTAATTGTATGGTAAACACATCAGAGTTCTGTATGTAAATAATGTCAACAGATGTGGGATAAGAGAGGAATTTTAAATAAGTGTTAGAAAGTTTGCAAAGGGGCTAGGGAGCAAATCATGCAGAGAAAAGCAATAATTAAATTCTGTCTCTAATTTATTTTTACACTGGATTCCACTCTTACTACACTGAGGTTTAAAGGCTGATTTCTTATTCTCCCTGCTAGAATGAATAAATTACATGTATGATATGGGGTTTAGGGGGGGTTAAATCACAAAACTAATGTTTTCTTTATCAAAGTGTGAAACCTATTTGTAGTATGAGTAGACCATGTGTCTTCATGACATTGAAACATACAAAATGAAATTACTGAAGTGCCTTATAGAGAATGGTGTTTTTCAGAGAACATTTTGTCTCCCAAGTCTGGTCAGCAACTTTCTGTCACTGTGCCCTTTCTCCAAACTCATATATATCATTAATGGGGAAAGCTGCACTGGTCTGTTGACTACTCAGAAGTCTCAGTCAGTTTTCCTTTATCATATCGTCTACAGGCAGATAGGAACAGCCTCACATTTACAAGCCCTGGTTTTCATGGCCTCAGACACCCTGATATCTTCTGGAGGCACAGCACAGAGGAATGTAAGCAATTCAGGAGGTTCCTGGAGTACACTGATGATAATTTCTCCTTCTGAGAGACGGAAGAGTCAATGAGATGAGGTGCTGTGCTGAACTTCGTGCTCACAATGAGTGGCTTGTTGGGGATGTGAAGGTCAAAGGCAGCCATGGCTGCAGCAGCCACGAGATGGTGGTTGAATCCAGGGCAGAGGGGAGAGTGAAAAGCAAGCTCATACTGCTGGAGAGGGGAATGAGGAAGATAGCATCAGAGTACTCTCAGTAGTGCCCTGTAACAGGCCCAGAGGTAAAGGGCAAAAAGTGAAACACAGGAAGCTTCTCCTGAACATCAGGAAGCACTTTTTCCTGCGAAGGTGACTGAGCACTGGCAGAGATTGCCCAGGAAGACTATGGAGTCTCCATACTTGGAGATATTCAAAAGCCACCAAATTGTCCTGAGCAACTGCATTTAGGTGGTCCTGCTTGAGCAGGGTATTGGACCAGATGATGTACTGACCTCTTCTTTTCCCTTCTGATACAAGAAATACCTACAGTATCTTCAGTAGGTTTTTGGTAGTACCTGTTTGGACAAATAGTTTGTGAATAGTCCTCATACATGAGTGAAGAAAAAAGTGCTCTGGAGTAGAGTGTATGCATACAGCCATCACAGCTTTTATGTGCTTAGTCATTATTTAGGGATGAGATTGAAGAGAAAAAAAGTTTGAAGAAATTGTCTCTGTAATTATGTGGTCCATGCGGCAGTTTTTCCTCTCAGCTGGAATTCTAGGATTCAAATTATATTCAGTAGGAAGCCTTCACTGTTTTTTACTGGCACCGAAAAAGTGCTTGAGAAAAATATGTGTCCATTAAATCACAGTTCTTTAATTTTATTCATTTTAGTAAGTGGTTTTAAGTAATTCTTTAAATTCTCATTTTAAGATTTTTTTTATTTACATACCACTTTCTGATGTAATTTTTATTTTGAAATGACAAATCTTCACAATGCAGTCAGCTGTAAGCAGAATTTTTTTATTTTTCTTTCTTATCACAACTGTGCTTAATCCTACTGTAATTACATTAACTGCTCTGTCATGTTTATCTTTACAAGGACAAAAAGCCATCAAAGCTAATCATGTCTGTAGTAGAATGCAATGCCAGCATGTTACTAACCTGTGAATTATTTCTTCTACTGTGGGATATTAAAATAGATCTGACTTCAGCCCAGTAACCTCAGTTAATGTTTGTGAGAGTTACTTTTCCACTTTGTGTCTCAAATCAGAGAAATGAGATTGCCTTGGCCAAACAGTAAGGTGTGAAAGCTCCACTAACTTCAGTCATAGTTTAAACAGGCAGAAGGTATCAGTCTAAATTCCAGAATGAAAAGGTTTTAGCACCAAAAGCATTGGTAGGGTAGCACAGACATGTATAAATTATTACAGGGAGTTAAACCATGGGAAGTAAATGTACCTTTTAGTGAAAGAGCTTATTTTTCTGTGGTTTACCTCAATCAGAGACACGCAAAGAATAAGAAAAGAGTCAGGCACTGTGTCTTAGGTGAAAAACATTCAGCTGCATAGCTGGCACATATATCAGCCTTAAGAAATGGTTCCTGCCTACAAAGCTGAGGTTTGGGGGGGCGTTTTCGAGGGTGTGTGAATGCATGCGCCCTCACCCACATCCCTGTATGGCCAGACTCTCTCATCAGCAGCCTGATTGATAATTTAGTAATCATATAGCAACACCATTTTTCTTTTACCTCTACTGTAAAAGCTTGGCTGGATTCCTGCATTCATTTACCCTCCTTCTTAATGATAAATATATAGCATGTTCAATTTGGTTCATATACTTTTTTACTTTCCTTTTTTTACTCAAAATATCTTTTGTCTTGCCTATTGAAGAGTGTAAATATGTTTCACTCAGTTATAGGGAAGTCCATGGTAATTCACTGTTGCCTGAGGCTCTTTGAGTTATACCTCTTTCACTCCCATGACAAAAACATAATATGGGTGCTTCAGGGGTAATATTTTCCATGGCAAGATGTACCTGGAAAACTATACAGTGCTAAAAAATAGAAGGAGCCTCTCATAGGTTGGCTTTCCTTCCTGAAATTTCGAATATTTCCATGATAGTCCACACTGAAAATGTTGTTTCTCTGGGTGAAATTTTGTTTGGTTGTGAAACACAGCCCAGTACAGCTACAGTTTGACATCTATGTTTGAAAGAATAGAAACACAATAGTTAATACCATATTATTTTCAAGTCAATAGAAATAAGGCAAAAGTTTATCTGGGGATTCCTTCACTCCTTAAATGGCTACATGGGTAAAGGTTTTCTGGAAATCTAGTGGTATAATTGTTTTTCATCAGAAAACACCTGTTGGAAAACAGGCAAAACTTTGTGAAAACACAAAAATTTGCATTACTTTTGCTTATAAATTGACATATGGAAAGCCTTTAAATAAGACTGAAATAGAAATTCTTTACTGTTTCAAATATAATACCTGGCTCTGTTTCAAAATTAGCTATCATGCAATATTAATTATAGGTGCTAGATACTACTTCAAAACTAAACTGAGCTGCAAAGCAAAATACATTTGAAGCACTATATAAGAATTTAAAGAGTTAAAATTCTGTTATATCCTAGTAGTGTTCATTTGATTTTCTTATAATTCTTGTGAGGTTTTAGATGGACAGAAACACTTAGCTTTCTACCAGTTAATGCTCTTAATAAGTGTAAATTAATAATCTGTTTCTTCTAAAATTTTAGTCATATTATAGGTTGTTACAATTCTCTGATATTATAAATTATTTTTTAATTTTTTTTTTTGTATCATAAGGTGTCAGGCATTACTCAGAAAGAATGAAGACAGTCCCTTATTCAATTAATTCTCAATATAAGTAAAATATTGTAACAGCAATATTAACAATTATTTTCCCTATGTACCACTTCATTAATGATCCTTTCTCTATTTTATCAAGACCAATATGTTGTGTTAATACATGATCTGTGGAAATTCACCGTAAAGTGTTTAATTCTGTTCCTTCTTTCTTTTTTTTTTTTCTTAATATGTTGTTGTATCTCTTAATAATTCCTTAATTTTGCATGATAAGAAATAATGCAATAACATGGCAAAGCCGCTAATTGTTCTTCAGTTGTAGCAGGAGCACTGCAGAGACTGAATAAAATGTGCTGGATAATGTAGGAAGAGGAAAACAAATGAGTCTGGTAGAATTAGGTTTGCAAGCAGTAGTTAATTCTAGTAGAGATACATTTTGATTTCCAAATCAAACAGATGTAGTAAAGAAATCCAATATGTTTTAAGGAAGGCAAGGGTAATCCTACAGATATAGACCTAGGCATTATAAGCTCTTACTTATTTTTGGGGAGCCATATTGAGCCATTATCCACACTGATATTCCCACTGAGGGTGGGAATCTTAGGTTCCTTTCTTTCACACAAATCCATGGGGATACCAGAAAAAATCAGTACAGAGCCCAACCAGTGCCTGACAGCCAAAATACAAACACATAGATCAAAAAGACTTTTTTTAAAAATTGGGCTGCAAATAGTTTTATAAATTAATTTGATTCTTGATTACTATTCATTTTACTTATGTTTTCTGCATACCTTCAGCTAGTAGCTAATATACAAATAGGAAAAACAAAGGGATTCAGAGGAATTTTTCGTGAAGTATCTATGGAGAGTATATTTCTGTTTTGTAATGTACATCTCATTCTAACTGCTACATTTAAATATAAGGAAGAAAAACATTCATGGTGATGCATGCATCAGTTCAGAGGTTCTGCTTCAATTACCACATATTCACAAGTCTTTACAAATCACTAAATACTCAAAAATGACAGAATAGTGAATACACAAAGAGGGAAGGGGAGAAGAAAGACACAACAAAAAACTCATAGCCTTTTCAAGACTATTATCAAATAGAAAGAAAGTCAAAGCTTCCCAAGAAAGATAATAACCACAAGTTATTTGTCCATCTCCAGGAATCCCAATAGTAATAACTTTGGTTTTCAGCTTCAGAGGATCATTTCCCAGCATTTTAAGGGTAGGTACAAGAAAAAATATTCTTCCCATCAATTTCTATTATCTGAATATGAGCAGTACAAATTCTTATAGAGTAGCTAAATATTTCCCAATAGTGTAAACAAATTAATAGCTCTGAAAGATGTGTCTCTTGTTTTAAATTATTACTGTGGATACAAAAAGCCAGAGACTTTTCTTTTAAATGAAAGAACACAAGGAAAAAAATTAATAAAAAGTTCAGTCTACCTATGGAATATCTAATTCCAGATGTACACCACCAGATGCTGCTTCTTCTCCCTGTTTTCTCCTTCCCCTTTATACTTGCTACTAGCCAAATATAAATTCCTCCTCCATCTTTATGCTTTCTATCTTTGTTTTCCCCCCCGGCACCCCTGGAAGGGTGGACATTTCCTGCTCTCCCTGCTGCCAGTACCCTGCAGAAGGCTGCAATCCCAACACAGCCTCTAACACTGGCAGGCAGTGAGTGAACAGAGGGTATATTTTCTTGGGGAGTTCAAACTCACCGTGGAGTGGCAGGAAAACAGCTCAACAGCAGGAAAAGTACATTTCCTTGTATTTATTTCAGCTCTGCAATAGCAATGGGGAATAAGTCTGAGATCAGGAGGCAGTTGCCCCTTCTGCTGCCCTGTAAATTATATTCTTGCCAGGACATTGTGTAAACTCTTTCTGTTTTCTGAGAGATTTCCTGATGGGTCACCGTACTGGAAGTGACACCTACAGATATTGGAAATAATTGCCCATAGTTGCAGCAAAAGAGAATTAACAGCAGCACTTTTTATTCAGGATAACAGCCTCGTAATCTGTATCATCACTTCAGAGTGAATTTATACAACAAAACCAAACAAGATAGACAGGTTGTTTGCGCTGTGAGTAAAATGAAAATACCATTTCCCCCCCCACACATTCTATCATCATTATTTTCCATTTTTTTCTCTCCTTTTGAGAAAGCAAAATGGTACAGAGAAACCTAAATGGATCTGAATAAGAATCATGGTGTTGTACTACTGTAGACACAGCTTAGAGAAAACACTTTTCTGTCACCAGTGAGTAGTTGAGGGATACATTGCTGAAGACCTAAGGTTTTGTCTGGGTTTTTTTTTCAACAGAAGAGATATCAATATGCTTTTTACAGAATCCTAACTGCAGTTTCAGTGTTGATCTAAAAATAAGAAAATAATTCTTCATGACACGTTTTCAATAATGCTGTAGATCTCTTTTTGTATCTCTTCTACAGGATGTGTCAGCTAATGCAGTAACATTTTATCTCTCATGTAGTGCTCTGCCTGATGCACCCCACTAAGCTGTGCTCCCACGGACACTCGTGGTGAAGGAAAAGCCTGGTTTAAACGGAGACAAGAGAAACCTGAATAGTGCCCCAGTCAGGAAATTCCAACAGTATAGATCACACCTCTGTTGTTGTGTTGTGTCATGCCTACAAAGGTACAGAATACATAGCATGAGTGGGATTTGGCTTCAAATGAAGGTGTCTTTAGCTGTGTGTCACCTGTCACCCATAGGTACAAGTTCCCACTATGGGGAGGAGAGATCAAGGCTCCAGTCAGTATTGCAGTTCATACAGATATCCAATTCCTTTTAAAATTACTGAGGGTACCTGTGATAGCTTCAAACACTTGGTAAATATGTCAGAACATGAACAGGAGAAAAATACTTTGCCAGACCTTTACCTGAAGGATGAGATATCCAAAGAAGTGTTCTTAAACCTCTCTAAGTGACCATATTCAAGCAACTAAGTTACAATTTGTGAACAGTGAGCTGAACCATCTTCTAGGCTCCATTAACTATACGGATTAAATTTCTGTCAATGGCTGGTCAAATCTCCAAGCAAATCCCTCTCTCTTTCTCTAGACTTGTGAAGAGTCCTGTGGAGACAGCTGAACTCGCTCTATATAGGAAACAGTTTTGATAGGAAAAGGTCAAGCTCAGGTTCTGGGTTTATTTCAGCCTAGGGGACTGCCCTGAAGCACAGCCATCCTGCTTACTCCTTCAGCAGCTCTGTCCATGGGTCTCTGCAGAGATATAGGCATAGGAAGCATTTTGCTAATGTGCTACCAATTTTTACTCATGTCATTATGCTTTGACATGATTGCTGCCATCTGAATTTTAGAAGTTTTTTATTTCATGGGTAATTTGCAACATTTAACTGAAGTAACTTGGAAACCATATCAACTAGTGACTAAAGAAAATAACCTGTTTATTCTTCATTGAATCCTTCAGAATTCATTACCATTATTATTAAAACTAAAGTGATCCAAATATACCAACAGCATTTAGGGTCATAAACTCTTTGTCAAGTTTCAGTCAAGTACTAGTGGAAATGTCCCAGGCTAGAAATCAGACAAAAGAAGTTAAATGACATAATTTCTCAGAGATCTTCTATAAAATAGAGACTTTCAAATGAAGGAAGAAACTTATTCAAAATAGATGTAAAAATTAATGACAACTACCTGATGCTATTTAAACAGACAATTATCATCAATAAAAAAAGGTTTAACAACTGTGTTTCATCACAAAAAATATATTAACCACTTTTCACAGTCTGAAACCATCATCAATCAATAATAGATAATATTTACTCTCTCCTGCTGGGGAGCCTTTTTTATGTTTTAATGGAATACATTGAATGTAGGTTACTATAGTTACAGCTGAATTTCAGAATGAGTTTTGTTTTATCATAATTGCTGCATATTAGTATATAAACAGCTGAACCCTGTCTTCCACTGGTAGCACTAATTTGTGCCTAGAGACAATTCTCTCCCCTCAGAAGATCGAACAACGGCTTAAAATATGCTGTAAGTTTGTGGTCTTTCCCAGTGGGAGTGAAAAGTTTCTGCAAGTCAAGCTGTTTGTTGTTTAGAGCCTGGGACTGCTGGGATCGGCAGCATAGAAAGGTGAAGCTGCAAAAATCCATCACCAGCAGTAAAGGGAAATTAAAAGTGTTCCCTACCCCACCCCAGACATGTTGAATTATAACCACAATACTTCCCATCACTATTGTTTCTCAGCAGAACTGAACACTAATGAATTTGTCTGGGATTTTTACAGAACCATAAGAGAGTTCAGAAACTAACAAGGAATGCAACATAAGCTCTCTATAAAGATCCAGTTTTTATCATCATGGTGTTTTCTAACATAGAAAACTATTGTTCCTAGGTTGCAGAGGCCAGGAAGGAAGAGCTTCTCCATCATGCATTCTTTATTAATCTGCATAAAGACTAATACGTATCAGATACCTCCTTCCCTCTATAGAGAGTGGAATTGTCCAATATTTTTTTCCTGTGTGAGTAACTGGATTTTTAATCTCTCCCAGAAATATTGAAGAGCAGGAGATCACAGCATCATGGAAAATTTATGTATGAGATAAAAGGTAAAAAGCCTAACTGAGATCTCAGCTACCAGCTGAAATGCTACTTTCAAGAAGTTACATGTGCAGAACTTCCACTGCACTTCCATATTGCTCCACAATGAGAAGTCAAACAAATCTTCATATAATATGGTGAAGTACTTGAAAAGCCAGCATATCTGAAATTATGGCTGTTATGTTTCCCTGAGCAAAAAATAAGTCTTCCAAAATGACTGACTGGTCAATGACTGACAGCCCAACAAGGTTTTGTTCTGTTGCTTTTAGAATGCCATTGTCCTGCAAGTAAAATGCAAAGGGAAAGACAGTATGTCATACACAATATGGAAGGACAAGAAACTAATGTCAAGTCAAGGATTGCCTTCTCCACTGTGACAGCAATTGTATGGATCAGTGGATGGCAGGAGATAGTAGTCTTAAACATGCTACACTTTAATAACTACAGTTCTGTAACAGAAGATGACTCAAGTGACACATTGCATAAGGAAGCACGGAAAAAGACAGCACATTTTCTTAGTAATGTCTCTTGTTTCCCTCAGAATCAAAAAAGAAAATATTTTCATTTACATTATAAATGTCAAATTACTTTATAAAATCAATTTAAATATGTCTAGTATTATTTAATCGTTTTTTCATATCACCTTTTTAAAGCATTATGTTTTGAGGACTATTGTTATCAAGACAAGGAATTAAGCCTTCACATTCTTGGATTTATTCCTGCTCCAGTCTAGAAGGGCCATATCTTCATAATCTTCACCCTTGTGATCTTATGGATAACAATGTCCAAGAAAATACCTATTTTCATTTTAAACATGAACTTAAATGTTTACACATGAATATTCTTACCTGAAACGCTTCCTCTTCTTCAACAGAACAAGGTGATTTACTTAAACCTAGTAGGTACAAAGGGTCCCACACATCAAATAACTTTCCTCACACAATTAGAAAAGCTGAGTACTGGAATCCAGAGCTGTCCACAGATCATCCAGGAAGAGAAAATAGGTGACATGTATTGGGTAAACTGCTATTTCTATCTCATCCAGCTCCAGTTTGGGGCCCATTTA
This sequence comes from Molothrus aeneus, assembly GCF_037042795.1. Classification (NCBI taxonomy): domain Eukaryota; kingdom Metazoa; phylum Chordata; class Aves; order Passeriformes; family Icteridae; genus Molothrus; species Molothrus aeneus. The sequence goes on along the minus strand of NC_089647.1, from coordinate 57,276,522 downwards.
CTTTGTGTTTAGAGTTACAGCTGACAGAATAAGTGGGTTTTGTCATGCTCTGGAGAAGAAGCAGGTGCTTGTGCCCACCAAGGGTGCCTGTTTATTGCTTTTAATGCATCTTTTGATGTTTAGTTCATTTTACTCCCATTTTCCATTCTCATGTCTTTCATCTAGCAGTATACAATACTGACTGCAAAGTGCATCATGAGACCAATAAGATTTATGTATAATAGTGTACAAGTACACAGAAAGTCAGTCTTTATCCTCAAATATTTTATCACAAATAGACAAGTTCAAGACAAAGGATGGGAAAAAAACAGCATAATGTCTTGTCCAAAATTACATAAGAAGAGAGACCAATCTCCTCCATCCTATATACTCTTTATAGACAGCTTTATGGTGACTTTTTTACTAGTGCCTTTGATTAATGTATTTGTACCAGTTTTCTCTTTTTTATTCCATTCAGAAAACTCCAGAGTATTTAAATGCCTGAGTTGTGTGAAACAGTGACTGAAATTTTCAATATCACTCTGCAATTAACATCCAGCTTTCTAAACTCTTGGCCTTTTGTTTTGAGACATAAATGAGACATGAAGCACTATGAAATTTGTCTAGAATACAGGGCTTAATTTTGGCCACTTATGTGCAAGGAATTGGTGTGTCTCCCACAAACTTCATACAGAATCAAGGCCCTCAATCACAGCATGATTCCAAGTTTTTCTGGACTGAAGTCCTACTTCATAGTATTTATTTTAACATTCTTCATACATTCGTTCTCTCCTGTTCAGGAGAGAACAAATGTATGAAATGTTTCCTTCTTCCATATAGCACCTGTATATGTTAATGCAGACTAAACCAGTAATTAATCTGCTACTTACTTCTTTTCTTCCTCAACTCTACACAACAAAAATACAGAGATGAAGAAATAGCCCCTGCTAAACAAAGAATCACATGTGTGTAGAGAAAGCACTATAAGAAAGAATGGGGAAAAGGAAGGGAAAAGGAAGGTTGTCCTTTAAAAGGTATTGAACCATTGATCTTAAGAGTTTTTTTATTCCTGTCTGGAGAGAAGTTGCTAAAGTACCTCACCACAGGAAAGAAATGAGAAATTTTGAGGGCTATTGAGCACTGAATTCTCATGGTGGCTCAGCAAAATGTTACTTAGAACAGGTGTTTCTGTAATTGTGATACATTGAGGAAGTGTGCAGTGTTCAATATCCCCTCAAGACTTACTAATACGTCTCTAATGTCTCTAGAAATAGTATGCTGGACTGCCAAAGAGTACGGAATAAAATGTCTCTCAAGCCTGGTTGAAGATATTTACAATTCAGTATATTTTTTTTGTAGAGCTGGCTTTTTACAGAAATGAGTTTTGGAACAGGCCCTAATAGAACCTGCCTTAGTGCAAGGGACTTTTATTATTTAAGAATGTTTGAGACTTCTATCCTGGAACCTCGACCTGCCTCTTCTCAAACAGAAAGGGAGAGCTTTTATTTCTCAAACAGAACCTTGGCTGTTCAAGAGATCAACCTGAAGGGCAAGAAATCCCCCATAGGACAAGTGCAATTTTAAGGCTCTAGGCCCATGCATCATGAGAACAGTTGGGAAGCAATCTTTCCCACAGTTTTAAATCCAGATGCTATTATTATAGCATAAACATATTATGGCCAATTTGCAATTTCAATTAACAATTAAAATATAACTATTTAATAAAAATGGAAAACAGATGGTAAAAATAAAATAAAATGCCCATGGCTATCAAATTTGCGCAGATTAAATGGAGGAGCAGGAAAGAAAAACACATTCAATAAAAAAATAAAAGATTTACCACCTCTGAGGACATTTGGGAGGACTGGAAGAGAGAAATGACCAGAATGCATTCTCCCAAAGTAACTTAAGCATTTTTTTATGCTTAGTTCCAGTTCAGTACTTCTGAACTGGAACTATGACAAGTACTGTAAATAGGAATAAATATATAGAATATGAGTAAAGTTTGGTGCAACAATGTGACAAGTGACACTGTTAGGTATCATTAAGAGTTTAGCACTGTAGAAGGTACGCGAATCATTGAATGGGCTAGGATATTTTCTCTTGTTAAGAAGAAAAATTGACATAATTAGGAGAAAAAGAATGTGGTTGGGTTTTTCACAGTGTCAAATATGTAGGCTTCCTTTTTTATACTTAAAGTAGAGCAGGTACTTGAAGCCCTGAAAACTTGCAGTGGGAGTGAACTGTAAATAGGCATGCAACACAGCAAGGTCACAGTTTCTGACCTCTGTGATTATTCAGGGATATTTTACTAGCTGCAAGCTATTTTATTTCATAGGAAAGGTTCAGAATGGAATTGAATTCAGTATGTTACTTCAAGCTAGGCCTGTGCAAACTATTCTTGGGAAATATTTTAGCTAATAAATTATACCCTTTTTTTTGCTGGAAGATTATTAGGAAAAATTTATAATCCCTCTAAATGTGTTCATCTTCTTTAAAGAATTGAAGTGTTTTGGACAAACATTTTTCAATCAGCCTTCCTGTTGTAAACTATTCATTTAATTATGTCCTTGACTATTCAGCATGCATTATTTCTTATTCAAAGGGTGGGATTGGTAACTGCAGTTTCATGGCAGTTGCCCTGACTATTTGCCTGAATTTCTAGATGTTCATAAATGGAGTAGAAGAATAGCTGGGGTAAATAAGAGATATCTACATTCATAAGCAGATGGGTTTGGGTTTGTAGGCTTATTGGTTAATGAATGGAGAAGATCCAGTCCCAAATTATCCTGCTAACAGGAACACTGGCCAAATGTTCAGTGCAGATTTGACATGTGTCATTTTAGCAGGTTTAACACAAGTTCCTTTGGTCAAGTGAGGCACCTGAATCCCACATTGTCACAGATCTACAGCCCTTCTTCTTGTGTGTAAGACAAGCCAGGATATTTTGCTGCTAATCATGTCTCCCCTCAAGGACTACTGCCTTTGGCCATAAATACTGCAGAATTGAAAAGCAATTCAGGACTTGCCAGAAAGCTTGACAGTTTCTTCCGCATTTTCCAAGCTCAATTTCAGACAAACAGTACCATGATGATATAGCAAGTACTCAATACCAACATTTCAAGCCTCAGCAGAGAGAAACAGAACTGACGGTGAGCTCCTTAATCAGGATGCATGAACAAGCAACAATTCAGTTTACTCTTGCAAACCTGTGCTGGGACAAATAAATCTTCCCTTAAAGCTACAGGAGCTGAGCTAAAAAGAATCTCCTCTGTCTCGGTCTCTCTGTGAGCCTCTCAGGAGCCCTGGGCCAGTCCCGAGTCGGCAGACACCGGGGGGCAGCCCCAACACGGCCGACAGCGGGGAGACACTGTCTGTGTGTGCCCCGAGGGTGCTGAGGGCACCTGGGCTGGCAGGGAGACACTCTCTGTGTGTGCCCCGAGGGTACTGAGGGCACCTGGGCTGGCAGGGAGACACTCTCTGTGTGTGCCCCGAGGGTGCTGAGGGCACCTGGGCTGGGGGGAGACACTCTCTGTGTGTGCCCCGAGGGTGCTGAGGGCACCTGGGCTGGCAGGGAGACACTCTCTGTGTGTGCCCCGAGGGTACTGAGGGCACCTGGGCTGGCAGGGAGACACTCTCTGTGCCCCGAGGGTGCTGAGGGCACCTGGGCTGGCAGGGAGACACTCTCTGTGTGTGCCCCGAGGGTACTGAGGGCACCTGGGCTGGCAGGGAGACACTCTCTGTGCCCCGAGGGTGCTGAGGGCACCTGGGCTGGCGGGGAGACACTCTCTGTGTGTGCCCCGAGGGTGCTGAGGGCACCTGGGCTGACAGCAGGGAGACACTCTCTGTGTGTGCCCCGAGGGTGCTGAGGGCACCTGGGCTGGCAGGGAGACACTGTGTGTGCCCTGAGGGTGCTGAGGGCACCTGGGCTGGCAGGGAGACACTCTCTGTGCCCCGAGGGTGCTGAGGGCACCTGGGCTGACAGCAGGGAGACACTCTCTGTGCCCCGAGGGTGCTGAGGGCACCTGGGCTGGCAGGGAGACACTCTCTGTGTGTGCCCCGAGGGTGCTGAGGGCACCTGGGCTGGCAGGGAGACACTCTCTGTGCCCCGAGGGTGCTGAGGGCACCTGGGCTGGGCGCCTGTGCAGCACAAGAGACACCAGAGACATCGGTAGAAGAGAAAGGGCCGACTCTTAGCAGGGGTTAATCCAAGGTTTTATTAGGATCCCAAGGAAGCTCCTGCACCTCAGGGGGCCTCCTGCCGAGAGCCCCGGGAGATGTGCCAAGGTCACATTTAAAGGGAGGTGGAAACCGAAAGCAGATAACATTTTACCAACCAATAGGTGACCTTAAGGATTGGGTACTGGGGGATGGACATTTAGGACAGCGTATGGGGCAAGGCTTGGGGGGCTGACCCCTGGCCTCTGGCTAATCACTCGACGACTTGGACCAAAACTTCTGGATGGAGGGGATGGGATGCTGAGTGATTGACAGAGAGCCGGGGTGGGGGTTTGGGGATGATCTCATCCCAGGAGAGAAATAACACAGGTAAAGGGAGGGGGGTACAGTTTGAGATAAACCATTTGGGAAAAATATGGGAATACAAAACAAAACTACTTCAAAGTATTACAAAATATAAAAACACACTACAACACTCCTCCACAAAAAAACCTAAAACCAAAAACAAACAAAAAGGCAAAACAAACAAACAACCTGCCCCTTCAAAACCCAAACCTGACTATTTTTGAGTCCATTAGTTCAGATAAACCAAGCCTGAAGGCTTTTCTGCAAAACTCAAAATCTCTCATTCTCATATTTTCCAAGAAATACATTGCACCTTCTGAGCCTTTTTTATATCATAGCGGTGTAGTGGTTATGGCTTTAGTTGCTCTTTCAGATAATCCTTGAGCATCACACCTAAAGTGGTGACAAAAGTGACAGAGGCAATTCTAGCCAGTCCCATCACAAGGGATTACATGACCACGATTTTACCCTTTCATTCCACACACTAGTACTACAGAGCCCAGGGAGGAGCTCTGCTGTTATACACCTCTGAAAACCACCAGTCTTGAAAAGGAGAGGCACCCTGTCCTGAACGGTGCTCTCATCTGAATGGAACCCCTGTTGGCAGAGGAGATGTGGCCAGAGCCCTTAGATGGGGAGAAACATGCCTGTGTCTTATTGCTGGGCAGATCCCTTGCGTGAGCTGGGTAGTTGTGTCCTGTAAAATGCAGTGTGCAGGCCATGAGACACCATGCCAGCTGACACATGACTGGTGTTCAGAACACGAGTCTCAAGAATTCTACATATGTGCTACAACACTCCCTATTGGACCAGATAACTAGAAACTGGTTTAGGGATTCCAGTTTTCCAAGCTTTCTCCCTCTCCATCCATCAGTTTCAACCTCAACTACAGCCAATTGTCAATTTTACACATAGGCAAAGATATCACTATGTGTCTGCATAGAGTTGTCCACTGCCTTGTTCCTAGGTGAGAATCTTAAAAACGAAAGGTACCAATTCTAGGTGTCTGGACTAGCAGAAGTTTTCTTCCTCTTCTGCACTCTCTGCAGGATACTTGGCTAGATGGGAGTAAGGCAAACGTATTTAAATGATGGTAATTTAAGCTGGGATGAGCCAAATTATAAAGTAATGTTATAAGACCATAATTACCCTAGAACTGTGCCTCATGTTTAACAATAGCTGTCTGCAGTGCCATTAAAATAATGACTTTCAGATTTGCCAAGAGTTTTATTATAAGAAATCCTGGCCACAAAATCTTATAGACCATTTCTTCAATTGGTTTAAATTGGTGTACATCCACTGAAGTCACTGCACAAAGATATGACCTTTATACTCAAAAGACCCAAAACATTCAGCAATTAGGTAAGCAGACAGTTCTCTGGTAACACTGGATATTATGACACATGGCTCATATTTGCTCAGAGAAGCTGAAGTTATTTAAGCTGATATACTTAAAGGTACAGAAAATTTTGAATGTATATCAGATGGGGCAATTTTCATACTTATTTAGACCTGTCACAGCAGAACAAGTCAACAATATGCTGCCAAATGTCTGAATATATGTAATTTTAAAAATGCTGACTCAGAGAACAAATCTAGTCTTCTTTTCTACAGCCACCCTTAGCAGCCTCTCATATAGTGACAGTTTGATGACCATACTATGCTGTTACATCTTCTTTCTGTTGAAAATATGCCTTAATGAGCTTAAAAATACAATTTGATAATCATAACTTGCCATACTTTTTTGATACCGTATCAGCAATATGTATGTCTTTGTCATCATCAGTTTGCTACCACACAGCAAATGCTACTAATTCAACACTCACTCTTTTAGAGGACAGGCTGTCCTGACTTTGATATATTCACATATCTAATGTCAGAGGCAGAGCAGTGATGTGGCATTGAATGCTGACTTTTTGCTGAATTCTACTATAGCTCAGATAACACCTGATTTTTCTTCATGGTTTTCTCCTGGGGCCATAAGAGAACCACCCAATCCAGCCTCCTGACTATTGTGCTGTCTTTGAATTACTGCCTTATCTCTAACTGACTTTTTTAATTAATTGCATTATGGACACAGCCTGACTGCACACACTAATAGGCATCAGAGTGTCCACAAGAGCAACTGTGAGAAGGAAAAAGAAAGAAAAGGAAAGGGAAAAGAGAATCAGAAAGAAAAATAGAGAGGTTGAGAAACAGCTTAAAAATGCCACACAAAAAGCTTCACATGGACATGGACAGTTATAAAGTATTTCCACAAAAAACCCACTTCTGTCTAAATATGCTGGTATCCAGCTTAACTCCCCATTAGTTCACAAAACTTTTGTTTCAATTAATATAACTTATTGACTAGTATTGCTTTTTAGTTAATATTGCTTATTTCCAGAGTGAGACATGCACAATGCAGACTTTCCTTCTGCCAAATTTGTGTGTGGACTTTCCTCCTCTGCTCAGTCCTGTTACCATGAAACCAGCTGGTGCCACTTGTGGTGAAACCATGGATCTGCCTAGCTCCTCTTTTGTTTGCTATTAGTCTCTAAACCTCCTCACTTCTTTGCTTGAAACTAGATAATGCATTTAATAGATACTGAAGAGATAAGAGTCTGAGAAACTGGTGCAAACACAAAGCCCTCATTTTCTTCAAATATTAAGTTGAAAATAATTCTCATGTTTCTATCCTTCTTTTTTTTCCTCTACTTAGTCAACCGAGGCATTGATCTCAAGTGTATTGGGTGGTTACTCCACTGTGGGGGTTTTGCTGAAAGAATTTAAGTTAGCCTTCCACAAATTTAGACATTAGATTCTGTAGTTTAATTTTAAGTATTCCTAATTAGGTAAAACATTTTCCGCACCTAATTTTAGGATAAGAACAGCCATACAGAGTGATAGCCAAAGTCTATTTAACTGAAGATCTTCAGTGTAAGCTGTAAAATTTTGCATTTATTTCATTTATTCAGTCTTCCATTTGTAAATAGAGGCCATTTGTTATACCAGCATACATTTTTGTAAGGCTTAAATATCCCACCAGCAATGTAGTTCACAGTTGGTTTGTATGTACCATCTGGGTTTTGTACATAAAATGAGGCACCTAGCCTTAATTTTGGAATCATTTGCAGGAGGATCTATTATATGCTGTGCTGGTTTAGTCTGCTTCATGTTTGGAAGGTAATAATTCAGTAGTATTTCTAGGACTTGGCATTTGGCGTGCCATCTGGGGTGGTAAAGACTCTGCATATGGGAGATGGTATAGTCCCAAGTATTTTATCTCTCTAACACCCTTCCCACTAAAGGAACATTCACTTAAAGAAGCAAAATCACTGCAAGTGTACTGTGCTGCCATGAAAAGAAAGCCAAAGAAATATGTACAGTGTTTTTCTACTCATGCAGTATCGCTCCTTCATGATACACTTCTAATATGACAAATAAATGTGGATTGTAATCACCTAATAGTATTTTTTCTCAACTTTCTCCCTTTGTTCTTGATTATACTTTTCTGACACAAAATTCCTTTCCATTCTTGAGATTTGTACTTCTTTGATGTTTGGAGACTACCATCTACCCTTCTACTTGTTAATTAAGCATACACGGTGAGCTAAATTTTCAGATAGTCTAAGCTTTTTTGATACTGATTTCTAAATTCATGGCAAAAAGGTATTTCAATACTTGTACCAATGTTTTTAATCTAGCCCTGTGCAGTTTATCCATTTAATCTTTCTTCACTGCATCTGACCATTTGTCTATCACTTCTGTTTCTTATAGTTCCTTTCATTAATCATTCCAAAAATCCAATTTTATGCTTTGAGTGCCAGTGCTGTGTAGACCAGGACTGTTTCTGTGCTCAAAATTAAAATACTATTCTCATATATGACTGCATCACCTTATTCCATGAGACAATAATATATATGCACCTATAACTTCACTTGCCCTTTTTCTTGCCCTTTCAAGTTGTGCCCATTATCTGCAACTATTATATTTTATTCCCTCATCTTTTCCAGATTGTTAAATCCTCATTCAATATTTGCCTCAAATTATACCATCAATGGTGCCTTGCACTTTTATAATTTATTTATTATTTTATCACATCAGTCTCTGACCCACTGTAATTTTTTTCCCCATAAGGGCATTTAAACCTCCTCCTAATTTATGCCATGCGTAAATGTTGTCAATGAGTTGATGTATTCTTCTCTCCAAATCAGGAATGAAGATGTTAAATAAGCCTTGATTTACTACCAGCATTGCAACAAATGACTGTGTATCTCCCTTCAACTTGATCCATCAATATTCTTTGTTTATGGCCTTTGAGCTAATCTTCAATCCATGTGACAGTCCACATATTTGTCAATTTGAATTAATTGCATGAGCTTTCATGGATGCTATATCAAATGCTTCACTGAAGTCAAACTATATTAGGTCTGCCATTTTCCTCTCATTTGCTTATTTGGTAATGCTATCAAAAGAAGTAATCAAATTTGTCTGATAAGATTTATTTTCATAAATCATGCTGGTTACTTATCATGGTTATCTTATCCTCCATCGGCTGTTCTGTGCCAGTAAGAGCTGGTTCAGCTCAGTAAATAGTAAAATCAGAGTCAACACATTGACTCTGATTTTACTATTTACCCCTCAAAAAGCAAATTCATTGATCAGCAGGCTATTCATGATGCCCAACACTAGGTTAGAGATCTATTTCAGCACTAATCAGCAACAGCATTTTATATTTATTTCAGTGAATTTTAGGTTACATCATTGCACCAAAGGCTGGGTTATTTCTCCCACATATTATGTGGGGTTTATTGTGGGTTAAAGAAAACCAGCAAAACTGGTAGAATTTTTTCAAGAGGCAAAGAATAATGTGTCCCTTTTGTGAATTACAGAAAACACATCAGCCATTTCCAGCTAAGACTCCTAGCATTTGAAAGGTTCATTGCCTAGGAAATAAAATCACAATCATTTCAAATACCAAGGGTTGTTCACAGCCACTGCTTTTACAGTTGCCTCCCTTTTACCTGACATAGCAGAGATTAAACAAGAGACCTCCAACATGGAAATAGATTAAACAAGATACTTTATAAAGCCAAACTCTGTAGTTAGAACTGTTAACATAATTACAACTTGTGCATTTTGATTTTCAATACACAGCACACTTACAGGGAGACATCTTCACTGTTACTTTGGCAATACTAAAACTATCCTATTTCTTAGACAACAGAAAAACAGAAAATCACAGCTAATGTCCCAGTAAAATTTCTATGTTCTCTGTACAAAAGTCATGTGGTCACTGGTCTGGTTGAATGAGGCATGGGCATTTTGGGTTATTTCTGTTGAATTTCATTTTCTGTTTGTCTCAGAATAGCAGTCACCAGACAGGGCCCTTCAGTTACCCACCAGCTCCATAGGTTCTTAAAATATATCTGTCCCCAGTGTCCCACTTCTGCCCCCACCATATATCTTCCAGCTCTGTCCTTCACAAATATATGTTTATTTCTACAGTGAGTTTCCAGTTCTCAACTGGTTTTCAGTTTTCCTTTTAGGTGAGACAGATGAGAAGAGAGGCAGGTTTTCTGAGAATCATCTTATCTAGCTTCAGACATCTAAAGGACACATGAAGAAGCCCAAATTTCCTCTCTAAGCTACTCTTATTGCCAAAAGTCCTTCTAGTTTTTAGCAGACAATGTGATCTGTCCCAGAAGCCTATTTTGTACTAAAATAATCTCTGCCTAGAATTCAACTTATCCAAAAGATGATATCTATCTATTTCACTACAGCGATGCAAAGGAACTTAGAACAATGAACACAATGAACTACATTTTAGATGCCAAAGTTATGGTGCATGAATCCTACACAATGTCTCATAAAGGCACATAAAAATAATGTCATAAGATAAACTGATAAAGGTCTTTGTGTCTCAGAAGAGCTGCTCCGAGTAAATGATCTCAGCTGAGTGTAAGTCTCAAATGACAACATTTGCCAGCTGCACAAATTTTGTGGATATGTCGTTAAGGGATGATGCTATCAAATTATCTATCTTGTGGTATAAATAGTCATACCTTTATCTGTTCCACTAGGTCTCTATTGATTAATACTTGCTGAGAAGTGATTTGCATGTTTCACATGTGGTAATGGTCTTTATTAATAACATTACTTCTTGTTTAGGAACACAGGTGTTTCTCTCCTTTTTTTGTTGACATAAAATCAATGTCATGATTTACCCTAAAATTGCATTAAATTACGACTTACTTAAAGACTTTTAAAAATAATTTATAAATCTGTGGGGTTTTGCCTCTCTAAAGCCTAAACCTACATGCCAAAACAGTTTGCTTGTCCACAATTTATCCTGAAAGTGGGTTTGTGGAACTACAAAATTTCTCACCCTTCCTTTCTCTGTCACCTTCCTTGGTTTTCTTTTCTATCCAAAAGGGACTTATTGTACCTGTCTAGCTTTAGCTCTGAAAATGTATGGGCCAATCTAAAATATATTGCCCTTTCCCCCGAAACAACAATTGACACAATGTAGTCCAGTTCTACTTACACAGAAGTGAGAGTTTCGTAGTGATCCATGACCTTGTAAGGCTCATTATTAGATAGATACCAATTTGTCATGCTGTGCCTAGCTATCAGCTTTTCTAGTCACTCACTTCATGCTTCTTGTGGCAAATTATATTTGACTTTCAATTTAAAATCCAGGGTACTTTAATGTAAAACCTCAGTATAATAATGGTGATGAAGCAGCAGGGCATGCAATTTGACAGAATGGATTTTTCTAGTTTATTGTGGCAGATTCCCCTCCCTCAACCCCAAAGATAAGAAAAGAAGGAAAGAAAGAAGAAAGGGAAGAAAGAAAGAGAAAAAGAAAGCCAGCAACACTCTCTTGAAACCCTGGTGGAAGCTGGGAAGACTGTAGATACAGCAGCAGGCTGTCATTTGAAAATAGAGGCTCTACTGTTGCTCCCTGAGCACAACTTAAAATACATTAGATGCATCATGACAAGCTATAATTCATGAATTCATGAATGAAGATTTAATTCCTTTTTAATGAAAAAAAAAATGTTCCAGCTTCTTTGGCTGAGTTACTGAACTTAATATATGTTACACAGTTCCTGTCAGACATAAGTAATGCTGATCTCTTTTGTCTTCATGCCAAGCACCTACTATTAAAGGTGTCATAGGCATGAAAACCCTGATACAAGGGATGCATTATTTCAGTACTTTTTAATGTGGATTTGCTTTTTAACAATGCCTTGTACAGGATACTGCGGAGGGGAAATTTCCCACTTCAGGCAAAATTACTGTTGTTTGGGATTTATATTCTTATTATAGGAAGACATAATGTGAATTCTGACTGGACAGTATGGCACATTATGGAACTTGTTTAATCTATGGGGTTTTTTTCACCTTTCTTTTTCTATGCATAGCAAAGATGATGCATGCATTTAAAATCTGAGCTTCATTTTGAAAATAATAATCACCAAATTTGGTCACCTAGACATTAAGTAACCCTGTAAAGCTAATTCTTTAAATCCATTTGAAGAGTCAACAGAAAAACAATAACTTTAAGAATAACTCAGCCTATGTACTTTAGAGTGAGATTCATTCCAACCAACCTCAGGCTTTTAATACTTATGTATTGAAGTTCTAGCAGTGCCTTAAAGCATCCTTCTTAGTAAACAGCTAGAAAGAATCATTTTTTAGAAGATGAATCATCAGATGAATCATCTGATTTATCTTACAGATATACTTTAAGATAAAATTAATTGCACTTTAGGCATATTTCTTGCTCTCTAGCAAGGAAAATATTGAGTGCTTTGATCAGACTTGCACATCCAGTTTCAAGTTATACATGTTAGCATAGGTGTTTCCTCACACTTAGCTCCCAAAATCCTGATAAACTGAATCATCTTTCAAACAAGACTTGTCTCTTGTCTCTCCCATTAATATCAAAGATTTGGTCTGGGTGATTAAGTTTGAGATAAAGAAGATTGTAGACAGCAAGACTTCATTCTAAAAACTCACCCATGTAATTTATGGGCATAAAATGGCATACAGTAAAATTTTGCCAAGCCTCAGTCTTTAACTGCTAGACTCAAGCATATTCACACTGAAGTAGTAAAACTTTGGATTGTCAATGAATTTTTGTTTCTGAGCTATTGGGTAGTACACCAGACTGAGCTATGTCATTAAGGTTGGACAGGACCTTAAAGTGCATTGAGTCAGCCATAACCCTATCACTGCCAAGTCCAATACTAAGCCCTTTCCCAAACTACCACATCTACATGACTTTTAAACACCTCCAGCGATGGTGACCCCACCACTTTCCTGAGCACCCTGCTCCAATGCTTTACAGCCCTTTCTGTGAGCAAACTTTTCCTAATATCCAATCTAAATCTCCCCTGATCTAATATTTGTTGACTCTAACTCTGTAATTTGCTGGTAAGTTGAAACCCCCAACTAACAGAATATTTCATCAGCATCTTCATCCATGTTGGGTATCTATAACAGACTCCCACCAAGATATCTGCCTTGTTGGCATTACCCCTGATTTTCACACATAAACACTCAACCCTCTCATCACCATCATCAAGCCCTAGAGAGTCAAAACACTCCCCCACACACAGGGCTCTCCCTCCTTGCCTATCCCTTCTGCAGAATTAACAGCCATCCATTGCAGCACTCCAGTTGTCTGAGTCATCCCTCCATGGTTCTGTAATCGTGACTATATCACAGTTTTCCTGCTGCACAGTGGCTTCCATTTCCTCCTGGTTTTTGTGTGTTTTGGTGTAGGTGTACTTCAGTAAAGCTATTGTTCCTGCCACAGTTTTGGGAGGAAAAACCTTAATTCCTACAAGACCATTCTCAGGTGCTTCCACAGTTTCTAACAATTGGTAGTAAAAGCACTTCTTTCCTAGAAAATAGTAACACTAACACCCCAAAACAACAGACAAAATATCTTTATTTTTTAACCAGTCAGCTGCAGCTGAAAGGAAAGGAGACAGAAAAAGCAAAATTCAGAAAGAGCACACTAAATGTATAATTTAATCATCTAAACAGTGCTATTTTCTGTTGCTTTAAGTTCCAAAAAGTATCATTTCTGCCCTTTAGCTTCCATCAAAGAGATATGGATCTGCCATCTGTGTCAAATTTACAGCCTATGTGGATATTCTAGATAATAAAAACTGTCAGTGGTACTAAGAGCCTACATATGAGCAACAGAATCCCATCCTGTATGTCTACATCTCAGCTAGTTGCCCTATGTTTCCTTTACAGTTATGAGGCACTCATAGAGAATAATTCATTTGAGCAATTTCAAGTGTCCAGCGTGGAATGAATTGCGTCATTTAGTACACAACTAGATTTCTTCACTGACTCTAAATGAAGTCCAGGGTTTCTCTTTTAAGCACCTCCACTGTAGATACAGCCATTTAGTCAGACAACTCTCATCCTCAATAGAACATAACAAGCTCTTCTGACTTCTCAGAAAATAGTAACACAGGGTGGCAAACATCACAGCTTCAGTCAGTTTCCATAACATAATTCACAAAACACCCCAAACCACCACAGCTAAGGACTTTGAGTAAAAGGGATGAAAAGCCTTGAATCCAGTGTATGCTACAGGGAGAAAAGGTAAACATTACATGTGCCACTAATGTCCAAGCCCCTTCCTACAACAGAGTGTAACAAGACAATATCCAGAGGACAAGTGTAGACCACAGACCACCCTACAGAGGAAAGTGAAAACCTCCTAAGCTGTGACTGGAACTAGGATAAGTTTTCTTCTTTACTTAAAATTTCACAAAATATTTGACATGAAGGAGGTAATAAAAACTTTTAAAATGAAAGATGTCTTTCTTGTAATCAGGATAGCCACTGTCTGTAGAAACATCCAGTTTCTGGTCTTCCTGAGAAAGAAAGTGAGAGAAGAGCTATTCATCTCAGTCCTTGCAGACAGACAGCTGAAGCCTGGATATACCTGCATTATTTCACTGCTATACAAATCAGGTACAATATATTTCTGATACTGAAACTAATTTTTCCTCTCCATGGGCATAAACCTAGCTTGCATGAAGATGTTACCTTTTCTTTATTTTCAATCTGTCCCTAGTCTCTCTGACTAAGAGTTGGATGGCTAAAAATATTGTAGAAAATTCTCTAAATTGAAAGACATTTGCATTATAGTAGTAAAAACCCAACCAATCGAAACAAAAAAACAAAACCCCACACCTTAAATTAAATATATAAGATAGATTTTAATAAATGAAAATAAGTAAATAATAAGTTGGAAAGTAGTTGGGTTTCCAGATCAAAGACAGCGCAGACTGGGATTGTAACTGGGATAAAGCAAAAAAACCTTAATGATAAAAACTCACAGAAACATGCTATTAACTCATCAGGTACAATCCACTTGCCATGACCAATGCCTGGAAAGTTGAGACACGGTCAGGTTGTTGCATATGACAAGCACATGAAGTCACAACTTCCTTTGACACATCTACCCCAGTGTGTAGAAGTTTTCTGAAAGAGAATTTTTATATGTGCAATTCTTACAATATTCTATAATATTTACAGGCAAAGACATCCCAGCCTAAGTAATAAAGAGGTAAGTAAGTAAGTAAATCTAGTCTGGTGGAGCCAGGAATGCCAATGGATTATGATAATATGAGCAATCTATGAGATAGAGCTCTTCATCAACAACAAAAAAAATGTAACTAGAAAAGGCTGGAATTTCTCAGGTTTTGGTGTTTTGGTTTTTTGCAAGTAACAACTCACAAACTTGTGTGACATAGCTTTATGTAAAAGGTCTTTAAACTAACTGGTTGTGATCCCGAATTATGCTATTATAATTATACAGGCAAGTTGAATAGGAATGCTATTGCGGAAACAAGTCAAGTAACAGATGGCATGACTTGAAAATAGACATGAGATTTCTAGAAGAAAACTTACTCTTTTAAATAAAATAGATTGTTTGGTGATCTCCAGCTAGTAATCCACCTTACAGGTCTCAGTAGGGTTGCCACACTTTTGAGCTCACGTGTCTGTCTGATACAAAAATTTCATCTGAAATCTGTTAGGTATAAACTGCTGTTGGATCAAATGCATCTTATGACATAGGGGTTGCTTTCAGAAAATTGCTTTTCCATTCCAGTACCACAGAGGCACACTTTTTCTTGTTCTTTCCCATATGCTATAGGGTAAGACTGCTAAAGATTACAGACCTAAATACGAATTGATTTTTCTTTCATATTTATTGTGAATTAGTATGCAAAACATTTTCTGTGTTACATCCACTCTCCTAGTAGCTCAAAATTCTTCACAATGCCGCCTGGTGAGTTGCCTGGTTACATTTTGCTCCTGTTGTCTTTTTTTCCAAGCATTAGCTGAGCAATTAATGAAAAAATCAAATAAATTGGAGCTGCTGTATTTTCCTCTAGATGCAAATGTGAAGGATAATTTTTAAAACACTTTTATATATCTCCCACATCCTCTGGGGAGGAAGTACAGGCTTCAAGCTCTAAATTACTCATTCCTGCTGGCATCAGACGTATGCCCCAAGGAGTTCCTTTTCTGCTCAACAGACAAGAATTTAACTACGTAAATTCATTTCTAAATAGAAAATAATATAATGTAACACTTTCCAGACAATCTCTCACAGGTACTTTAGCACCCATAAGGGAAAGAGCTAAAAAGGCTCGAAGAATTGATACCTTCTTTTCCATGCAGATTATCTATGGGGCTGAAATTTCCCCTACTAGCTTAAGACTTTTACTAGTGAAGGATGCTTAATCCTAAATTAGATCAAACAAGTTTTGGCATGAATCACAACATTAATATAAAGTTCTTCTCCAATTTACTTCAAGTCTTCGTATCTCCATGTAGCAGTATTTCTTCAAATTCTAGCTAGGCTCATAACAGTAAGTTTCATCATAATATCCAGGGGTCATACTTTTGGAACTGAATAGGAAAATTTCATCATTTTAAAGTATATAGCTACCCTATTAGGAGATAACAATTTAGAAAAATAAAACAACTGTGCTATAAAAATCAAGTCATTAAACATAGCTCAGATGTGTTGTCATAAACAGTCTCCAGCCCCACATCCCCCAAGCCATGCTCTTAATACCAAATTTCCTTTTCTTCCAAAATCAGAACTTGTAAGAGCAGCCCCAAGAGGAGAGCCCTAGGTTGTCTGGGAATTTCTGCTTATCTCATCTGCTGTAATTACCAAATTAGGTGACTATATCATGAGACACATCTGAATACAAACAAACAAAAAAATAATCTGTCAGCTCCAGTGGGTTTATAAAGACATAATGGAAGAGAAAGAAAAAAGAGAAAAAAGGTCACACCCACCCTGTACTCTCATGCTCCTGAGACTGCTGTTGAAGAAATGAATAGATGCAGTCAACGGGATGAACCCTACTGCTCTACACAAAACAGATGTTTAACTATTTTCTTGGTGTTAGATCACCCACACCCATTTGACTGCAATGATGATTAAATTCATCCTGAGTTATTCTGTCACAGGAGGACAATTGCATCTTATGATTAGTTTCTAGCTCCATTTAGTGCAGTGAGAAGCTTGTAAACTAATGTGATGGGCCTCAGTCTTGTAATAACCCAGCCATGAGTATGAGGATAACTGGCTGCAGGTAACCAAGAGTGTCAGCTTAAGTGTGAATTCACTCCACTCTACATGATTTCCCTCAGCATGATTTCCTGCAAGCAGGGAAATCTTGTCATTTAGTTAGGATTCTACAACCTATAATATACTATGCTTGTTCTTTGGTTTTGTTACAGGACCGTTCAATTTTGCCAACATCATCATCATTTTTAAATAGTTTCAATAAATATTTAGTTCTTCCTCTTACTTTGTACTTTATTCCAAAAGGAACTACATAAAGACTTCCTGAACTGGACTAACTGAGAAAAAAAAAATGGATCTTGATTGCAATAATCTTTCACTTGCACTTTGCTAGAGCCAAACAAAATTCAACATTTCAAAACATTTTATATGATCTGGATGAAGATCTAATGATGTTTTCCAGCTACAAATCCCAGGGAAGAAAAGAAAGATCAGGATTAGACCTAAGCATGAGAGTGAGGAGGTCTTGGGAAAAAAACAAAAAGTGAAATTTTGCAGGGGGTATATGTGCAGCACTGACTGGAGTGGGATTTTAAACATATTTCTGACATATAGATAAAAAATGGGCAACTGAGTCCAGGTGACTACCCCTGCAGCAAATCACATCCTGAAAGTTAGACAAGATGATTCCCACTTCAGATATTAAATTTAACTGCAACTGATTTCTCCTTTTCTTCTGTATTTAAAGCCAAGCTAGCTAATACAAAACTAGTTAATATAAAGTAACTTTCCAGCATTTAAGACATTTTTACTGCATTGTATTCAAATTACAGGCCAGCCAATCTTCTTTAGTCTCACTTTCTCAGAATAGTGCATTTCCAGCACTCCCTCAGTTTCTCCAACTGACAATATTTTCAGTCTCTTTGTCTGACTTCAGCATCAATTCCAAGACAGGCTCCAACAGTGCAAGAGTTCAACAAATACTATCTCTAGCAATTTTATACAATCCATTGATTGGCTGCATGAAATCAACAGGTTTCATCATTAATATTACCATCATAGTGTGATCAGAATTCTTTACTTGCAGTATTAACATTTACCCAAAAACCAATCTACTATCCAGAGTACTTTAATGACCACAACATGATATTTAAATCCACCCCCAGATTTTCAGTGGAAATCTTGCTGCTGGCATTGCTTTTCTGCATGTCAGACATTGCAACCATAATGTTACTTCAAACATTGGAATAAACAAGTGACCAGAATGACCGGTGTTCAGGTCATGTCTCAAAGCCACCTGATTACACTGAAAATATATTCAAAATAAAAAGAAACTATTAAATGGACTGTGTATTCTGGCAGAAAGGAAGGAGAAAAACTAAAACCTGCAGCCAAACCTGTCATTCCTAAAATTTTTATTTTCTTATTCCCAAATAAGATATGCAGGTTGGTTTAGCTGCAGCTAGCTTTTATCAAAAACTTTGCCTCATGGCTCTTTATATGGATTCACACACTGTTAAACGATTCAGTGTAAAGCAAATGGAAAGATTAATTTCGTGATGTGGCACCAAAAGAAACAATTTAGAGCAAGGATTAGGAATTGGACCATCTCAGCAAAACTTCTGGAACAAATCCTTTATAACTACAGAACATTTCACAATAACTGTATCAGTGATCACAGGAAAGATGGAGTTTTTAACAGAATTGAGAAAATCCATACAAACAGACTTTCCTCCCCATATTTTTCCAGAAGAAATGAGAATGAGAGAGGTTTTATAGAACTGAAAAAATATTGCTGAAAATAGAATCACTGGAAATTCTGAATCAGATACTACTAATGAGACATCAGACTGGTATATTGGTATTTATACCTTAATATAGAGCAAAGCTAACAACCCAGTGGTCATAATACAGCAACAAGGGCAGGATATTTTGGCAGCAGGTGTGTCATTCTATGTACCTCTAAATCTGGTTTATTTTCTTTATTATTAAAAACAATTCAATCAGTAAGAAATCCATGTTTCCTTTTTCTTCATGCTCATGAATACATTGCAAAGGTTATTTTTATTAAAGCAGAATAGAGGTAAAAAAATCATCTGAAAAACGCAATGGCAATTTCTACCTCTTTCAGATACACATTCCCAGAGGAATTTGTTCAACTAATGGCTCCTTATGTCCCGTGCCCCCTTATACAGCAGTTGTTAAAAAATCATGTTATCAGTCACATAGCTCCGTTGCAACCTTTTTCCTCCCTCTTATTACTTCTTTTCTGCCCTCCTTATCTGCCTACCGGTCAGCTAAGATTTGCTCACTCACACTTAGTGTTGTGATCTGAGCAGGAAATCTCCACACAACCAGCCATGATGCAACCAGGTTATGAATCTGGACATACAGCTCTGAAGACAGTTCTGAATTAAAGAAAACCTCTTACAGCTGGTCCCTTTTTCTTTCTAACTGGTGAATGCCAGGTAAGACAGCCCTGACCTTAACAGTAAAAAATCCATGCAAATAATTTCACCATCCCATTAGCTCCAGGATGAATTGCTCTCAGATTTTCGGGATATACATCTGATAGTGTCTAGTCACCATTATGTTACTGTGTCACAGCAGGATATCACCCAAAATAATAGTTTATACATAAAGTCATATTTATCTCATCTAACATCAACACAAGCACCTACAACACCTAGGAGCATAATTCTCCTAGGTTCCATGTACTCAAAAGATAAGAAATTCTAAATTATCATTACAGTACAGGTCCGTGAGATTAAGGTCACCCTCAACTTTTTTTAAGAGAAAATGTGAAAGCCCCTTAATTATTAGACTATATGAACAACTGAAGCAGAGAAATGTCTGAGAGTGATTATTTCATATTATTTCACATTCAATTTCATTCTATTTCTAAAATAAAACAAAAGGATAATAATTTTTAAAAAACAAACATTGAAACTTTGCAAATTAATGCTATGAATTAAAAGTCCCCCTGGTTTTTCACAGCATGCCTTCATATTTTTTGATTACTTAATTTCCATGTCTTCATGCTGATTGCTCCTAAAACACCTGGTAAACAGGATGTAGCATATTCCATTCCCTTTTACAAGAACTCAAAGTCTGAGCGATTTAATCTCAGAGCAGAAGAATTACCCCAGTACTGCTCATTGCTGTTGAAGATTAATTTTTACTAGCCACTTAGAGGGCTAAGGAGTGCATTACAACGAACACTATTATTCAAGTTCAGCAGAACAAAATCCATCATTTCTGAGCAGGGGAAAATGGTTTTTATTAGAGCCATTCACACAGCTCTATAATTCAATGGTATATACCATCTCTACTTACTCATTTTCCATTGTAAATTTTATCTTGTCCAAGAAGAAAAAAGTTCATTAGTTTGCTCAAAATGATTCTTAATAAATGTGCTAATTGAGAGTGTATAAATGTATTTCAGTAGTTTCTTATGTTTGTTTCTTGAGAAGTGACACAAATTAGTCGTCTTTGTATGTTTAATGCTAGTAAGATTTTTACAGGAGGGCAACTGTGGTACCCATTGTGCTCAGAGAGTTTGAAATAGTAAAAACCACATCACCAAAATGTTTTGTGAAGGGTATTGAAAAATTAGACTGAAGGATGCTAACACTCCCTCTGTCTTTAATGAGTGGATGAGGGGAAGAAGTGTTTAATCCTATTAGGGAACATTCTCAGTAGGGCCACAGACCCAAAAGATATTTAATGCAATACATGGCAACCCACTTTCTATTTCTTACCCTGATTCAGCAGGCTCCTCAAGTGCCAGCCTCATTCTAAATGTCTGGATAGTGTCACAGAAGGCATAATAATTTATCATCCTAAAGTGGAAACCTTCATTCATATATAGAATAGCCAAACAAATTTGACTAAGTTTGAATTTTTAAAGCCATTTGCTTCTAAAACTTCCATATTGTTATTCTAATGGTTAAATCTATCTTCATGAACTCATGACGAAGTTTGTCCATTATTAAATATGAAGAGCTCTGCTTTTCAGTCAAGCAGCACATACCCTCTCCTTATTAGCAAGTCTTTTTAACAAAGTAGGTTTTGAAATACCAACTTCTCCCCGGAAGTCTGCTTTGAAAATAGAGTCAAAGATGCATGATGAAATGTATGTTTCTTTTCACAGACCCTGCTTGGAAAAACAATGTTTCTTAGATCTGAGGTAGGAATTGAAGGAACCTGAGTCCATAAGTAAATTACTTCAAATTTTTATGAAGATGAAGAAGAAGAAAGGGATAAAAAGACCCTTCATGTGATGGAAATCATTTTAGTAAGCACAAAAACAGTGCCTCATGCCCCCTTGATTCAAGAAAAAATTTCTCCCCCAGTAGAAATAGCTGATACCAAATTAATTCTGACCTTAGATGCATCAGACTGATCCCCTGGAAATTTCTGAGTTTAAAGAGAATTCTCCAAACACCAAAAAATGTGGAAAATTTATATCTCTGACATAAATATAGCAGCAGAAAGCAAGGCCCTAATTTCTTTCCATTCAGGATAGCTGCTATATCCAGAAAGTGAAAGGGAAGCTGTTTTACACTGGCCTTTAATAGAACATTCTCAGGGCGTTGTCCCTGTTCAGCATCCAGCTTCAGTCATAGCAGCTGATAGGAAAAGCCCCTGAGGACAAGCCTGGGAACCAGGAAAATGCTGCTGAGACAAAGTGGCCCAGAACTGTAGACTTTGAAGTTGTACCCATTTATCTTTCAAATCACTTTAGTTAATCTCCATTCTGTCACGTTGTTTTTAATTCAATCTCCACTTATATGTCAGGCTCCAAATGTAAAGAATATATATACCAGGCCAGTGCAAGCTCTCAAGGAAGGCAGGAGCCAAGGAGGCACAACAGCCTTCTAGAACAGATTCATCTAAATAATTGTGTGTGGAAAATAAAGAAATAAAGAAAAAGAAGTATTAACAATCACTTTCCCACCCACTGATTCTATATCAACATTAGTGATTAACAGGCAATTTTCAGTTTCAATCACTCAGTGCTAGATTCTCATTTCTAGCTCATGAACAAAACAGGTCTCTAAGGTTTTACAAATTTGTTCTTGAAATGTCATGAAGACCTTCTGACTCCACTTAGATTAGAGGTAGTTTCAGTAGGCCAGATTCTGATAATTTCACTCTCTATTGCTGAGAAATGCTCAGCAATAAATCCTGCCAAAACTTGCATTCAAATACAAGGAAAACGAAGGGTAAAAATGCAGCCTATGCTCTTACAGTCAGCATTAGAAATATGAAAATGCTGGTATTTAAGTTTTATCCCAAATTTAATGGTTTTAATTCATGACCGTAGTTTTTTGTTGTTGGGGTTGGGGTAGTTTTTTGTTGTTGTTGTTGTTTTGGGGTTTTTTGCTTTAGAGCAGAGCCTCAAGGTGGGACACACATTCATTACTCTCTAAGGTGATACAGAAAATATATTCCTAAATATTTTTATTCCCTCCTGCACTCTACCACACCACATTTTCTATATTTAGAAGTGATTAGAGTTATTTACTTTGCACAGCAACTCTACTCAGAGGAGTACAGAGATGAACCTACTCTTGCAAATATCTGTTTACATACCCTGATTTCTATTTAAGTAGTGGCCAATTAAACCTTTGTAAGTAGAAGGAAGCACCCATAGCCTTTGAAATTTGAAGGTAAATATGCAACATACATGAGCATTTCAGGTTATTGCTCTCCAATTAGAGCTCAGAGCACACCATCATTGTCCTTTTGACGATGAAACCTGCCAGTCACATTTGCAAGTACACACATGAATTAAACATATCACCTAAGCATAATGTTTTTGCATCTTAGAATTGGGTCTTAGAGCTGTTCAGTCTAATGCATTATAATCATGAAAAGAAGAGCTAATGCTGCTGCTTCAGAACCCACTGCTACTGCAGCGTCATGCAGAGGAATCACCCAGAGTGATGGGGCTCCTCCAGTGGCATACAGCTGGGAGGTAAATTCTTGTTGAGTGGCATCCAACATCTCCTCATGCACCAGCCACATCCAGATGCCCTTGCTTCCCTTGGCATCTTGTTACAAGTTAGTTAAGGCTGTTTGCCTGCAGGCCACTCTCATCTCCCCAAGGGTATCAGTCAGGCACTCAACCAACCACAGATCAAGAAAGAGATTAGCTTGATTCCTCCTTCTCAGTCCAAATCCTCAGCTGTACTTTGTGCTTTCTGACAATGGCAGAAGTACTGAGCCAGAAGCTGAAACTCCAGGGCAATGTAAGCACTGTTGTAAGCCTGTGTGTGGGAGTAGCTGACTGTGGGTCAGTGGGAAAAAAAGGTAGGGAAAAGGAAAAGGGAACAGAAAAAGGATTGAAAGGACTATGCATAATGCAATATTTTAGGACAAAACCATGCTGTTGGTTCTCCAAAGCTGCAGCTTTGCTGCTGGAGACAGGGAATACTGTCCTGAGAGCCCCACTGTCAGACTGGAGTTCAGGAGCATCAGTGCTGGTTTGAATGACAGCACATTGCCTCCTGCTGGGCTGCACACCTCAGCACTGCTTCTGAGCCAAAGCAGTGACGTTATGCACTACCTAGCCCAGAGATGTTTTTAATTTGGTTTGATTTCTCTCAGACAGAATTAGAAAGATGGCGTTCAAGGCCCCCTGTCTCGTGTCGACACCACTGTACCTCACCTCCCTCTTACTGCTGTGTCACAAAGGTTGAAGATCTCTCTAGCAATGGGACAAAGAAACAGTAAAACAGGAAGCCCATATGCTTTTCTTTCAAAGCTATCATTTACAGAAAAAATGTGTTTCAGACTTTGCCTGCTGTGTTCCAAAGACAGGAAACTTAGTTCACATTTGCAAGTTGTACAGCGTGACTTTATAAAAACTTCTCTGGCAGAATGAATTCACTCAAAATCAGCTTCTCTTTTGAAAATATAATGCCTTTCATCTGGGATGAAACAAGTGTAGGCTACTTTCAGTCAAAAAGCTGATATAATGCAACATGTAGAGTGTGCACTGCCTTTCTCTGTAAAGTTGTATTTCTGAGAAATTACAAAGGAGACATGTAAAACCAAATGAGAACATCTGTCCAACTGCTGAATGGATTGAATTTTTCCCTCACCTTTTGGCAAGGGTCATCTCTTCCTGCTATTATTAGGATGCCCACTGGGTGCAGGGTACCTCTGTAGAAAATGGTATCTGTTGGAATTAATCAGCAATGCTTTAGGTGCACTGTGCTTCCTTGCCAAAAAGTCTAGGAATCAACATTGCTGCCCATTTCCAAATGTCTCCCATGTCCTTATTAAATGTGGCTGTGCAGCAGAAAGAATATCTCTCTTAAACAGCATATTGCAGCATTAAAAAACGCAGAGACGTGCTGAGATTGTCAGTCATGCAATTCAGCTTGAACAAAGCAAGTCTTCATAGGGGGAAGCAAGGGAAGCAAGGGTGGATTCACCGGCAGTTCTGTTATAGTAGGGAAATATCTCCAGTAGCAGCACCTAAATAAGAAGAAATTTGTGGTTTTAAACAGATTTGTAAAACCCATTAGAAAAATAGCTCCTGACAAATAGGATAAATAAAATCCTGTAGAAAGTATCCTTTAGCAGAACTAGGGCAAGCAAGGAGTTAAAATCTTGCATTTAAGTAAAAGGACGATAAAGCATTCTTCATTACCTGAGATTATTAATAATTTCAATTTAAATTTTTCCCCATAAAACAAGAAGGATATTACCAGCATTGTTTCCTCAGTTCCAAAGACTATTTTTTGCATGTTTATAGCACTCTCATAAACAAAAGCTCAGTGAAGGCTGATGACTGGAGCAGAGGCTGCTATGGTGTCCTATGGTAGTAGTTATCTTTTCCTGGAGGGGAAGGAATGTTTTTGCAACAAGATGTAAGCCATTCTGAATAGTGATGGTGGTCTGCCAGCTTCTTTCATAGGTCAGCTGAGCCCCAGAAAGCCTGCTGCTTGGCTTGGTAGCTCACTGCCTCCTCCTTGAAGCCCAGAACCAGTCTTGGCTTGACACGTGTGTGAGACTAACCCCAGGAGGCCCCAGTGTGTACTGCCCCAGTGGGGCTGGGCAGGTTCAATGCCACATGTGAATAATAACCACCATCTAGCAGCACTCAGACAATAAAGCTAGGCTCAGTCTCCTCCAGAGCTCTCACAGCTGCTGATTCTCAGTTAAGTTCCTTTCTGCCCTGCTAATATCAATGCATCTGTCTGCTGCTGCTGTCCTTTCACAGGCTGTCTCCTCACATTCTGAGCACGTTTGGGCAGCCAGGACTGGGCAGCAGCTGAGCCCAGGTTGCAGGTGAAGGGTACCAGGAGAGTCATTACTAGGTCAGCCCTTGACCTCACCACCCAGAGGAAAGCCAGTCTTGCAACCTGGATGGAGATGCCCATGTTCACCAATATTCATCTTCAAAGGCTTTCCAGATGACAAGGAGACAAAGACCTTGGTGCTAACAAAATACACAGTGAGAAGAAGGATGAGTTGAAAATACTAAGAATGTAAGCCGAATCCAAAGTGATACATAATTAGAAATTACAAAGATGATGCAGCCGCCAGTTCTTCAGGATGCCAGGGAAACCCATAGGGATACATCTACATAAGAGTGGAGAAATTGTTAGAAGTTGGGTGTAAAGGAATCTAAACTGCTTTAACTTATAAGCATATTTTAGGCCTCATTTTTTTCTTTTAGCTTTCAGTTTTTCCTAGCCTTGTTTCCTCTAAGGCTTTCATGCAGGCCTTGCTGTATTTCTCTGCTGAAGGCATGTCTCCAACGAGATTCTAGATGTAGCCTGAATCTGTCTGTAATTTATGGTGTTGGACCTTATTTCCCCAAAGGTATCAGTTTAAACATACTGTCAACTTCATCTTTACATTTCACCTCTTGTGCAACGTATTCTACCTTAGCACAGCTCTGATAGCTGTGTATTTGGGATATGAAAATGTCTCAGAGGAAACCAAATGTTTACAGAAGTTCACTTGGCTACTGCATAACATAACTCTCATTTCTCTCTGCCAAATAATCTGTGAGGTGAGAACGGAGTTGTTTATTGTATAAATGCAAACCCAAGGCATACAAGAGGAAACAATGGTGGAAGAAAATTTCAACCTGAGCACTGCTTGAAGTCACACAGTGGTATATAAGCAAGTTAATAAAATTTGTGGTCTAAAGGAAAGAAAACTCTTTAGTGACTTGTAAATGTAGAAAATAAAACAGCAGATGCTTATTCCAGAACACTTTTTCTCTGTATCTGTGCCCTGTGCAAGAACTCTGCCAAAGGTTTTATTTGAGACATTGGCAGATCAGTAAAACTGTAGTGTGTGTTTGTGCTGCAGATCCCTGGCACCATCAGAAATTGTTTCCAGTTCATATGCACAATACGTCATGCTGTGCTGCATGCACATGGAGAATATTGGGGTCTTCACTTCCATCAATATTCACTCTTGAGCACACACAGATAAGTTGTTCTGTTGTGAAAATATTACGTACTTAATTATCTATTTGAATTTTACTTAGATGTCTCGGGGATTTGTAATTAATTCTAATTCAAAGAATTCTAATTTTAAAGCAATTCTAGGTAATATTTCAGCCATTCTCTACAGACAGATTCTGTATGGATGGCAGATGTGAGATCATTCATGTGCTCAAATCTAGATCTCAGCAAGCCAAAAGTGGAGGGAAATCAAAAATTTTAATATTAGTTATTATGCTCAGTACAGTTTTATCCTGTTTTCAAATGTAAAAATAATTTACATAAAAAGCAGGAGCTTAAAGTGCTGCTGGTAAAATGATGCTCCACAATTTCTTTTTTTATTACCTCTATAAGAGTTCATGTTCTTCACTGGTCCCTTGCCTATCAATAGGTTTACTAAGTTTCAGAAGTGATCCTTGGAGATTACCAGATAGGGATGGCACTGAGTGGATCAGAACAGCAAATATTGTATCATCATTGATGAGAAGCCAGTAAAAGCACAGACATATGTCTGTTGAACTGTCAAAGAAAAAAACAGGGGAAGACTTGAACCTTACGATGAGCATTGAGGTTAATGCTGCATTTTAAACAGAAGCAGCTTGTTTTGCTTCCTACTTCTAAGTTAATAGGAGCAATTGGTTTTGCAGTATTAGCTTTAGGAATACTTAAGAAAATAATTTTGAAATTTAGTAGAAAAATCCTAGGTGAGCTTCATTTTCAGATAGCTAGGCCTTTGATTATAAAATGGAATGAAACTTCTGTATCAGATTTACAATGGAGGTCACATTTCAGTTTCAATTCTGGAATCACTATGGTTGTCCATATTTTATTTCCCCTACCAATCCATAAAACGAGTCAATCATCTGCTTATAAGATGGTGCCAATTAAATAAATAGAGAAGTATGTAAGGGAAAATTTCATTGGACCACTTTGTGAACTCCACAAAATATGTGTGTATGCTCAAAATAGTGGTCAGCTTATGCTAGGGTACATGGTGAACTTCAAACTGAAGTTTCACTCCAAAACAAAGTTTTGGAAGATGAATTGTATAACTAGTTCTTTGCATGCACATGAACAACTAAACAGTCTATTCATACTAAGGCTCATCACATTCGTAATCCATCCTGTAGGGGGTCAGTGCTAAAATTAAATTATACCTGCCTACCATTCTCAATCAAATCAGGCTGTGAACTGAAAAATAAAACAATTAAAATTAGAGAAAGGACAGCCTCCCACTGTTTATGATCTCATTCTATTTGTGAAGAGTAGGTGGAAATTCACCCATGGTGAGCATTTGGTTTATGTCAATTTTTTCTTGTTATTACAGCTGGAGCTTATTTTATGAACTGTTTGCAGCTATTTCTGCTAAAAATAGGTGGATACCAATTTAAACTTCCTGGCAATATTTCAAGCCAAAGTATCATTAGTAGATAGTTATTATGCTGCACTTTATTGTAAGAGACCCTGCCATGAAGCCAATCTATACAAATATAAATAAAGACAGTTAGAATTACCTTCCAAATGGCTCTATTGGAGGTTATTCATGTTTGGTTTAGCAAAACAAGCTAAGCTATTTGCAAGAAAATTTAGTAGTTGAAGGAACACTGAGCTAATGAGACTTTCTACAACTCCTTATCAGGTTAGACTGTAACACTTAGAGAGAGATTGGGGATCAATTTTGCCTTTTTGCCTCAGTCCTAAGTAAAGGAAACCTGTAGTTCTCTCTTGGTTTCCAAGGAATATTATTTCTTCTTATCACTACTCCCTCATCTGCTATGCAGTTTTGTGACAAAATAATCTTCTCAAAACACATTCCCTCACAAACAAACAAACAAACAAACAAAAAAGTGACAATTAGATACAAAATTCCTTGTTTTCTAATGACAGCAATAGCTGACGTGAGGTCACATAATGATGATTTGGTCATCCTTCTCCATGTACTCTCCTAGTTACCCATCATGGAGTTTTTATCTCAGCCTGTGAAAACTGTCAGACCTAGCTGCCATAAAAGTTTTCAACAGGAATCCCAGAGTCTCAGGGAAATGGCTTATACCATTTCCATGATCTCCATCTCAAACTTATGAGCTGATAGTGTGGTGGCAGCTGTTATACAGTTGATATTTCATTCCCGTATTAGGAAAGATTTCATCACTGAAATTGTTGTCAAGCTCTGGAACAGGCTGCCCAGGGAAGTGGTTGAGTCACCAGCCTTGGAGGCATTTAAAAGATAATGTTAATGTGGCACTTAGGGACATGGCTTACTGGTAGGTTTGGCAGTTGCTGGATTCAACTGGATGATCTTAGAGGTCTTTTGCAACCTAAACAATTCTGTGATCTATGATCCTATCTGCTGTTATGTTATGTGGCTTTTGATACCAGAATGGAATATCAATATCTTGTTTTGGCTCTGAATCTCAATGCTAAAGGTGTCTGTCAATTGTCAAAGTCAGTAATGCGATCAGGAGTTCCCAGCAATGAAATTTTACAAGGTTACTGAAGTGTGACCACTGAATGTTATGATGCGAAGGGTTAGCTAGGCTAGCCTCAGAGTTCAAGATATATAATTAAGGAAATTACATCCAGCCATGTTTTCTGGTCCCAAACACAAGATACAGCAGTGTCTGAAAGAAATCACACCCTCTTTGGCCCTAAGCCAAAAGCTGATATACACTATAGAGAATCATTTGCCAGTTCTTGTGCCTCTGCAACTGCATTAGCAGAGTTGGAAGCGTTACCATAATAACAGAGTTGCATTTCTTCTTGGTTATAGTATTTTAGGCAATATCCTTTTGAAATAATTGTAGTGCCTCATAATGATGTCCTTCTAATTCACTTGACTAACTAGACAGCCACCTGTCTAAAATACACAGGGGTTTGCTCCAAACTAGTTGTCAAGTTTACTTTGTCACTCTGTCAATTCTTCCTGCCTAATTTAGCTACTACTTTTCAGTCTGGAAAGCATCTCTGGATGTCTGTGTCCATTTCTGGCCATTATCTAGACACTGACTTTCAGACAATAAAAAGTAGGTGAAATGGGAAGAGACATGGGGAAAGAAATGGTTCTGAAAAGATGAGAAGAAGAGAATGGAATCAGTCTGGTTCCATAGCTTCAAAATCTAGGCTGTTAAGCTGGTATCCAAGAAAGTCCTTTAAGGGTAAAAGTGTTTCTTTCTAAATATCTGAAGGTTAAGAATGCAAATCTAGCATGATTAACTCAGACATTTAAGCAGAATGGTTCAGATTTCTTGTTCTGGCAGTGTAACACATAAAGCCAAA
Source organism: Molothrus aeneus (assembly GCF_037042795.1). Classification (NCBI taxonomy): domain Eukaryota; kingdom Metazoa; phylum Chordata; class Aves; order Passeriformes; family Icteridae; genus Molothrus; species Molothrus aeneus. The sequence goes on along the minus strand of NC_089647.1, from coordinate 57,246,690 downwards.
TAAGATGCCTGGGGATTGAATACATAAAATGGAGTAAATTTACTTATCCAGTTAGGAATTACTGGATTAATTCAGTAAGAAAACTTACTGAAGTAGAGGAAGAAAACTTCTGTTTACATTAGATTTGCTCCTTTAGCTTAGTTTGCTCCTTTAGTCCTACCTATCTGGTTTTTGAAATAACACCTCTGCAAAAATGACATTTAAAACGTTTCTTATTCTCCCAGTGCTTGGTTGCTGTCTTTCATCAGGTGCTCACACCATCCACCCTTAAACTGGGAGAAGTGGGTGCCAGGATCTCAGCAACTCGTGCAAAGCTACTATTCCTGTAGACAAAGAGTTTACTCATTCTCCACCATTCACCTAAAAGCTGGGATGAGATTAGATTCAGGAAGGATTAAGAGAACAGATATCTGAAGCAGACAGAGAATCAGAAAAGCAATTATGTGAGTCAATAAGAGCCAAATAAAGAAAATTGTTGGGGGAAATGTTGTGACTGCATGTTTCGCAGAAAAAAAAAATTAATTAATTCCTAAAGAATATAGCAAGAAAGATATAACAAGACCCCAAACTGTTTACTGTATTTGAATGTGGGTGTAAAACAGTGGTATCAATATACAAAGAGAAATGCATTCTCATGTGCAAAGCAAAAGCAAGAGAAAAGGAGAGTCTAAAATGACCTCCAAAGTTACAGAATCCATCAGTGAGTTTTCTTAGTAGCACTGGCAGGGACTTAGCAGCTCACACGGCTTCAGAAAATGAAGAAGGAATTTGCTTTTATTTCTGTTACACTTCAAGGGAGGGGTAACATACAGAAAACCTTATAAAGACAATGCAGGCAAATTTGATGAAAGGAGAAATGGCAATGAAGATGTTGATATGAGAGGGAATTATATAAAAATAGCAAATGAAATTTCGTCTTTAGCTGGCTTCTTAAAGAGATATTAGACCTTAACAAAATCCTGCATCTAACAAAGGAAAGAAGGGTGTGTTCTTTTCACTGAGAGAGTGGAAAAACAGCAAGAGAAAGTACGTGGGAAACCAACAGTGAATAATAAAATATCCTACTAAAGGATAGAATAACACAAAGGAAAATGTGATCTGAAATGTAATGAAGCTTTAGAAAGTGTGAGGAATGGGGACAAAAAAGGGAGGTCAAAGCAGTCATACTTAATCTTCTTTTTTGAAAGAGTAATTAAGATATTCCATGGAGGTAAAAGGCTGGAAAACAGGAGTGTTTTAAGAAGGTGTCAAATGCTGTAATTAAGCTAAGGACAAAGGTAGGCATATAACTTGATTTCATTATATTCTGGTTACAGGGAGTGGCAAGGCGATTGAATTTTTTTATTACCCTACTACAAACACAATTTACTTTTTAAATTTAAGAAGTAGTAGTAGCTCCATTAAATTTATTCTGCTCTTTCTAGGGCAGAGTACATCATATTTACTTAAACATATTCAGATGATTTAGCCAAATCTGTCAGGCAGATGATATGTTAATACTTCAGTCTTCTAAAACTTTGTATGGTTGTGACATTATAGCTTACATGCCTACAGTAATAATTTAATACTGATAAAATGGAGTAGAAGAACGACCAAACTGGATACCAAACTGGAATTTTTGCTCCTTTTGCTTCACTAAGTAACCGTATACAATTAAAAGTTACTATGCAAGGTGAGAAACAGAAGGGACTCTTGACATTTGTACCAAAATGAGACTTCAAATTCAGATGATGTGTGAGTCAACACAGGTAGGTGGCCAGAACAACCCCAAAGCCATTGCTGAAATGCAAAGAATAAATTTATTTCATTGCCTTGCCAGCTGGAGGATCCCCAAAGAAACACCTGGGCAGCAGAGACAAGAGGGGGAACACAAGTAACACCGGGCTCATGGCAGACTCTAGGGCTGCTGTTTGCACCCATTTACCAAGGTCCTGCACACATGTAGTTTACCACCATGCCCTGATCTCCTCTGTGCTTTTTATGAACTTTGATCACTCTCCCAACAGGGAGCTCAAACATGTCTGTGAGAGCACCCCCAAGTCTCTGTAAATACCTGTTTTATCTCCAGACAGGGACTCTACTTCACAAAACAGACAGAGAATTAACAGCAGTAAGCATAATACATGGGGTTCCCCACACTCTTACGCTCCAGGCTTCAGCATTCCCAGCTGCAAGGTCACAATCTACCATCCTCCTCACCATTCTTGCACTTTTAACCGTTTCCTCCCAACACATGATGTTTTATAAGAGGATGGAAAAGCCTGAAGAATACTGAAAATGTATCTGATTTTGCAGATGACTGACACAAGTCAAAAGAATGTGTGCCATAATTAAGGATGTACCCAGACATGCTGCTGTGAGCAAATCATACTCTTAGAAGGGGTTGCAAGAGAAACTTGGTTGTTCAGCTCCATCCTGATTCTCATAGGCTTCAGTTATCAGAAAGAGATCCCATCTGACAGATGTGAAGATGTGACAGCTTTGCCTTGGGTATTCTTTACATGACCTGCCTGAACCCTTGGAAATCTGCTATGAAGAGGACAAATTTTGCAAGAGACTGAAGCAAAACAAAAACATTACATTCTCCAACTTAAAAAAACACCCTGCTAATTTCAGAGTGATGTTACACCTTAACAATTTCCAAATACTTCTTGTCTTAGAGTTTCAATAGCTGGATGATCATGCCTACAAGAATACTGCTTGCTATCACTCAGTTTTGTCAAAATTAAACCACCCAGATTGACACCTTTTTTTCCCTTTTTTCTTTTCTTTCTTCAAGCACCTGTCATAAATTACTTTTTCGCTCTTGACAAAGTTGATAAGTCAGTTACTTTTAAGGAACTGCAAATCTGCATGTGTTTATTTGGCAACATAATCAAATTGTGTTTATATTTTAGAGAGCAAAAATAATGGGCAATGAATTCCACTGCTGCCGGCAGTCAAAACTTCCCTAATAGACTTCTATTTCTGCATTAGTTTAAGGTGAAACATGACCAAATCTCTTCCAAACAAAAGGTGTTTCTGTCAGTGGACTGTTTCACTGAGATAAGAATAAAGGAAAAATAAGTCTTTATGCTTTTAGCACAGATTGTTTACCTTGTGATAGATGTAGGCAAGTCTATCATTGGGGAAAGTTGCATTTCAGTTGACATGATTGAAAATATATTAAATCTCTTCTTTTCTTTTTTTTTCTTTTTTCTTTTTAAGCAAAGTATGACCGGAATTAACTCTTTCAGTTAATGCATTGTTTTAATGCATTGGCCTGGCTTTTTCTGTTGCTTGGTTGTGTTTTTACAAAAAAAAAAAAACCAAAACGTATCTGCAGCTGTAAAATGCAGTCTCTTTGCTACGAGCCTAGTATCAGATTTTAGCAATTACACAGTCATTTCTCTTCACTGACAGTTAAAGTCACAGGGCATAGCTGCCATATACTTTACTGAGACCAGGATTTGAACTGCTTTGACTGGACTGATCCAGCCTGGAGTCTTCTCTGTTGTCTCTGTTATTCACCTTTCACAACCAAATACCACAATTCCTTCCAAAGGATGCCAGCACACTCCTAAGGAGCTTCTGTTATTCCTAATCACAAGCAGTAGGTTTAGAACCACTTCTGCAGAAAATAAGGATAATCCATGCTTGGAAGGTCATGAAACTCTTAGCCTTCCAAATTTAGAGATCTCAGACTTGAAGTTTAGTGCTAAATCCTGCAAACATACTTAGAATTTTACATCTGTCAGTTCTGTTGCTTCAGTGGCTTTACCGTTCTTAAGTTAAGCATATCACTGTGGCTTTACACAGTCAGGGTTTAAAGAGATGAAGTGAAATTGAAAAATTTGAGAAGATGAAAGGAAGCAGAGGTTCTTAGTAAAATGTGTAAGTACATAGGTGTCCATTCGGATTTTTTTGAGTGAGCATGCACAAATGTACAAGTGCTGGATGAAATGTCATCCATGATCCAACCCTGATAGCCAGCCTGATTCATCTAACTGCTAACAAGAGCAGTTTCAGGAAAAGTCCAACCAATCCTCTGTGCCTCTTGACCAGTATTGTTCACAAGGCATGGACACTTCAGAGAATGTAGCTTTCAAACTCTACCAAGCTGCTTGATTTTTCTTAGGGATGTTGAATCAAGCAGATGGCATGTTCTCACCACATAGGCTAAAACCACTGCTTAAATTCAAATGTTTGTTGAAATATAGCACTAGAATTCACCTGATAAACTCCAGGAGAGTTTAAAAATGATAGGACAATGTATTTTCCTAGCCCCTTGCAGAGGTTTAACCATTGCTGATGATGATTCCTGAAAAACAACAGTCTGACAGACATAAAAACTAGTAATGGAAATACTGGGGTCAAGCAGTAAGAATGTGGTGAACTTGCAAGGAAAGAATAACTTAGTGTTTTAAAAAGTATAGGAGTATGTCCATCATATAAAAATGTTATATTTCTCTTTGGTTTCACAGAAGATTGCAACAGGTTTCAGAAAATTCCCGTCTTTTTAGGGCATTTGACAAAGTGTGGATTAATGAAGCTAGGAACCCATCCAGTGATTTGCAACTACAGCTAAAACAGAGATAAAGAGAAGAAAGACAAAAGGCTTACATCAAAACCTTTATTATCAGACTGAAAGCAAATCTGGAAGTTTTAGTAATACAAGGAGTTGTTTTCTCTCAGTAGGCAAATTCACTATTATGATTTTGAGAGCACTTTGCAAAGTCAACACTCAAAGTCAATTCAGCTTTCTGTTTCTAGGTTTTATCTGAAGTACATATTCAATAAGGGAAAATTTCCACTGACTTTTGCAGAAAATTTCCACTGACTTTTCTTGACTAAGGCACTAGAAATTGTGTTATGCTAATTACTTGGAGCCTAAGTTATCATCCCACTATGCACTAGAGCTGCTACATCACTAGACTTGTTTTGTGACTCTCTGACACCACTGCATGACAGATTGATTCATTTTCATGTGGCTTTGTTATTATGTCATATTTAATACAATTTAATGCATTTTAGTTCACTTTAAATATGTTCAACATCAATAAAAATGAAAAGGGAGGCAGTTTGCCTCAGAGGTTTCTCGTGTTTGTGGCCTGCCAGGACACTTCTTCCAGTATCTTGCAGTTGCCCATACTGTGGTGTTTATGATGTACACTATATATATATTTCTTCAGCAGAACATGGGCCAGAGAAAATCCTGTATCTAATAAAATATCTGGTCCCCATGCAAAATGATGGAAGAGTAAGCTTCTGTGCATAGAGAAAATATTGGCTTCCCAATCAACCATCTGGTGTATAGTGGGAATGGTCTGAGTATCTTTCTCAGTTGGAACATTTGGAAAATGAATATACTGTTGCTACAGCTCAGGCTGTTGGCCATGATGTTTGTGATAATGTTGTTGATTTACCAGATGTCCTGCAAATTCCTGGTGTGGTAGTGTTTCCTGCTCCTACTGAAGTCTTCATTACATGATGGGTTTATGATTGCAGTCATTTCTCACAGAGTAGGAGGGAGCTGGGAAATGTGTCCAAGCACAGCATGGAATCCATCATCCACTCAACATTCAGTTTGAAAATCAAAATCTATACCAACATGTTGCTTCTAGATCTCTAAAAATTACATGGGGATATATGTAAAGACATGAGTAATACAACTGGCATATTTTGCCATTTTTCTAAATCACTCAATGCCTAATACAGATGTGTGCTTACACATCTGTCTTCATGTATGCACACCCATTCCTTTTCCCTACTTTCCACCCAGCAGGCAGGAATACAAATAGGAGTACTGGATGCTGTGTTCACTCATTATGCTCAAGAAGTGTATCTGAGGTTTGAATAAGGATGCTTCACCACTCCGCTCCTGCTCCGTTACAGTAGATTAATGAAGATAATACACAATGCACAGCTGAGCACCTAGGCTTTGACTTCAGAAATTAACTCTTCTTTCACTTTCAGAAGGAATAAACACATGTGCTGCTTTCTCTACTCTGCTTCATGGTGCCAATTCATAGGCAAGATAGCTATTGGGATTACCTATGTGCTAATGGGGCTCTGAGTAACCTAGTCTGATAGAAGGTGTTGGAGCTAGATGATCTGTGGTTTGAGGTCCTCTGCAAACCAAACCATTCTGTGATTCTATATAGGTACCTGTAGAGGAAAAACATAATGGAGGCCAAGACAGATACACACAGGAAAAAAAGTCTATTTCACAAGATTAGAAAACGTATCAGTCTATTTTTATCATAATAACCTCACCATTTTGTTTTCCTGGTGTGAACATTGCTTAGTCAGCACACTTTGGACATAATGACTTCTCAAAGGCCTGAAATAACAGTGGTGGTCGCTGGTTGAGAAAAAGTCAGAAAATGCACAAGGATTTATAAATTCCGTGTTTGCTCTGTAACAAGAAATAAACCAGAAATTTAAACAAGTATGAAGAAAATATAAACACTATTTTCAAGTTCAAATAGACAACACTTTCTTCCTCCTTTGCTTTATTTTGTATGAATGTTTACAAGTGAGATTACTCATTTCTATTCAAGGAGTCCATATTGCCTAAGTATTGAGATCCCAAACTTTTAAATATCCCAATGGATATTTAAAATATGGATGCACCTTTCTCACAGGCATCTCAAGGTATACAACACTCAGCTTGGCTGAGTATCAGAATAAGCAGTACTTTTTGGTGGCAGTGTGTAAGGAGCCAAGGAGCTGCTGCTGTGAAATGCAGTTCAGGCAGCATAGTCCTCTGCACACCACAGAACTGTGCTCCATCACAAGTGCAGATAAGTCTTGTTTTAATGTATATTTAATGTTTTAATGGATATTTATGGAAATTAATCAAAAAGATACAAACATATCTGTGATCAGATAGATACAAAGTCCACAAAATCTGATATGGGAGTCTCGATATTCCAGACTTAGTATGGCAAAGCAATAATAACAAATTTCCTTCACAGCTCAATTTCTTTGTACAGCGAGGGAAGAGAATTCTATGGTGGAAAAAAAAAATCTCAATAAGAAGCAAGATTTTTCATGCTTCATGCTTCATGCAAGGGGGCATTATTTTCTGTGTACGAAAATAGGTCCTAGACTACATGTTGACTGTGGGCTATTAATCTCAAACCAGGAAATGGCATAGTGTATATTACTTGTGTTATTTCCACATTCAGAAGCAGGCAGTCTTTCAGAGATATATACAAATTCCTTATAAAGGAGCATATGTTTTCTCATGAAAGTTTCACCAGTGCTTTATTCAGATAGATTGGAAAACCTCCTTTCTTTCATATAATGTTTATCTCCAGGCTATCCAGATCCAGCTACAGTGAGAAACCATAAACCAAGTTCTGTCAGAGAGAGGAAATTTTACAAAGCCTCTCTTGTAAAGGAAAATGAAGACAGAAAATATTCAATTTGTACTGAAAAGATGGTGATTCCACATGGCTGATCCCACTGACTTTGCCCTGTGTGAGATCTCTCATTCCTCATCTCATTGCCAAGAGCTGTCTTTTAGTACACATAATTTCCCCCAATATTCTTGCTTCTTCCCAGGTGAGCTTCACACAAAAATAGGAGAGGCATGGTACAGCTGGTCCCTGATTAGGTAACTAGCAACATTAAGGTAGGAAACCTGAAAACAATTATGTGTCTTATTAAGGTTCATTTTATATATCACTCTTGAAGGTTGTTGCTTCAGCGTGGCGAATCAGTGATAGCACAAAGAAATGGTCATTTGAAGACCTGTCCCTGGTGATTTGCACAAGCATTCCCACCAGCACACAACTCTCAGAAGTAATGTTTAAAAGACTGTTATGATCAGCAATTTCCAAGTTGTTTCCAGTTGTGACTACACTTCCAGTTGAGATACGCTTGCAGAAGACATTTAATTTCTTTCAGGTGAATGCTCCTTCTCACAATGATTATCTACAGAATTACTGCCTCTGCTGTGTCCCACTCCACAACATTGTCAGTAGACAAGACTGAGGCAAAAACAAAAATAACAAAACCAAAAACAACAACAAAAAAAAAAGCTCATGGTTGTTATGTGCTACCTTTTATAAGTTGGGCTGTGTTTAAAATGTTGTTGACTCAAATAACTCAAACACCTACATCTCTGCTGGCAGATATCATCTCAGTAATAAAGTCTGCAAAAGGCACAGCTTAAGTATTCTAGCCTGACTAGTTTTAGCTCTCTCTGCTGGTGAACTTGAATTTAACTAACATGCAAGAACATAAAGCCGTGTAGGTGGACTGCTGGCACTTCCTTTAAACCAACTTCCATGAGGGCAGTATCCTCTGGAAAGAGACAGGACAGACAACTGAAGACTGTAACATCTTATGTTATCCCAGCAAGACTTCCCAGAGATTTTGTGCCACAGTTCATACACTACAGCAGCTTCTATTCAAAACCGATACCATTTAAAAGTTAAATATTCATCTTCTCAGAGGTGAATCTGTTAACCTTTAACCTGTCTCCTGAGGGAAAAAAAGAAAAAAATACAAAGAGGAAGTGAAAATATCAGTAGGCGCTGAAATTGGATTTAATCCAGTTTTATAAACTTTAATCAACTCCTGTTTGCCAAAAATTTTTTGTCTCACCTTACCTCATCCATAGTTTTGTGTCTTTCTGAATTAGCACTGCCATTCCCAAAGTTTTCTCCAAAATTAGTGAATTTCATGGTTATTTCACAAAGGATTTTTTTTTCCCAGAAGCTGTGTGTACAGCAAATGGACTTTAATACATTCATGAATTCTGTCCTTTGTAGTTCTTCAGTTAGTAAAGCATTGAAAAGCATTAAGACAAATCATTCTGGGTAACTGTAGGTCGTATACTGCCTGTTGGGACTCTGAACCTTCAGATATATGGTAAATCTTTCTCTGGATATTGCAGTTGGTTGTCTTTCTCTTCATCATTAAGTGATGGGGCTGATGGAGATCAGCTGCTTCCCCTTGTAAGTGGCTAGCATCCTCTCACCTGCTCTGCATGACTACTGAACTGAGGTATGTTGTGACAGTCTGCCCACTCTTCCCTGTTCAGATTAATGAATACAGCTTTAACTGTTAATTCAAAGGCAGCCAAGCTTATATCCAACAATTGGAGTACAACTTCCCCATTCAGATAGTGTACATGTAATTTGGCACAGCCTTTTGTACCAATTTGGGGTTAAAGTGTGTTTCTGTGCTGAAAACTGACTTTGTAAAAACAACTTAAGCGGGCTCTGTGCTTCTTTTCCTTCAGAGACACCCAAGGAAGATTTCCTGTTTTCTCACAAAAGGATGGCTTTTTTTCCAACTTCCAGTATGCAGATTCAACCTGTGCTACAAAAAAAAAAAGTCCTCTTTTCACAACATGCATAATTTCCAGTCATAAAAATACTGCAGCCCAATTTTTGCCCTTAGTTACAACTGAGCAACCTAACTGAAAGCAAGACAAAAAAGATATTGTCCTGTGAGTGTTGCACAGGTAGGTCCCAAGAGAGCACATGCTCAGCCCTGCAGCAGGCACAGCCTTGACCATTCAGTGCTGCCTGAAATGAATCTCTCAGAAACCTCTTCTTACCCATCCTGAGCACATGTAAGAAACTGCTCATTTCACCATATGCTGTGATACAAGTACGCTTCCCAACATTTGCCTAAAATGTAAATTCATTCATTCACGACAGCATTTGAGTCAGATACAGGTTCCACAAATGTCAGAGGTAAACTCTTCCAGTTAATGTGACATGTTTTTTTCTTGCTCTTCCCACTTCTTTATCACACATTCATGCTGAAATGTGGAATCTGATTTTGAAATATCAAGTTTTTTAAGGCTCTCAGGGAACTTACACATAACTGTAAAGTGTCTATTTATACATCTGAACAGGATTATTTCTGCAAAGCAAAACTCCAAAGATCTGAATTCAGGCCTAGTTCTAACTTCCATGGGCTTAGTATTTTGCTATGAAATGGTAACAATAAGACTTGAGTTTCATCAAAAAACTTTAATAATTAAAACATGTCTCTTCCAATAGATAGATAGATAAGCTGTCACTGCAGATCCTTAATTCAGATGATGTCTCTAGGGGGCAATATAAATATTAAAGTTAACAAGTGAGTACTTTGTAATAGACCTATCTCCAAAGCTCCATTGAACTATTCCAAAATGTATAGTGGGAAATATAATCTTCGTAAAATGTGATTAAATCCTGGCAAATTTGAGACCCCTTTTAAATTCCAGAGACCCCATCTAAAACAGCAAGTGATACTTAAAAAAAGAAAGAAAAGTTAATACCACTATAAATACCTGAAGAGCCAGGAACTCTGCTATGTGACTGTCACCTTCTGCCCTCTCTTACTTGGTGGACCTTAGATTAGGAGGAGGGCTTGAGTCAGAGACCTCTGAGAACACTTCTATGGCAGAAAAATTAATCACAATTTTTTTTCATCAAAATTTTATACACTTTTAAATAGCACTCAAGTAATTTCATTTCAGGCTAAGTTTCAGATGCCAGGAAACTTTGTGTTTCAAAATGCATGTCCCAAATGAGCAGGGTTGACCTTGGGGTTTGGCATGTGAATCCAAACTGCTGTTCAGAAGTGCCACGAGACACAGGTGCTTTAAGTCTGATGAAGTTTGCATTTTTTTGAATTAGGAAGTCCAAAAAAAATCCAGTGTTTCAAGGATGGGTTTTCTTTGGTCATTAACCCTCACTCAATCTCCCTCTTGGCAGACATTAAAGCTTGAATCAGTACAAGGAAATATCTAAGAAAAGGCAAAGGAAGGGACCATTTGAGGAACCAGTCCTGTGAACTCTTCAGGTTTTTGCCAAACTTCAGAAATGCTTACCCGAGCAAAATACAAAGGCGCAAACGTTAAAATGCAATCAGTGACAGGCACTTATCAGAAGACCAAGCAACCCTAGACTAAGATTTAAGCAGTCCCAGACTGAGTGTGCTAAAAGTTCAAGTCCTTGTAGCATTGATGTTTCCTAATTAGCCAGATGCCATCATCATAAACAGCCAAAAGAAAAGCATTTGATGCCAAAATCTCAGCACTATCATCTGGCTGTATTTCAGAAACCTCCTTTTTTCTCCCTCTGCACTTGCTAGCACACAGAACTAGACTTGCAAGAGTACATACGTGTCTGAGTGAGAGGAGCCCCTACAACATTAACATTAAAAGGTGGAGAAGGACAGAGGGCAGCAGCTGCCAACTCCAGAGGGAGGGCTGCACTCACAGCACAACACCCTGACCCGAGATCTCACCAACCCTCCCCTGCTTGCTCCCGCTTTCTCTGACACTCACAGGTTTAATGCCATGTCTCTGTAGCTTTCCCAAAGAGAAAAAAAAAAAAAAAGACTGTATTAGAAGTTAATAGTCCACTTTCACAGCTACACCACAACTGAATGTAATCTTTCTCCTCTTGTGTGGCAGCCTTTTTGTGCATTAGAGTGGAATAGACTGTTCCTGCCCGTGTCCAACAGCAGGCTGACTTCAATGACTTTGTAAACAGAGCCCTCGACATCAGCAGTGCGCAGGCACGCCTGTGCACGGGGGCAGCGCTTGGGACGCGCATTGGTGGTGGCGTGGCACTGCCAGGGTTTAATCGGGTCAGGTCTCCCTCTATTTCATCCCCGAACTGCTGCAATAGATCTGAGTTAGGCAGCAGGCCATTCACGACAGGAACATCTCCCAAATAGTTTTCATTACGTACCCCCAGAGGAGTCTCTGAAAGGACCTGTCGTTTTCACCTGAAACAGCCATAACGCTGCCAGTCTATTTGCTCTGACTTTGTCTTTAATAAGGTCTTAAAAACTCCTGTCTTTGAGGCTCTACAGAAAAAGCAACCTTAGCAGAGAACACAGCTGTTTTTTTTCAGGGGAAAATCCCCTTGAAACCCATGATTTGGTTAATTGTAGGAGCTGGGAGGAGTGGGGGATGGAAGAGATATACACATTTTTAATATGATAACATGTTTCCAATCAAGGTTTACAAGATCCTACACAGCATGGTTTGCAGCGGAGTGCTGAGCATTGCTGCCTGAAAAGAAACATGTTTTTGATCATTATTTCTTCTTCCCTTTCTTTCTCTTTTCCCTTTCAGAGAATAACAAGATTTGTGCAGAGAGGAAGAGAAGACAGAGTCTGCAAAATATATTCCCCCAAACACACCAGCTAGTTAAAGCATACGAATGTGTCGACAATAAAGTTCACACTAGACAGTTAATGAAGCTGAGAAAAAAAATGTGAATTGGAACATAATGAAAAATTCATACTTTCAGTGCATGAAAAATAAGTGAATGCCCTTTAATTGTTCAGTTTACTTTCAGAGAGGACAGCTTGAATAAATTGAAAAATTATTCCAGGTTGTTAAAAGAATAATGCTCAGCCCTCTGCACCTTGTGCTAAATTCTTCAACCCTGCTTGACATGTGAATACATGAGGATGTGAGTCACTGTAGTGCATCTGGTAGTCCACAGGCCCAGGGACCAAATGAGGAAAAACTGTGTAAGCCTCAAACTGGTCTCATCCTTCTCCACCTACTCATGGGCTGTAACAGAAAGTGAGGTGGCTTCTGGAGACCTGGGGTACAAGATACAAGGTTTTGCAGCCAGAGGGAGGAAAGTGTTATAGATGGATAATGGATGATTTGCTCTCGCAATTAAAAGATAACTATTGTGTGAATATTAAGAAAAGCTTTATTGATGTATAGTTATGTTAGTGTGGTTTAGATGTCCTCTGTTCTCCCCATAGTTCCTCTCTTCCCTCCCTTTATTGTGACCATCAGACAACCAGGGTTGTCTAGGACAGAAGGCATGCACCCATGTCCCTGCATGGGGCAGTTGGGAATGGAAAAGCTTGTTGCTTAGGAGGTGTGGCATGGCAACCTCTGACCTCCAATCAAGTTACAAGAAAGCAGTTTCCACTGATAAATGGCAAAGAAGAGCTGACTGACAGACTTTGGGAGGGGCCAGCGTTAGCTGATGCAACCCCCAGAGGTATAAAAGACTGAACGTCCATCTTGAAGATGAACTGGCCATGTGGTATTCCCATGTGGCTATGGGCAGTTCCCAGCACTGCAGCTTTTTTCCTTATATAGTCCTTTGTAGTATTTTTGTTAAGGTTTAATAAACCTCTTTAAATTTTCAAAGTGAGCAGTTGTGTCTTGTAAAAGGAAAGCTGTGACTGCCACTGGAGGGACAAGAGAGGAAAGTTTGTAACTGAGGAGAGGTCTCTTGGTCCATTTTCCAGTAGCATAGCACTTCTATTCTTGTTGTCTCTGCTCTTTGGTCAAAAGCATAAATCTCTCTCAGAAAGCTTTTCCAAGCAGGCTGGAGAAAGAGGTATGGAATTATGGAGGAGCCAAGGCCAGCTGAAAGCCTGCAGTCTGAGAAAGGCTGGAGCTGTACTGCTTAGCAGGACCCTGGTTAACACAGGGCATGAGGTGGGACAAAAGGGATAGGAGGAAGGTGGGAAGGTTTGATGAGATTCTGAGACCAAATGGGAAACTGGGAGTAGCAGCTTAAGGGGTCTGTCCTTACTGTCTTTGTGTTCAGATGCCTCCCAAATGGCTCCTTGAAGTGCTGAGCAGATTTCAACACCCATGCTACTGTCCCTGTCTTACATCAGTATCCTTAAAGACTGTTTGCTTGTTAAATGTTTACTTCTGTGGATCTGCACTCGCTTCAGAAAGCATTTATGTCGTCTTTCATCAATAAAGCACTTGACAAATGCTTGATTAAGCCCCAAAATAGCATTACTTATGCTGAAAAGAGAAACTTTACAAGTATAAATTAATTACATTTAAAAGCAAAAAAGAACAAAGGAGAAAAAAGAAAGAAGAGGGATGCAGGAAAAATTACCTTTAAAAGCTCACAAATGAAACCCACGTCAGGGTCAGGACCTGCAGCTCCTTCCTCTACTGCTGTGTTCAGCACCCTAAGCATACCTTTGCAACACAAGACACTCCAGTGATACTCAATGTTTGCATTGCATCAGTTGAGTTTCTCACTGTGGGAACTGTCAATTCACGATGTTTTAAAGAAATGTGAAGGGGCACTATAAGTTCAAGTACAATCCCCTCAAACAAGAAACCTCCTCTGATGTTAAAGATTTTGTCTGATATCCTCAAAACCAATGATGGAGTGGCTGAAATGAATTTACCTTGGTTTTGTTCTCTGAGTACAATAACTTGTTGCAAGAGGACTTTATGGGCTTTTCACTGTGAACAGTGCAGCAAAGCAACTCTTAATCAGCTTGCAGAGACATAAACAGGCAAGAAAGTCGTCCATTCTGGCATTCTTGGGCATTTTTTTAAATGACAGTCTAAAATGCCAAGTGAATTGTTTCAATTTCTCAGCCATTAGCAGAAGAAAAGACCAAGTAGGTCGAGACTATCACGTTAGAACTACTTAAATAAATAATAGTAATAGTCTGACACCTGACCAAAGGAGGATTTCTCCATTCAGCACATCTACTAGTTCTTTGCTGAGCCTGGTCTGAATGTGTTATAATTAAAACAGTGCGGCCTGAAGTCACAGAAGTTACAGCAAGGGAAATTTGCCCATTATTTTCCAAGCAGATAATCATCAGTAATCATTAGTCAACCTATTCAGGCAGCAGGCAATATAGATGGATTGCTTGTAGATCATGTACATACATCTGATCTTTTTATTTCTACAGAAGTGAGAAAGAAAGCAAATTCTGTGAACTGCTAGAATTGAATTTCATTTGTGTACATGACAGCAAACATAGCTTTGTAAAAGCTGATATGTTGGCATGGGGGGACTTTCTCCTAGAAAAATCTCAATTTTTTGATGAAAACAACATAACAGTGCCTCCTTAATTTCACTCAAGCCTCTACAGGAACTAAAACTACTCAGGCTCATCAAGAGAATATGCAAGATACACTGAGCTAGCAATAAAAAGAAAAATGTGACTCCACATATAGGCTTTTTCTCACACTTTTATATCTTTCAACTGTCATCATTAACTGCAATTCTAGAAATGTCTCGTTGTTCTGTTGCCTTTGAAAAATAGATACAGTGATTACAATAGGTTTTGTTCAGATATACTGAAAAAAAATTCCCTGACAGGTATATGCTTCTTTTAGTATGTTTCTTCAACACATGTTCATCATTATAACAATTGAATTTGAAAATTTACACATTCCTAGAGGGAAAAAAAAGATAAAATCTGTAAATTGTTTTCCTGTGGCAATTAGAATGAAAGTCAAAGCTGGAAGACTAGTGGCAACAGAGCTTTACATATTTGTATAAAAGATGAACTCTTCTGTCTGTTCACTGTTTATCAGAGAAGGAAAGAGAGAGAGATACAGCACTGCAGCCTAAGAAAGCTGATAATGAGTTTTGCTTCATGATATCTGGTGGTTCTTGTACAAATAACAACAGCAACAACAAAACCAAGGTAGGACATCACGGCAACAGCAACCTGTACAGTAGAAATAGAATTATATTGTTGGTACTAAGGGATAGCTATCCTTTGCAAACTGACTGATGTAACTGTGTCAAAGGAAAGCCAACTTTGTACTGATTTCCTTGTCATATAAAAGGCAATGACTCAGTGACTGTCACTTAATGTGTATCTGTTTTGAATGAATAGTCACATTCATCCACTTCATAATAAGGTTCCCATTGTGAATAATATAATAAGCATGTGCAAGATAAAACCCATCAGAAGTGAACGTGTCAGTCAGAGTGATAAATACTCTGATTTGTTGATTCCTCCTCACTGCCATCCAAAATGAGACAAAGCAAATACAGAAAAATGAAAATGTTCCCACACAAGTTAGCTAATTTTGAGATCACAATAAAATGTACAGGAAGTGTTTACAGATGAAAAATAAAAATCTTTTTCTGTATTATATATACAATCTGGCATCAGTGTTAATTGGCTGAACTTTTTAGTGGGATGTCATAAGAAGTCATGACAACTACAAGGTGCTTGTCAAAGCCAAAATGGCATGAACCTGTTCATTGGCAGGGAATGCCACCTGAAATATGAACTGGAGCAATTTCATTTTCTTTTAGTTGAAATCTCTTTTTCTTATGCTGTCTGTAACAAACATTTGTGGCACTGGGTTGATGTATGCTGCATGTAAATATTCCAGAAGAAGAGAGATTAGTGACTTGTAAATTGAATAGAATTCAGTTGCATAAACATAGTCAGCCAACGCCCTCTGAAACATCCTAACATCATCTAGCACACATTTAGGGCTGGCAGGCAAGACTGGCAGACCAATGCTCTCCTGAACTTGTAACTGCTGCTCTGGAAGGGCACATGTCCCTCATCGGGCCTGCACCAGGTCTGCTAGCCCAGGTTCAGATAAAGAATTTCAAATGGAAGTAGATGTCTGTTTTTAGGCAGCTGACTCTGCCCTTGCGGAGCTGATTAAAACAGTCCCCTAACTGTAAACTCTCAAAGCTACTGAGTCCCAAGCCAATGAATTTCTTTCAGGTTTTTCCCATCTGAGCTCTTTGGATGCCACATGTAAGACATATTATGGTGGCATTATGGGATTAATGCTTCTGACCAGCTGAAGTTCTAAAGTAGTTTTGCTATTTAAAAGATTTCTTTGTAAAATAACTCTGACAAGAGGTACAGCTCACTAAGAGAGATTATATCATGTCACCTATCCCTTACTCAGTGTATCTGTTATTGACAGGCATGAATGTGTTTATTCACATGAACTTAATGAATCCATTTTCTTCCTGTTTTAATAGTTGTCACAATATAGGCCTAAATGCACAAGTATTATGTTCCCCTGTGTTACTTTCCTTCTTCATTCCAAGGATTACATGACAAAGTCACCATGAGAAATCATCCATTGTATTTAAGAAGATTGAATAGCAGCAAGCACCTGACTCTTCATCACTGGATGGTAGCAAAAGCCAGGTGTTTTTTCAAGGTCTGACACAGTTTCTTTTGCTCCCCACAGCAATTTGGGGGGATTATACTTGCTCCCATCCTTTGCAGAAGTAATTACCTTCAAGCACTGCTGCTTGTATGTTGTACTTCCCACCTGCTGCCCCACTGTTTCACCTGTAAAAGCCTTAATTTGATTCTTTAAGCATTTATATACTGCTTTCATCTTCAAAGCAGTGTACATGTGTTAATTAAATTACATGCCTAGGAGATAACAAAGTACAAGATACAAAGGCATTTTAAGCACACAGACAGACTATCAAGTTCTAGCACAACAGGAATAAATTAATAATGACCTTTTATAATGACTGAATTGCATAGCTTTGTTTTTTCTTGCAAACAATAAGTCAAATAAAGCTATTAGGAATGGAAACATAACAGCTTTGATGTCAAAAGTCTGATGGACCTGCAGACCTTGAAACCAAGCTATATGCCACTGGGAAGAAAAAGGAGCTGGGTGGTGGGGGAGGATCCTAAAGTCCCAAATGAATAATTATTTAATTCATGCGCTTGGTTCCACAGGAAAGACTTCTTTATGGAAAAGACTATTTGTCACAGATGGCTGTATTTATTCCACATGAAAATACAGATGGAAAGAATAGTATTTTCACGTATGCAGATGTCTTTCTATAGAGTCTTGGGGTAATTTTTGACTGGGTAGTAGTTTCACAAAGAAATTTTAAAAAGATATAATCATGTCATGGCCACTGGCATGTTTCCTGTCCAAGTACAAGTCCTCCAGCCGTTACCTAGTTGGTACGTAGGCAGGGATGTACACACAGTCTTCAGGCTTTTGAACCATCCATGATTTCACACACAAAGCTCCTTTGACACATGCAGTTCTGCTTCTAAACAAGCCCAGTATGGCTTGGCCTCAACAACTCTGAAGAGTTTTCTTTCTATCAGTGATGAGGAGAGACAGGGAAGACTTTGAGGTGGTCAAAAAATACGAATTTATTGCAGAGTACAACTGCTATATACTTATTCTAGGAAGACTAGTAATGTTTTACTACAATGATTGCGTTAAAGATCACATAAACAAACTTACACATTTTAAGCCTCTCTTTCTTCCAGAAGTCTTGATGTCATTTTCTTTTTCTGGTAAGTCAGTCTGAGCGAATCTTCTTTTAATCTTTATTTAATCTTCAAAGTTCTGTTTGCTATTGCCAAGGCATCCTGTTATCAAATCTCTTATGCTAAACCAGATCCAAAGTCCATCCAGTATCCCAATACTGCCTGCCTGCCTTCCCAGCTTTATAAGTCTCCACCAATTCTACCAGGAGCACTCCTTCAAACATTGGAGACTTTTATTCAATTTCTGCCACCATCTAAGAAAACCTGAATCTCTTCCAAAAGTTTATTAAGATGGTCATACTGTCCTTTTGGAACATAGAAATGAAATGGCATCTCTTTCTTTTCCTGCACTGCAGTGGTAAAGGCCTGAGTTGCTTTTGATCCTTCAAAGATATGCTGTCAAACTCACAAGCAGGATAAAGACCTAGCCATCTCCACAGTAAGAAAGAGGTCTGAGAGGGTCAGAGAAGCTTGGTAAATGCAAGTAAGGCTTAAAACTGTTTAGTTGAGTTGTTTTGTTTTGTTTTGTTTTTCTTCCTGGGTGAAGCTAATGAAGCTGCAATAACTATGTGAGTTTTCTAGTAATTAACTGTCTGAGTTTTCTAGTAACAAGTCATGCTGTCTTTGGTGCAACCAATGCTTAATTGATCATTCTTCTTCATTGTCTAAGGGACCTAATGTTGATGTTGCAAATTCTACAGAGTGGATGAATAAGTACAGGTTAGTTAAGTCAGCATTCAACATTCAGCCATTTTAGTAGCAAGGCAACAGCTTCATTAAAGATTTCTTACAAAATAATTTTACATTTCCTCTCTCTGATCCCTGCAAATAGACCTTTGGTAGCTAAGACCAAACTTAGCTATCTGGTTTTGCTGAGGCTGACTATATAATTCATACATTGCCACATACAAACACCCAAACTAGGTCATTAAAATCTTTCCAACACGCCACACTATTCACTATATAGAATTCCTTCATTCATATCAGAAAATTAGTTTTGACTCATGGGAGAACAGTCTGTTGTTAGTCTTTTTAAATTGATTTCATTCTCCTCACAAAAATGGAAAATGAGGAACTGAGAGATTATTTGCAGTGATGTCCATTTCAGTTTGCAAAACTAATGTGTGTCTCTGTGTGTCATGCATGAGAGAAAGAAAAAAGGGAAGAGAGAGGCATTTCTAATTCTTGCTTTAATGGCCTCCTTCTCATTTAGAAACATGTATTAGTTGTGTGAAATCAAACACACATAAAGCAAAAATAAATGCTTACAGATTACCAGTGATTTCTTAGCATCTTTTCCAGATTTTGAGTAGGAAGTCTAATCTCTTTAAGATGAACTAACTCTTAACATTTCTCTTACCTTGAAAAGAAGTAGGGGCAGGAGATAAAAGGTAAAAGAAAAAGGACAATGTTATGGGCTGAGCTATGTCATTCTTTCCTTGTACTGATCAATATGTGAAGCCTATTGTAGTGCTCTTACAACTTTCCCTTTGAAACACAGATCAAGCTGGGTCAATGAGACAATCTTTTTGAATTAAAACTTCTTTCTTCTGCAGTCTGTGGACAACTTGTGAACCGAGTCTTCTGCTGGATAACTACAACAGCACCTGCTTTCAAATGAGGTTTGCTCATAATCAGTTCTTTGTGTCTTTTTTGGGGTTTTTTGTATGTGTGTGTGCTACTCAACTTCCATCAACGACTTAACAAGCACAGAATATTTTAAAGACTTTGATCCTAAGAACTCTTACCTCTGCAAGTTGTCCTCAGTCCCTCCACAAATCTCACTGAAGCACTGGGTAAGAAAAATTAAATAGCATTTTGTGTAGAAATGTCTGAAAGAGAAGAGAATGTAGCATACCACAATCAGAATCTCTTTCTTTCACGGACAACTGCATTTTGGGAAAAGAATATAACATAATAATATTAAAAATATGTAATTCAGTAAAATTTCATGGGCAAACACTTCATATTCAGTGTCAGAGCCAGGGGTTTAGAGGGAAACCTTTTGTATAATCCCAGAAGATACAAGGTTAATGTGTATGTCCCAAGCACGTATAGCTGGATGTCTGTGGAGCCAGCAAAGGGGTGTTGGTAACAACAGATAGGAATTTTGGGTAATAACTAAAGATTATTTGTAATAACAGGCAATGGAAAGGAACAATATATGACTGGAGAAGGGAGCCATGAAGAAATAGGGCAGCACTTTTCCAGAACAAGCATCTTTGTTCTAGTTCCTGGAGGTAAACACAGCACAGCACAAGTGCAGGAATATGGCCAGGAAGTGGGCATGGACTGTAAGGAGGTATCAAGACCACCCAAGACCCCTGAATTTCTCCAACCCATTTCCAGAAAGATCTGAAAGAGTAGATACTGCATGAGAACTAATTTGCATAGATGGTGAGAAACCTGTCTTCAGGATGGGGAACCCTATTTATAAAAAGGAACCCCCACCAGGCCCAGGTGGTACCCCAGGACCTTGGACATCCCATCAGCTGGATCAATGCTAGAATCAGGACTGGTGATCTCTTCTTCTCTTCTTCTTTCTTCCTTCTTCCTTAGGTCAGGGACTAACATCCATTTCCATGGCAAGTATGTAATTTACTAATAAAACTTTGTGGTTTTTTTGCAGACCCTCTGACTTTTGTTTTTTCTTTCAACCATGAGTATTTGTTAATGTTGAGTGCTTCCTTCCCTTTAAGGGTGGGACATCACACCTTTGCTCTGGGGAGGGATTTATTCCATAGCAAAGTCTCTGGAAAAAGTCACAAATTCTGGTATTGCCCTTAGTCCAACTGGTCTGCACTTGCACTCTATATCCAGTATAATCAGGAAGGCAGTGCAGGTTTCACAGCTCACTTGTGATGTGCCTACAAGACATTCAAAGACTAGCTTGACACCAATGACAACTCTTCCAGCTGTGACACTGGCTGTAGCACACCAGAGAAGGCTGAAGCTTTTTACTGTCAGTCTCTGTGGGTAGAAGTGAGCCAGGTACAATCTCATTCAGGGAAACAGATTTACAGCTTGGCCAAATGACAACACAGGGAATAACAATAACCAAATTATTACAAAAGATCCATTGGAAAAAAAAAATGTATTATAATTCCTCCTATTTTTATATTAAGCTACTTCAGTCCTCTTCCTCCCCTACAAATCTACACAGCCAAAAGTGTATACAAGCAGCTGACTCTTGGGAATGGATCTGTTTGTGGGGTTCAAAGATACATCAAATAGCACCCTAAAACAGACTGATACTGATAAATCATGTCTAGATAGACATCCCTAGAAATGCTGCTGTCAGGGATGTTAGCTGAAATTGATTATGAATTTTCATCTCATATCTACTGAAAATATCTACCAGAGGATAAGAAACAGTTCTACTGCAGTGAATACCAAAGCCACTTGAAAACATGAAGTAAGTGTAAGAAAATAAATTATAAAAATATAATTTCAACATTAAATTGGTTTTCTGTTTACTAGTATAGGTTAAGATGTGGTGACATTTATTTTTTAATGTATTCTACAATACTGACACTCTCTTGAAGAAATTCAAAGAACAATTTTTTTTTTCTCAGTTATAAAAAGCAATACTCCAAAGGCAGGAGTATAAAACTCTTTTTCAGAAGTAAGCCTTATCTAAGCCCTATAAAAAGTAGATGACCTAAGGAAAGATCCAAGCTTTGCTGGGTAGAATTGAATTATTTGGGGGATAGGTAGATGGAATTCTGGCTCCCACTCCAAGAGATGTCTACATCTCTATTCAAATACCTGCTTAATATAAAATGTTCAAATTCATGTGAAAATTCACATTTCAAATGTGAAAAAATGCTCTGAGAACATCAATAGTCAGACACCTTTCTTTAATTCTCAAATAGCACCTTGAGTAAGTGGGCAAAAATGTAAGCAAACCATAATTAGGAAAGATTGAGCTGGCAGAGTCCTAAATTTATGTGAGAATTTAATTTTTCTGCTAGGTTAAAATTTGTGACTGTTAATGTGGGACCAACATAAGGTTCACAAGTCTTCTCAAATATGTCTTAAATTAATCAATTTCAGCCCACAACTGCTGTCAATAACAGTGGGTTTTCATGCTGTCAGAAAGTAATTAAAAGCTTTAAACAACACTTCTCTTCTACAAGCAAATTATTATTTCAGGTATTTCATGATTTCATGACCACGTTTCAATGTCCTCATGATAATGAATATCAAACCCAAAAAATATAACTTCTGTTTTAAATAGAAACTCTGTATGTGTACCCTCAGTTCAAGTTGTGCAATGGAGTTTCCACTTTGGCACGTGACATCTGCAAGCACAGGGATATAACAATGGCCACAAAACACAACAGCCTTTCTAAAACCTCTAATAGCACCCATAGAGTCACTACATTATCTAGAATTCATACAGATCCCAAAAATTATGTCATACCCCTGCTCTGTGAAAATTTATCTTGAAATTGAAATGGCATTATTTCTTGATTGAAATGACATGAAAAAAGCTTAAGACTCTGTTATAGGTAAAATGGGCTGCCATTCCTCTTGAAAAGCCTGTTGTAACCAAAAAGGCAATAAGGAGAGAGCCGAGGTAATATAGGAATTACCAGAGCTTTCAGGGCTACAGGGGGTGCAGCAAAGCACAGGAAATATCTGAAGTGACAATAAGTGTCTGTGTTTAGGCATTCCAGTTGAGCCTTGCTACCACAGAAAATACATGCTGCTTAAAAAATTATAATTTTTTTTCCTTCTATCAAAGATGCAGCACTCCAACTTTGAAGTAAGTTAATTTGGATTGAATTCTGTATAGCTACCAAGAACAAGCACGGATCCCATCATATTCTCCCTTCTCTGTGTGACTTGGTGCTGCTGTCTCTGCCTTGCTTCTCTTCTGGATGCCTGGTTATTAATTAAGTGCCCTTGCTACATGAAAAACACAACAAAAGCAGTGTAAGGCACAACAGAACCCAAAATTTAATTCAGTGATGGTAATTGTAATGTGTCCTTTCTAATATATGTGGCTTCCTCTTGTTCTCCCTTTCTTTGTTCTTCTCATAATTGTGCTCAATAATGTCAAGGTATAACAATGTCAATTCTTCTAAACATTTAGGCAAAAGAAACCTCATTTACACATGTGTTTGTAAACAAGATGCAGATATCCCCCAAGATTTTAGACAGTTTGGCAATATCTATATATATAGAGATGTGTGTAAAAATGTATGTACTGTTGGACAGTAGACAACACTACTATTGTGCATTTTCCCTGTTGTGTGTTTTATCCACTAGCATTACAAAAATTGATGAGCTGAAGAAACAAAGGCAGATTAACCAGCAATACTGGAGAAAGCATTGTCTACAAGGATTCAAAGCGAAGTGAGGAAAAATGCTGTAACTACAAGTAACAGTCCTCGGAGATTCCAGCAATGTTAAAAATCAAGTGATTGCCATTTAACTCCTTTCAATCAACTTTGATGTAATAACGTAGTATGAGGAGCTCAGAAAAACAGAAGCTACAAAAAGCAGGAAATTATGCGAATAATAACCCCTTTGTTTTAAAAGTGCTTTTTATGACTGAAAGATGATTGACAGCCTCAAATGAAGTCCTCTGTGTAGCAGCAGAGAAAGCTCATCCCGGCCAGCAGTGAAACAAATACTCTCCCTGTGACACCAGTGCCTTAGATTAGATTGCAAGGTTATCTGTAGGCAGGCTGGATGCACAGGTTTTCCTGGGGGAAGCTCTATGGCAGGTGAAAGTAGGCAAATTCTAACAGATGATGGTGGTAGGGATATTAGTTTACTTAACATTTAAATGAAATGAGTTTAAAAATAAATCTAATTTGTTTAATTAAAATGTAATTTACTTATAGTAATATGATCTTATTTATAATAAAAATTTTCACTATCATAATGACTATTAATTACCTTTATAATAATATTTATTCACCATTGATCAATCTAAACCAAATGGGATATGGAGCATGAACGGCTAAAAGAGCAGAAAGTCCTAGGAAATCCTCAGCTTGTCCCAATCTAAAAATCATCTTTATCTGCAAGCCCAGTAAACCAATGTGTCATTGGATCAGTACATGCTAAGGCAGCAGAAGAAGCTTAGTTTGGCCCATAGTAAGACGCGTTACAGACTCACAGAGGAAAAGCTGGCATGTCACAGACTGTTTCCCTCTCGTTCATGGGAGTTTTTCAATTCTTTAGTATAAATACTGGACTGCATTTTGAAATCTTTGTGGTAGGAATGTTCGGGGACTTTTTGAGTTGCATGGAGAGACTGGAGGGGCTGGATAATGCAAATGCCAATGATCTTAATTTTATGTGGCTTGATGAATTGCACAGCACTCTTCCAAATCCAGGTCAAAGGATGCGTATTTCACATGTAGCATTGCCTTGGCAGACACCTTGCAAATGCCAGCAGAAATGAACTGGAAGACCCCTCTACAAAATCACAGATGGGGTATTTTCTCAGGTTCAGATGTTTAGATGTGGTGCTTAGAGACATGGTTTAATGGTGGACTTGGCAATGTTAGGTTAACGGTTTGACTCAGTGAGCTCCAGGGTCTCTCCCATCCTAAATTACTCTGCATTCCTACGATTCTATATAATGAGCTATGTTCTTAACTAACCTTCATATCACTGCTTTGCAGGACACTCGGATTTCTGGCCCCTCAGATATATGCCTTTCAGGCTGTGGAGACTACAAATGTCACAAAGTTGCCAAAGAGCTGCAGGCAGCCCAGAGCCTGTGCAGGGCAGCCAGCTGGTATGACTGCAGATGTGTGTCCTATATGTAACTGGATCTATACAAGCAGAGTTAACAAATGGGAAGAAAGATTTGATCATCACAGCATTGAGAAAAAACAGAATGTGATATTATTATTTTCCTGCTATTATTTATTATTAATGACTTGATTCCTCTGAGAGGGGTCGACATCAATGTCAGTTGCCAGATCTTGACACTTCTAAGGAAGAGGCCCATTATTAATTAATTATTATTATTATTGTATTACTGCACCAGCTGTGTGATAGGTGATTTACAGACATATTCAGGCAGGGTCCCTACATGAAATGTTTAAAATCTAAAACATGAAAATTACAAACAGCATTACAGACAAACAAGCGTGGGAGAGAGACAAAATGACAGAAGTGATTATGTTTGTTGCAGGGTCACTGAGTAAAACCCTGGGCTCAGTGGAGTCCACAGGAACTTTGCTGTTGATCCCACAGGCTGAGGAGCTTGCTGCTTAGTTTTGCTTCTCTTGTTGCTGATTTGGGGGGAGAGTTGAGGATTTCAATTTTATCTTCAGATGCCACTGCAGCATCAGCTCAGTGAAATGAGAAGAAACATATCAAGGCATCGGGGTCCCAGGCATAAAAATTGGAAGAAATAAACTATTGGAAGGACATGAAGATGAGCTTGAGGAAGTAGTTGGCAGTTAATTGGTGGAAAACACAAATTATTATGTCCTATGCATGTACTATTTTTCTCCTCTGTCTGGCCCCTAGTACTTTAAAGGAGCACTTTATTCACTGTTATGTCCACTTCCTAAAATAGATGGAACTATTTTTCTCTCACTTACATGTATTTTAACTCAGTGCAAACTCAGTGACTTTAGAGAACTTACTTATTTCACTACATGAGAAAAATGCTGTCTCTGGTTTAATCCAACCTGAGGTTCCTAACAGAAGGGCAGCTTTGCCCAAAGAGCTCTCTGCCTTAAATATAGAGAGGCAATGACCTCCAGAGCATAATTCTGCCCACTTAGGAGCTGCATTGTCTTCTGGAGGTTTCTGTCTGTCTCCATTCACTATGGAGTTTAGAGTGACCAAATTCCTAACTCCTGCAATCTCAGTGAGATGCCTAAATTGAGTAGAATGAACCCACATCTCTATGCCTATGCATAATTTAAATCTACACCTCCTTGTAGCTCTGCTGCAGACCAAGTAATTGCTGAGATATGTGACAGCAAGAGATAGTCAATAGATAGGAGGACCATTAAGGACTGCTTGGATTACTTGTATTTTGCTGGGCTCTTCAAGAGTGCTTTCTGCCCATTAACACTTCACTTCTGCTGCTCTTGAATGTCAGAACCTGACTGGACTATTTTTTTTATGAGAGGCATATAGGCAAGGTTTTTACCCTGCACCGTGTTTATTTATTTACAACCTATTTTGAAAAAAGATTAGTTCAGTCAATCAAGGATTTTAATACATTTATATGGCACAATAGTGTATAAGTTTATTGACTGTGATTTCATGATGTGGAATAGGGAGAAAGCTGTCTTGGAAAAATGTATTGTTATTTTATATGAAATTCATGATGCTATTAAGTTTTTGGTCTCGTATATTGTGGAGTGTAGCATTTCAGAGATAAACTATCTTGATGTTTTCATTTCAAAGACAGGTAATAAGTGGAATACAACAATTTCCTGGAAACCCTAGACAGGCATAATCTGCTTTATGCAACCAGTCACCATCCTGAGGCTCTTAAAAAAGTTTTACTTTATAGCCATTTTGAGAACCTGTAGGATTTGCAATCATGGCACTGGCTATAGGGTAAAGATGGATTATCTGGTTAATAAATACAAGGAGTGGGACTAAAACCAGGAATATATCATGAAAGCAAAAGGCACTTGCATTAAGGGAGACAAAATACAAAAATTGCTGTAAATTGAAGCAGATAAATATAAGAAATTTTGCTTTTTGATGATACTTTATGGATCATTCATAATGACACCACTCAGTCTTCCTTCTCTGCAAGCATGATTCCTTTCTCCCACAGTCTCACAGAGGTGGGGAGCATTTTTTGGCTTCTGTGCTGAGTGCTTTTGCAGGGTTGTGCCTGCCTCTTATTGATGCATACATAGATCCAGTTTCTTTTGCTTGTGCTCCAAACTGGCAGGATGCCATACGAGACACGAGCATGTTCAGACAGCACTGTGTCCAAAGGACTATCTCCATCAACACATTCCCAGGCACTGAGTCATTTTAGAATTGTTATGTATTTCTGAGACAGTGTTACATTAAACCAGTTCAAATGATGGAAAGAGAAAATCATGTCTACCTGTGACTGACTTCTAGAGACACAGAGATTTCACCAATTTTTTGTCTCAAGCAATATATTTTTCACAGAAGCAGATCTGTTGTGTGCTTGTAGAGTTTCTAGCACTGGGCACACTCTAGAAAGCAGTCTTCTGGAAAGTAATCTCATGCTAATTATAAAATAATGTGAAAACAATATGAAAATAATAACGATAAAGACTAAATTAGTCAGTAAAGAATGGTTTAAGCAAAGGGAATGTGATATCAAAGTCTAACTACATGGTCATTCAATCCCCAGCATGGATATGACTTCTTCATCTTTATTTAAAATGTACATATAACGTCAGTTCCTGAAACACAGGCTCAAATTAGTCTCAACTAAACTATCTACAGTAATGCCAGAAAAATCACTATCAAAACCCTTCTGATTTACTCTGGCATAACAGGAAGCAGAAGTAGACTGTAATCTCATTAGGAAACACTATGATTGATTATCACCATTTCATTTTTCAGTTACAATAACATAAATTGGAATTAAATTCAGTGTAAATGAGCTCAGAATTAGGATTTTTGACTTTTTTTTTTTTCCATGGTGAAGGAAGGAGGATAATGCCAGGGAAGAATTTAACTCTGAAATGAACTGAATGAACCTGAAGGGGCACTTACCTCACTAACTATGCAGTTTTTTGGGAGTAACTTCATTTTCATATTGCAAAACTTCCTCAAAAGTCCTTCCTCTTACTATAACCTACAATCACAGCAGAAATCTGTAGTGAATCTCCCCAGAGATAGGTCTGAACAATATTTTTGAATGAGAGGTTTAGATAGGCAGTTCAGAGACAATCAATCTTTCATGTGCAGAAAATGCCATTTCAAGGAATACTAACAGGATCTGCAAATGCAAATTGTAGGGGATAATTAAAGATGGATTTCAAACACACTAGAAAAGGAATTATGTAGTTAAAAACAAAAACAAAACGAGAAACAAAAAAGGCTGTCTTTCAAAGCTTGCACATTGGATTCCCGTTTTTACAGGGACCAGGCATGTCAAGCATTCACCACAGTCCAGTTCTGCTCTAATCCTAGAACAACTCGTTATTTCTTCCTGAACTGGACATCTACATCTAGTTTGCAGATGAGGTGAAACTGAGCATTTGACATGACAGAAGAAAGTGATACCATTCAGAGGAACCTGGACATGCTTGAGAAGTGAGCAATCTTGTGAAGTTCAACAAGTCCAAATGCAAGGTGCTGCATCCAGTCAGGAGCATAGATAAGAATTTCAACTGAGATAAGGGCTCAGGGGTCTCATGGATGAAAAGCTCAACTTGAGCCAACAGTTAGCACCCACAGCCCAGAAAGCCTGGGCAGTATCAAAAAATGTGTGACAAACAGGTCGAGGGAGGTGATCCTCCTCCTCCATTCTGCCAAGAGATCTCACCTGGATTGCTCTCCTGGTTTAGGAAGAGCACTCCCCAGTTTAATGCCACCTTTCCTGGCACCAAGACTCTCCCAAACCAGACACCATTCATTCTCTCCCCCCAAGTTCCAATCCCTCTTCCTGCTTGAGGGATGGATTTGAGAATTGGAGGCACAAAAAGGTGAAAATTACAGGTTGAAATAAGCACAATTTACTGTGAACAGCAATGAGATAAGAAAATGAACAGTAACAGCAACAATATTAATAACAAATGTATACAAAAGAGAGAATGATTCACAGGCAAAAATGCTCACTGCAGAGCCTGACTGAACAGAAGCCTTTTTTCCTGACCAGGAAAAGGAACTCCTTTCTTCCTGGAAACAAGAGAAAGAGTGCCTTCCCCCCACCCCCTGGCAATGACCCAAGATGTTATCAATGACACTGGGGGCTTGGCCTCACCCACTGGGCACTGTAGCCCAGAACTCCTGGGCTCAAGCCATCCTGCAGACTCAGCTTCCCACAAAGGTGGGACTACAGGTATGTGCCACTGCACCCTGCTACTCTAAAAAACGACTCTGTCCTGGCCACAACTAGCACCAGTGCTGAGTCCAGGTCTGGGGCCCTCCAACACAAGAAGGATACTGACCCATTAGAGGGGATCCAGGGGAAGACCACAAGGATGAGCAGAGGGATGGTGAACCTCTCCCACAAAGAGAGAGAGATGGGGTTTTTCAGCATGTAGAAGTGAAGGCTCCAGGGAGATTATAGCAGTTTTCCAGTACCTTAGGGTGTCTTATAAAAAGGAGTAGGATGAGCTTTTTATAGAGGCAGAGTGACAAGACAAGGGCAATAGTTTTAAATGGAAAGAGGGCAGGTTTAGATTAGATATCAGGATGAATTTTTTTACTGTGAGGGTGGTGAAGCACTGGAACAGGTTGCCCAGAGAAGCTGTGGGTGTCTGATACCTGGAAATATTGAAGGACAGCTTGGATGAAACTTTGAGCAGCCTGGTCTATAGAAGGTGTTCCTGCCCACAGCAGCAGGCTGGGAACCAGGTGATCTTTAACATCCCTTCCAAGCCAAACCATTTTATGTTTCTATCTCACCAAGTGATCTAGTAGACGTGAGGTGGCTTTTGATTTTCAAAATTCATACAAAATTCAGTGGTAAAACTTCCCACATGTGTTTTCCACCCAGATAAAATACAAGTTAGACTTTTTTTATTCCCCCTAGAAACTGCTCCGACAACCTTTTTGCAGTAAGATGCACTTACAATTCTCAGTATGGCAAACCTGTTTCATACCATCTGTTCCATATTTATAATTCTTTAGTTTATATTAAAGAAAACAGTAAACTACAGGGATATTATGCACAGAATTGAGGATTTTATAAGGTTCAATAAATTCCTTCTTAACAATCAGAGTTAAGCCCACATAAATTCTAATCTTTCTCCTGCTCTACATTTTACTTTCTCAGTTCCTCAATCAGTTTTGTTGCTCTGTTCTCTACTTTGAGACATCAATTTTACAACAGGATAACAGGCTAAACTCTTTTTTTGAAGAAGACTCTGTGTGGAAGAATTGTAACATCTAACTAAAACTAAAGACATGGAAATCACTGACTTTTCAATTTGGGTGGCAAGTTCAAGAGTTGGAAGGAATAGTCCAAAGAAAGAGACTTAAAATGCTATGTTTTTCGGGGACGATTTGTTGTTTTTCTGACACCATGCATCTCATTCCTAGAGCTTGAAAGAAACAAATATGATAATGACCTAGATTTAGAAAATTATCAGAAAATATCAGCATCTCTCTTTTACCCAAAACTTAAGTTCTGCGAGCATAGGTCAAGTGTGTGGGTGATACAGATTTAGCTCCCTTCTAGGTGGACTGGCAACACATTAATCCACCATCCATGAGACTGGACAAATGCTGGACTACCTTGGTATCCTTACAGATCCACGTAAGTAGGGAGTAGGGACTGTCACCCCATACCCAGGAGTGTTTTCCTATCCTGACTAAAAAGTTCTACCACATAACTAGTGATGTATTTTACAGAGCTATGTCTTCAGTACCCAGCAATAAAGACAGCCCTTTGATCAAGAATCTCTCCCTGAACAGAGATGATCCAGGTCAGGCTTTTCCATGGAAAGTCCTTGACTGCTAGAATGAACTATTCTTTGAAAAAAAAGGTTTCAGCTCTCTCTTTTATTGGAGCTTTTCTGCTTCATATACCACATATAGACACTTACTAAGAGAAATAGCAGAACAATGAGTCTGGATCTCTGGCCAGAGAGCAGCTCACAGCACAGGAGACAGAGTTCAGTCTTTACTCCACTTGTATCTAAATATTTTTGCAGGATGAAACAGTATCAGGAAATCCCTAGTAGAGTGGCATTTATGAACTTCTGGTAAGGATTTAAACATTCCAGATAGAACAAGGAAGAGATAGCACTTTTTTCTGCATTTTAGCCAACCACTCTGCTTCCTGCTGCCCTGGCAAATGAGAATTTGTAATTCATTTTTATATTTTAAACATGAAGTCAAAACAATTTCCCAATTCATCTGTGCCATTAGGACAATGATTTTCTGTTGCATTGGGCTCTTTTTGAAATATGGGGGTGTGTTTCATCAGGTCACATACCATTTTCCTCACATTTCTGTGTACACTGTAAATCTAAAATAAATTTCTCTTCTTGATCTCCTTTTGAAGAATCCCTCTGACTTCACTCATTGTTCCTCAGATTTATGACAGATTATGACTCCCTGCTCTTCCTGTCATCTAGAAAGACAAGTGAAAAGGGTTAGTTTCAAATTAGCATATCAAGTCTTTCAGTTTCATTCTATTTCTGGTGACACATTCCTTGTCCTCTGGAAATTATACTGAGATTCCCTATGAAAAATCATTGGTATCCAAGGAAAGCCTCATTGACATTAACAATTATGTCCTTTGGCACAGTCTTAAACATGCACTGTTTGTGGTGCAATCTTATAGCCTAAGTCAGCAATATGTTCATTGCAGCAAATGGAGAATCTTGGGGTTAACATCATCACATTGAGAGCAGGATTGGTTCTTAGATATTTTTATGTTCTCATTTCCCCTGGTAGCTGTGCTGTCATATTGCCTGATTCATTTGAGCACACAAATAAAAAGCCAAAAGGAGTTGTGTCTATACTGCACAGGAAAACTTCTGTAGAAGGGATGTAGGCAAAGAGCAGGGAAGAGGTGCACATTTTCTTACAGGTTAACAAAGCACCTAGGAGCTTTAATATATGTCTTCAGAAAATAAATAAAGATTTTACAGAGAGATTTTATTTTCTATAAACAATATCTAGCTCTTTTATAAAAAGAGCTATATATTGCTTGCAACTAGTGAATACTCTCAAAAAATTTAGACAGTGATAAAAATACTGTTTCTTACTAAACCAAAGGTACTGCAATTCTTGCAGATCAAAGATAGCCCACAACTGACATGTATTTTAAAGACACAGAAGTTTCAAATTGAAGAGAAAGTTCTGCAAGTGGCTGAAAGCACAACACAGACCTTTGTTTTCTTGGAATTTCTAGAAATAAAATCTATGAGAAGATTAATGTATGTTATCCTAAGACTTTTTTACTAAATAAAAGAACATATGTCTTCATTTTTCTTTAAAAAGAGTAGATTTGAATATTTGGATTTGTTTGAGACATTAATTAACTATGTAGATTAACTGTCTCTGTAAGCACAAAGGAGATAATTCTGCAAAGGCAAAATTAGTGTTTTGGTGGGAGCTTTGGAGGAAACAAGGGGATGAGGGAAAGCAAGTGATAGTTCTGCTAATATCTACTCAGTAAGTTTTCCCAAAACAAGCCCAGTGAGCTAAGAGCTTCAATTGTGTTTCACTGCCCTCTTGGACCTCTCTTGGAACACTCATGTGCTGGATGTCACATTATGCCATGCTGACCACCACTACTGGACCAGGACAGCTGACTGCAAGAGGAAAGTCGTGGAATTTCCTCTTTCAGGAGTGGAAACCTTTTCATGAGTTAAAACACAGGTAGGGGCCAAATAATTTCTGTTCTTATGGTTTTGTTCTTATGGATACCCACAGTTTCTGAATCTGTTCAAATGCCATTGTCTTTTTTGTACAGTAGGCCACCTAAACTCTGAGTGCCTCCACAAGGAGGGAATACAGGAAAATGAGCATGCACCTCATCCTCCTTGATAAAAACAAGGACAGGTTTCTGTCCTTTACTTGCCTTGGGTAAACAGCACCCTCAAAATTTCTCCATAAGTGTTGTGAGAGCTCCCTCTCCTGTCACAAATGGCTTTATCAGCAGATTTAAAGTCTCAGTTCTGGTTTACAGGGCTGAACCACAGCTGAGAGAGGGCTGAATCACAGCTGAGCTGTCAGAGAAGAAGGCAAACAGACAAGGAGATGGTGCTAGGATCAGCTACAGAAATCATCTCCCAGAAAAGTGTCGAGCAAAGGAATGTCCTTTTGTCTTTTCAGAAAATGCCCTGGATGCAAGAATGAACTCAAATTGTTAGATACGTGATCCATTTTAAGGTGTAGCTGGTGGCAAGGCCATATTTGAAGAGCTTGAGCAGGGATTTATCCTGTTTATTGCCTGACTTTTATTCAATACTCGATTATTGCTTAATTGATTTAATTACTTGATACCAAATAGCAAGCAAAAATAGGTCCCTTTCCACAGTAGGTGACATTCAAATAATTCAAAAAGGTGAAAAACCATGCAGTCAAGTGAGGGGGAAATACAGCTTCCATCTTGTCCAGCCATTTTGTGTTGGCCTCCCAGGAAAAGGAAGCAGGAAGCCTGCAGATAAATATCCCTTTTCTCTCTGGAATACCTTCCTGTCATAGTCAACCCAAAAGTGGAGTTTTTTAGTGTAATCTTTTCTAACATATACAGATGGAGCCATGAGTCCACTACTAAGATATCCACTCCAAAAAGTCTCCACTAGCTTGACAGAGAGAACTTGAAGTCAAAGGCACCTGCAGTAATATAGCAATACTGCACAAAGCAGGATCTTCCATACAGGATGTTTTAAATGGCCTCTGAAAATGAATTAGACACCAAATGCAAGTAAACATTATCAGTCATCCCTTTCTCTTCACTTATCACTGATTTTAAATTTCAGCCTGACTCAAAAATAAGAATTTGGTATCTTAAATGGGATTTCAGATATATCTGAGGGCTGGAGATAAGATACCAGGAAGTTCTGTATTTCTTTTAGGGGTGAGGGAAGAAGGTGAGCTTAAACTGCTTTAGCTGGGGAAGTGACTTGAATGTGTCTCCCATAGCTATGTGAATACTCAGACGTGAGGCCACTCTGTGCACATTTTCAAGGAAAGCAGCAGCCAGTGCTGCACATTTGTCACAGATATCTCTGAGGTATGCCAGAAGCAGTTTCTAAGAATGCCTGATCAGGCTGAGCCTCTTGGCAGGAGGGACTGTCTGGGAGGACTTTGGTGAGAATGAAGCACTTTTCATCTGTCCTCCCCAGGCTGAGCACTTCTGGGTAAGCACAGAAGCAGAGCAGGAGGTTCTCGGGGATTTCAAAGGTTAAAAACTGGGGCATCTCTAGAGGCAGTTTGCGAGGCTTTTAAAGGTTTGGATGAGAGCTGAGCAGGGATTTTCAGGTTGCACATTTTGATGTCAGAATTCTTCATATTTCTCCTTGGAGGAACCAGCATCTTTTTGATTTGCAGGATGTAAGAGCAGGGAGCTTCACTGCCCATGGTGGGACTTCGCACCTAAACACCTGCCTAAATACTTTGGAAAATGTGATTTATAGGTCATGACAGGACTCTTCCACACATTTCTTCTCTCCTACACAAAGCCTGCAATTAAGTAGCAGCTAATGAGTATTATAAAACCTGTTTCTGCTGTTTCTGCTGTTTCTGAAGAATTTTTTTAGATGCAGTCCCACAGTAAAGAGCATTACTGTAATTTAATCCATATGTTGGTGGAGACAAAATAAACAAGCACATTTGGAAGAGGTAGGCTACCTTAGCCTCATGATTACTTTGTGGGGGGAAAAAAACCAATAAAAATTCTTTTTTTGCCTCTTGATCTTTTTTATGGGTAATTGGATAAACTGAGGCTGTTCTGTTAACTGAGGTTAAACTGTGACTCTTCTGTGTTTTCCAGATAGTTAAAATAATACCACAGTTCCTTACCCACAGCAGTTAATTATCAAACACAACCAGTTGCAAAGCTATTAAATAATTATAACACATTTTACAACTGCTGAAAGATGTATATGAATTTTAGATGGTGATATTATCATATCCCTTGTTAATATTCCTCAGCAGTTTAATAGAATGACTTATGACAATTAAGTGCAGTAAACACCTTTTATTACAGTTTTAACATAATTTCTCACTATATTTTCTACACACTAAATCACAGCTTCAAAGGAATCAAAGTGAAACATTAAAATGTCAATTATCTCAGGATCCTGAAGGGGTAAAGGTGGGAAGTGCACTTAGTACAAGTAAAACTGGACTGATTGATCTTTGGGGATGGTCCCTCCTTAGCTCAGGATGAGATTGAAACAACCCTTAAAATTCTGAGGGTAATTTCTTGGTGCAAGGAAATTGAGTGAGCTGTGGAAGATACTAGCATGGATCAAAATCAGTGCTTTAAAGTCACTCTTGCAGAACAGAATCTGATCTCCCCATTTTATACTGCAGCAACAATTTCTCCAGTGTCGTGGGATCCCCAGAGCACGCAGGTAGGATTTTAACCTTTTGGAATTTTTCCCTTATTTGAACTGTACTTTCTGAACTGCAGAACATCAACCTCAAGTTCCAGATTTCCGTAACCTTTTTATTCTGCAAGCCATGCAACTTGTCAGCAACTTGTTGACATCAGCAAGTCTTGTTCTGAGGGCTTGCGGCAGTTATGATTTGGTGCTAGTTAGCAGAGCTGTTAGCATAAGTCCATGGGCTTTAATTTACTGTTTCAGAAATAGATGAATCCTCTGTTCCAAAAACAAAAAAAAAGAACTTTGAACGGATTTTGCTCATTCAATGAGAATAAATAGTCAAGCTGCATGTACAACCTTTTGAAAATCAAGAAGGTTCAAATTTGTGAATCAAAAGTGTCCAAATAGTGCCAACAACAGCAGCTGATTGTGAGCACCAACAGTAAGTCAGAAAAGGACAGTGCAATTTGTAGGGATGAGTCACCAGGCATATATTTTCTGCCCATTCCTGTAACTAAGGAAAATAAAGAATTTACAGAGGAACTCCAGGAGCACAGACCCCAGAGGGAATCCAGGTAAAAGAAGAACTGAGTGACTTCTGGGGAGTCCTGGGGATAAAACAATCCAGATCCAGGAATAGGTACCATACAGTTGCACTCTTGCACTGACCCACCTGTCATTTGTCCCAGCCCACTTCATTGCTGCCATGAAGCAGGGAAGCCATGCAACTCATAAAAATTCATGCATCTGTGTTTTAATAGTCTCCATGCTGTCATTTGGTTGTCCTAAATGTGCCAGGGGTCATTGGAAAAATGTGTGTAGCAGTGCAGAAGGTCTACAAACTGCTGCTTAAAACCACACTTATATAAAATTCCGCTGTAGAAACATCCAAGAGTTCCAAGAACTTAAAAGACAGGGTAGATATAATGAGAAACCTATAAAACATTAGCAACTAGTACTCAGTCTTGTTCTGAAAACTGAGAGGTATCAGTACATGGAAAAGGAGAAATCTACTGTCTTGTCAAATCATGAACAATGTATTATTCAGGTCCTAAATGCAGGACCCTGAGGTCCTTGACCGCAGTGGCCACTGTTAGTTAAGGAGTTGAACAGTGATGGGAAAAAGAGGAAAGGAGCAGCAATTAAAATAATAAGATTCTCTAGAAATGTAATAAGATTCTATAGGAGCTGTCCCAGAAACATCTACGATTTAACAATGATAACCAATACCTAAATGAATCATTCCTTATTGAGAAATGGCCATTTCAGGGACATACTCATCTGTTAAATGCCACTGTATTGTTTAAAAACAATGGTCTTTTTTTTTTTTTTTTTGCTTTTGTTTTACAAAACAGCTGGGTGATTCTTTACCCATCTTACAAAGAGAAATCAGAAAGGCTGTTGCAGGAGCCCCTGTGAACTACAGCTTTGTGCCACTAAGCAGTAGATGTCCACCAGCACATAGAAAAATACTTAATCAGATGATTCTGCATTTGGTCATTCCAGATATATGCCACATAAATAGGTGTCTGCATGACAAAGTGTTGAAATAAACCAGTGTAGAACATGGCTACAATTCCTGTAGAAGAATTAATTTCTCTCAGAAGTTCAAGCCATCCTCCAGCTTGTAACATTTGTTGTTCTCAATTTCCAGGAAAATATTTGGGCTTGCTAGAAAGAGATGGATTTCAGGAGGATTCGGTAGGATTCAGCTAAAACTGTTAGAAACTAGATCTGGGATGCAGACTGAACACAGGCTCTGTGGTCACTCCCAAGCTGTTAGAGTGTCCCTCCTATTGATTTTGTAGCTCTCCCACCAAGGCTTTCCAAGGAGCATTAGGGCATTAGTGATCAGCAGTGGCCCTGGGCAGCAGTCAGTGTCAGCTGGCCCCAGGGGCCTGGCTTCCTTCCACTAGTACTGCTGCCATAGGCCAAGGGTCCTTTTTGGTGGTGAATTTTCTACATATCCCACTTTGACTCAACTACCAGGGAAGTGGTTGAGTCACCATCACCATCAATGGTCTTGGAGGTCTATTTCAACCTAAATGATTCTATGATTCCGTGCTTAGCTTATTCATTTTCAATACCGACAAGAAACAGTGTATGTAAAACACACTTTCACTAGCTTTACCTGCAAAGCTGTACTGACCTCTCTAGATGCTCTGGTTAGACACCCAAATCACATTCTCCATACACAAGATGCTCTAAA
The DNA here is from genome assembly GCF_037042795.1 of Molothrus aeneus. Classification (NCBI taxonomy): domain Eukaryota; kingdom Metazoa; phylum Chordata; class Aves; order Passeriformes; family Icteridae; genus Molothrus; species Molothrus aeneus. Next base: position 57,209,310 of record NC_089647.1, on the reverse strand, counting down.
GCTGATGGGTTCCTCCCCACAGACACTTCCACAAACATCCTAGCATCACAGACACTTAAAATGCCAACATGCTGACTGCCAGCTTCCAAAAGATGATTCCAAAGGATGCAGATTTGCCTGAGGAAATAGCAGGAAATAAAGCTGTTCAGGCAACCAGCAAGGCTCAGCAGAAGGGCATCTCCTGCTCTACCTCCGGGTGGCCCAGCAGTTACACTCACAGTCTACCCCCACTACATGCTAGAGGATTGCAAAGATATGTCCTAAAACCGGCAGTCAGTTTCCCCACGGTGGGCAAGTTGGACCAATCTGTCAAATGACTGATATGCATCTATTAAACTGTCTTTTGTAAGTCCCAGAAACACGGAGTAACAAGATAACACTTTGAATAATGCATCTCAGGATAGGGAAACTATAAAACGCAGATGCCTCACTGTCTTACAGTCATATGTCATTCTTCTGTCCAACTGCCTCTGACAAATTGACTAGTGTGATAGTTTTATGGGTTCTTTGTTTCCTCATCTGCCTCTTCTCAAACCCAAGACTGAAAATAAACATGATTTTCAATCAATTTTGCAAGTTATTAAATCTGTTTGCCCCTACAGCAGATGCATGCCAAAAAGTGGTGGGTCCACCAAACCTAGCTCTTCTACTGAAGGATTGGTACACCTGTGGTATGTTCCAGGATCCTTTTCAAGGATAATCTTGACATCTGGTCTTTGATGTAATTAGCACAATTGCAAATTTTCACAAGGGATTCTCTGTTCTTGTCAAAATCTTTACCATAACAACCTTTGAATTACAATACAGCAGTAAGTGTACTACAATGTTCAGCAGAGGAAAAGATACAGTAGGAACAACTCTAAATGAAATTAATTAGAATGGTTAATGTTCGTGAAGCACTCTGAAGATGGAAAGAGCTATAGTAGTGTTAAATTATAATCATTAGCATGCCAGATCCTGAAGGTCTTACTCATTTATCACCCATTTGTTACACAGACTAAACTTACATTCACTTCAGCTGAAGATTTATCTGAATGAGAGACAAATACAGATTTCAAAATTCATAAATTATAATAGTAAATATGGATTAATAAACTATTCAATTTGTAAAAAGTCTGTTTTTATAGTACCTGGTACTTGAGTCTGCTTAGTAATGACCCACTTGGAAACGTCCTCAGGCCAAAAAGATCCATTTTTCATTTAGTTTGAGAAAAAATTATATAAGCAAAACAATAAAACAGATTTAATAAACATTGGATTAAATAGAAGCTCTGTGCTGGGGAAGGGGAAAGGGAAAAGGAAAGAGAAAGGGAAAGGGAAAGAGAAAGGGAAAGGGGAAAAGAGGGCTCCCAGGGACTGGAAAATTTCAAATGACACCCTGAGATGTGCAAAAGGAGGATCCAGGGAGTTAAAGACCAGTCAGCCTGGCCTCAATTCTTGTTAAGGTGATGGAGCAAATAATCCCAGAAACCATTTCCAAAAAAATATCAAGGTGATTTGAAGTAATCAGCATGGATTTATGAAGGGTAATTCATATCTGACCAACCTGATAGCCTTGTGCAAAGAAATTATTAATCTGCATGAGTGGAGAGCAAAAGTAGACTTTAGCAAGGCATTTAACAGTCTTTCATAGTATCATCAATGACAAACTGATAATGCACAGGCAAGATAAATGGACAGTGAGGCAAACTGAAAACTGGCTGATCCTTCCCCTTTACTCAGCATTGATGAGACACATCTGGATTACTGAATACAGTCCTGGGTTCCCCACTGCAAAAGAGACATGGACATAGAGAGAGCCCAGAAAAGAGTTGCAATTATGGCTAAGGGTCTGACCATCTCTAATATAAGGAGAGACTGAGAGAGATTGGACAGTTTAACCTGGAGAAAAGAAGGTTCTGGAGGAATCTTATCAATGTCTGCAAGTACCTGAAGAGCAGGTGTAATGAAGACAGAGCCAAGTTTTTCTCTGTGGTGCCCTGTAACAGGACTAGTGGCAATGGGGAAAAACTGAAATACAGGAAAGTCCATCAGAACACAAGACAATTTTGTTTTGTGAGGGTGGTCAAATACTGGCATATAGTGTTCAGAGAGGTTTTGAAGTCTCCGTTCTCATAAAAGGAGGAGGAGCAGGTGGGAAGAAAACATCCTTTGCAGATAGCTGTGATATAGTATAAGAATTCACACACTTGAGTTAAAAGAAAACTAAATACTTTCTGAAAGATTACCAAACTGACAGCCATGGAAGGTGTGAATGTATCTGAACCTCAGTCCCCAAGCACGGTCCTTTACTAACCCTCTCTTAATTCCTTTGTGTCTTCTTATTTTCATCGGTGCTTCAGATTATTCTGGGCAAAGGCTTGTGACAGAATCCAAGATCAGCAGTAATGTACATCACATATTGTCTCCCAACACCTTCATTCAATGGTGAAGAAAGTTCTTTTATGAGTGAGACGAGTTAATCTATGTTGGTTCACTGCAAAGTAGATCCCATACCTAGTAGTTATTTGGAAATGGTTTACTTTAGAAAAAAAATTCCACATTTAGTAATGCAATTAATTCCTAGAAAAGCTAAAAAAATGTCTTTGTAAAGATAATCAGAGAGATTTTAATTCACATCTTCTAAACCTCATTTTTTTCCTTAATGGTATGGTTTCTGCAAATAGTACATATCTCACCCAAACTTTATTTGGTGATCAGCCACCCACAAGAAACACACATTAAGTTCTGAGCTGCAATAATGTCCAACCTTTCCAGCTCTTACTGGAGAACTCAGCAACCCCTCCAGTACTCCAAGGGTTTGTCAAGCAGTAAACAGAAGCAGCAGCTGATCAAGATGCTAGGAGAGAAAAAAACATGAATTTGAAATAAGGTTTTTTGTTGTTGCTCTTGTTAAAAGCCTTATTACCAGAAAGACGCATGTGACAAGGATGGGAGTGCCTGTGAGAAGATCCATGCAGACATCCAACAGAGAATTTAAAATATTGGTTAGCAGTATCAATGTATTTTGGCTGCATGCAAGTCCTTGCTTATTATTCTAGTGCCAGGAAAATACACAGCACCTCTGAGTCATATAAAAGTTCTGGTTCCTGCACATAATCTGCATTTAGGCAGAAAGTAATAACTCGTAGAGTGGAGAAGAGCACATAATAGTTCCCCCAATAGTATCACATGACAACTTGAGCTGATTTTAACTCTGTTGTCGCTCTGTATGCATACCTAGAGCAAAAGTGTCTCGTAAGCACATGGCAACCCCAATTTCCTGTAGAGTCGTATAACTTCAGCACAGCATGCTCCTTTTGAGTCCTGGTAGGACTCAAATAAGTGCTTTGATCACACAGGTATCCATATTAAATGTGGGCATTTAAGTTACACTGTCTCATGTAGAAGCTTACATGAGAATGGTGAAGTCTCTCCACAGCTGAAGGAGAGACACCACCTCCTAACACAGGCTCTTGTCTCCTACCTTCTCATTGTGCAGCAAGCCTGAGATCCTACAGTGGGATTTATCTCACCTAATTTTAGCAATCCAAATGTTTAGCTTTTGGCTAAGCTAATCTCCAAGCTCCTTCTCCACTCAATGCAGAGATGGATATTTCCAGTTAAATGTTAGTGTTCTTAGACTTCTTGAGGTGGGATAACTTGTTTTCTCTCAAGAGATCCTTCACAATACATTATAGCAGTGGCCCATGTGAACAGCTCAGAACAGATACCTGTAATCTATATAATATATGACATAAAGTGAGACAGAAGAATTTAAAAACATGGGAATCATTAAGCAGTGTGAAAATTGATTTGTAACCCCCAAGTCACAGCACACTTCTAACTACCTTCAGCAGCAGGGAAGAATCATAAGTAATGGAATTAGATGTCTACTTTATTCTAGTACACTATTAAAGCTCTTGGAGGTTTAAACCTTCTGAAAATTATGGTACTGTTGAATTCAGTGGTATAATACAGATGAGGGTTCAAAGATATTTCAAAGATGATTAGCAACTTCTCTTATCTGTTTCCAACACTCAGGACTTTATTAAATTAAGAAGGAAGTTTCATTTAAGAGAGGAAGAGTAGCACATCAGAGGCTCTGACCAATGCTAATTGACTGAGGGCAAAACTTGGCAAATTGTAACATTTGTGAAATATTACAAAAATAGTTTGTTGGGAAATGTTAAACTTTTCCAGTAAGATAAACTAGCAAAGAGGGATTGAAAATACACACATTGATATATCTTTCTTTAATAATTTAATATAAAAAGAGAATACAATGAAATGAACTGTCAAGTATAAAAATCCTTTTAGTATTCTCTTTTCATGTTCAAAATCTTTGTTGTGTTTGAGCATCCATAATTGCTTTGCGTCAAGTTCCCTAAGACATTTCCATCTGTCTTTCAGCAAACTTGAAAACGTTTTTTCTACTTTCGGCTTTAGTAAAAATCAGATGTTTGTTTCAGCCAGCAAGGTTACTTCTGGTGATTGTTTATCCTCTGCCATTCTGTTGTGATCACTGGGGCCATCTTTCACTTTGCCATGATACATGTATATTACTGTTTGCACCATCACTCACAGCTCATAACTTGGGATAATCCAGAAGGGCATTGCATGCATCATTCCTTCTGTTTAGCCATTGAAGTAACTTTACTCAGAATCAAAAGCAGAATGAAACACCTGAGCCCAGCAAACAGAGCAGCTAACATGGGAGTTTCTGAAGGGTTGGCTGCAGACCGTGTGCTCAGCAGTAGAGCAGTTGCAGAAGGTGAGTTGGAAGAGTATTTGTGTGTGTGTGTGTGTGTGTGTCTGTGTCTGTGTGTCTGTGTGTGTGTGTGTGTGTGTGTGTGCATTATCTATTCAAGTTTTGTCCTTTGAGAAAGCTGTGGGGACAGTCCTGCAATCTCCTATCAGGCCATACTGCTCAGCTTGTCAGAGTTTCTCTGAGACCCATCTGGCCATGACTAGCAGGTCTTTGATCAGAATCAGTGCCTGAAATCATCAAATAGCTAATCCCTCCCAGATTACTGAGGGAATGAGACTCTGCAGCGAGAATTTATATATAAATCATTTGCCTGGCGTCCTTTGGAACCAAGCAGATAAGGGAAGAATGAAAAGAAAGTAACTTCACATACAGGAGGGATATTTGGAAAAAACACATCTGGAAAGCATCACTGTTGAAGATTCAAGGCAGCAGGGACCCATCACTAAGGAACAAGCTATGCGACAAATCAGGGTTTGTAGAACAAGGGACAAGGGTACCATTTTATATACCTGCTCAAGTTCTACAAAATATTCATGTCTGAGCTGCTAACACAGCCCTGTGCAAGTGATCTTGAAGGTTTATGGATTAATTTTCTAGCCAGTATAGTGCAAGCTGAGGCACAAGCCACCAGCAGCTCCTACCATCGTATCACATTTCAGAACAGCATCAACAGCTCCTTAAAACCTGCATGTCCTATATTAAGGAAAAAAGCTGAGGAGCTGACATCTTGACATGAGTGATATATATCAGAGATCTGTCAGTACAAAAACTACCTTGGAATTTCAAAAAAAAAAGTACTGACAATTTCATAACTCAAAAAATAGTGTTATGGAATGATAAATTTGATTTCATCTTGGCAGATAAAAGGGCACTGATCTAAGAACTAAAAACAAAGATTTTTTTAGGAGCAAGTCATCATGACTTAATTACATTCATTATGTGCAGACTGAAAAAAAGTTCAAATCAGTAATAAATATGGTTGGTGATTTAAAAGAGACAGGTTCATAAAGCTGAAAACAACTACAAGCTGATAGACCTGGAAAAAGGTATGAATAATTTGGGAGAACTGATTAAATATTTTATTTGATGGTCAAAACGCTACCATCCCACAGCTGAAAAATTAGGTGACATTAGCTATAAAAAAACTTGGCTTTAGAAGACAGAACAAAAGCAACTCCAAAAGCTAAAATATATTTGTGATCTGTATGTATGTTTTCATCAGTGGGGAGGGCGAGGTGTGGGATAGTGAAAAAAAGGGCAATGTGACAGAAATGTATATAAATTTAGAAGATAGAAAGTTTGGGGAACTGATTAAGGAAACAAGTAAATAATAAAATAAAAAGCAAGGGATGATACAGTTGTATGTTATAAAATATCCAAATGTAAGGAATTCTGCCAGAATTTTTTTCCTAAATTAATAAAGTAGGGCTGTCAGTAATAATGCAAGAAAGTGTTCAATTATATTCTGGTTTTTATTTGGAAAAAAGACTATTATATTTGGATTACATGAAAATGATGAGTACATTAATAAGAAATTTTTCAGAGGCTTTCTTTATGTTCAAAGGACTATGACAAAGAACAATACAGTCTTTGTTATTTTTTTGCTTAGAAATAAAGAGGGGTTAGAATGAGATTTAATCCAAGTTACCTGGATCTATATTTAGATCTATATTTAGAAATGTTATAAACAAGCCATTTGCTAGCCACAGGGTTCCAGAAGAAACATTAATCTGGGAGTCTACATTTTTTAAAGAAGTCACTTTAAACTCCTAAAGTAGCTTCAAACTCCTAAAGCACTGAACAGATTTACTTCTTCATCTTGAAATGCTGATGCTTTCTTCAGTAGAATGACTGCTATTTGTTAGGCACTTCACAAAGTCTCATATAAATTCTTTCTGAGCATCTGATGAGATGTTGTGTTTCTGGCAAGACAGGATGTCAGTGCCTGCTGCTTTTGAAGGCAGATTTTTTGTGGAAGGTTGTATATAAATACATATTAAGGAAGAATGTTTTAACATAACGTTTGAGACATAAATATTCATTTCCTGCTGCAAACTATAGATGAACAAGGTATAATCATTCCTTCTGATTCTTGAGCACTTTTTTTGGAATGTTTGCTACTTCTCCCATCTGTTGCTTCTTGATCTCATGTTTTCTGTACAAAGTAAAATACCTCACTGTAGACTTCCTGGATTTCAGGAAGAAAAATATGCGATGGTGAAGCTGACCAGAAGTGACTACTGCTCTCCTGTTTCCTATATGTGAAAGATGCTGAGAATATGATATTCCAATGGTGGTTCTCCCCACCAGCCTGAAATTCTTCCTGAATTCCTGTAGTTTATAAAAGCCAATAAGCAAAGCCCATCACTGGACAAGGACCAGTTCCCCTAAGGGTTTATTTGTGCAGGGTGGGCAGTGTACCAGGGCTCTCACCTGACGTGTTGCACACCAATGACACCGTGGTACTGATGCTGCCAGGCAAGCCCAACCTCAGGCCATACAGTCTGACAAAAGGCTGAGTTCTATGCACAAGCTGCTGCATCAATTTGAGGTAAATATCAAGGTCCCTGTTCACTGCAGCTGGAAGGAAAATGGTATTTTGTCTGGGAGTATTTCATGTCTCGCATCAAACCCACATGGGTATTTTTGCTTCCATCTAATTAAAAAAATCAAAATTGAAACCTTTTCCTCCTATTTTTAGTATTTGAAACACAGACAAAAATCTGTTTTCTCACACATAAGCAGAGGAAGCAAATATTTGCCTCCAAACTTTCCATCTAAAAGAAAAACTGCAGAAGCATTTACATGTTAATAAAAGCAGTTCCTTCTACTGGTTATTATCCTCCTTTCTCACTCATGCATATTACAGTGATCCAAGCAGAGAATGAGCAGGCTTTCAGACCTTCCTTAGCATGCAAATGAAGCATTGGCTTATGCATCACCCCTTGCATCTGAAAGCAACTTGTGTGTCGCTGCATAATATCGTTCAGAAATTTGGGAGATCTTCCTCTATTCCTTCAGTCCAGCCAGGAAACATTTTCCATGTCTGATGTGTAGGACTAAACCTATTCCAAACAGCAATAAAACTGAGATGGGAGAGCAGGTGAAGATAACGAAGGAAATTAAAATAGATGGGGGTTTTATGGAAACGTTTCAAAAAGGAGGAATTGCAGTATTTGCCTCCAGCTGTACACTCAAAATCAGATATGAAGGACTATCTGATTACTTCCTAAAATGTTGCCTGGGAGGATTAAGCACAGGCCATGGAGCAGTTCTTCTGCATAGGCAAATCACTCTATGCTTTTACACCAGCTGAAAGACTGGCCCTTCTGCATCCCATCTGCCAAATACACGTAGATGTAGAACTAGTGACTGCAGTCCTCCAGAGCAGGTACATCCTTTTCTACCACTTTTTTTTTTTTTGCACCCAGGGAATTTCAGTACTCGGTTTAGCTCTTTTCCAACTTCATTTCATAGAGAACAGGAGACGGTTTTTGGCAGTGACACTTAGCTGAACTCTGCTTTGTGTGCAGTTAGATTTACTTCTAACACTTCTGAATGTCCTTACCCGCATTGTTGCTTTTGTCCCAAACTCTCTTTTTGTTGGTTGGTTTTGTATTGAAATCACAGTTAAGCCATTCAGCATGGTATTTTCTTTGCAGAGTGAAAAGTGTGTGAAAGCAGTTGAAGGTCACATGCATTATAACAAAACAAAAGAGAGAAATAATAGGGCAACCATTCTGAAGTCCTCAGACATCCAACATATTATTGCCCTGGTGATTTCAGCGTGGATAAGAAGAGTTGCAAAGGGAAGTAGGCATCTTAATCCAGCTTCTCCTTTCAGCATACAATGAGAAGGATGCAGCGGTCTTGTTCCCCAGCCTCTTCCTGCCACTTTGTGTCATGTGCTTGGAGTGGTCTGTAGAGAATATGCCTCTGTGCCACAGCGGGTACCACAGAGGAAAATGTCCAGTTTGTGGGTATCTGCAGTAGCACCCCTGAATTCCTCAGTTCATTTGCTTCCCAGGCCAGGCCCTGGGCACTGCAGTCCCTGAAGTCCCATTTCAATTATGCAAATATTCCTACATGGCACCCATGACCAGAGACATATTAACTGGCTGAACAATGAGATTTCTCCAGTAAGTATACAGCTTTTTCCTCCACCCCAGCAAAATAAGATGCCTGGGAATATGGAATCAAACAGAAGAAAAAAGACAGTAGGGATGTATTTTATTACAGTTCCTTCCCCTCTCCAGCTCTCCAACATCTGAGTCAGGAAGAACTACCTGCATTATTTGAAGTGTAATTAATTTATTTCTGTGAAGCTCTTGCCAGCCTGCCAATGTACCCAAACCCTTCTCTTTTAGCAGATACTAGCTCTTCTTTATTGCATTTACCCTTCAGTAGTATAGGAAAAGGACTAATGATTTAAAACTAAGAAAGTGTAGAATTTGGCTAGGTATAAGGAAGAAAGTTTTTATAATGCAGGTGGTGAGACATTGAAATAGGTTGCCCAGAGAAGTGGTGGATGTCCCATCCCTGGAAACATTTAAAGTCAGGCTGGACGGGGCTCTGAGAGACCTGAGTAGTTCAGGGATGTCCCTGATCATCGGAGCAGGGCTGGACTTGATGACGTCAAAAGAAGCTCTTTCCAACCTAAACTATTCTATTATTCTATTATTTGGAAACAGACATTTGACACCTTTGAAGCTGGGAGCAACACAGCTTTTTTTTCTTTGGAGTTTTTTTTGTTTGGTTGGTTGGTTTTGTTTTGGGTTTTTGGTTTGGTTTGGTTTGGTTTTGTTTTTTGGGTTTTTTTGTCTTTATATCTTTTTGTAATTATGGTGGTTTCTGTTCCACACCAAGTGACTGCTGCTGGCACAGTCAAGCAGAGAAGAGCCTGCTGAGCTCTGGTTGTTTGGGCTGGTAGGTAACCTATCCAAAGCAACTGTGCACACTCCCTTGGCATCTCTAAAGACACTGGAGTCTCACAGCTCTAACAGATAAGAAGTTCTCACACAGTTCAGTGACCCTGCTGCAGCACAGCCCCACAGTTCCAAACAGAAGGGGAAGGGAAGGTTGAGTTTCACCCTTGCTCCAGCCGACACAGGGAGGGGACACAGTATTTGTCAGTCACTAAAGCTATTTTAGGAGCAATGAGTTCCCAAAACATACCTTGCTTTCTGAGTCCTTGTCTGTTTCCATCTCTCATGGACACCAGTTTTGTCCTCAGCCTGAGTCTGAACATTTGACAACAAAGCCCTGACTCAACATCCAAAATGTTGAGCACAGCCATTAGTCCCAGAGCCAGCCCTTTTTTTCCCCAGGCCAGATGTTCCCTCAGATGAAGAATATAATTCTCTTAGAGTATAAAACACAATGCAGAGCCGTGTGCTGGCTTGCAGACCAAAAGAATTAAAGACACTTCCCCATCTATACAGCATCATATATATTACATCAGTACAGTACCAGACCCAGGCTAATAAAACCAGTTCAGCATTGGAGGTAATAAACCTGCTGGTTGGACTGCAGCCAGTCTCATATTGTAGGTAACCTACAAAAGGTACAAGAGCTAACTAGTGACAGACCAGATTAAGGATTTGGGTGCTTAGCCTCCATTGAACCCTGTGCTGCAGGAGTTCCATTGCTCTCAGCACCTGAGCTAGAGAGTTAGTTTAAAGCTTGCTTGGGTATGCATTACAAACTACTTGGGGGAAATATTAAGTGGTATCCTGGTGCAAAGCAGGAGAGAAGATTCTCTTCCTTTTGCCTCCCAGAAGTGGAGTTATATATGATACCATATGTCAAAATATATATGGTGTTGTTGGCAGGGCTGGCAAGCAGAGTGACTTTGTGCTTCCACACAGAACCCCAAATCATCAATCCTGGGTCCATACAACAAGGATATTTCAAACAGGGAGTGTCAATATTAATATCTCATTTCATTGTTTCTAATCAGCTAAAATTATTCAGTCAGGGCAAACTCTGCTCTCTATTATCCTGGTGCAATTCATTGATTTCTGCAATGGCCAAGTGTAATTGTGTGCAGAATTTGGCTATTAATGTAATTTTAATAAAAGTTTCTTCATGTATATTTCATAAATCTATTATTTTGCAGTGAGAACTTTCTAATCAGCAAGAAGGTATCTCTAGATACTGTTGCTCATTTGGTAAGGTAGGCAATAAGTAATAAATATCTCTGCATTAGAAATGTAAGTGAAAGAGAAAATTGGAAGTTGCTTTCAGATGAAAATAGATTAAATATAGTACATTTGCTTAAGTATCTTTATAATGTGGCTTGGCTTTTCATCTTGATCTTTGGTTAAAATTACTTTCTCTGAATTTAACTTTTCGTACATGCTAGAACACCTCTGCACTATTGGAATAAACAAGACTGTTAAATTAAATGCATATTGTGCCAAAACCTTCCCTCAGCAATATATGCACATAGGAATTTATAACAGGATTTAAAATCAGAGCTGAAGGTCACCTCTTCTGTATCACAGGCCATTACATTTCTCCCCCATAAGGAAATCCAGTAACTTTTACTCAAATTAAAACATTTCAGCTCCCTTGAGACCTTACTGTTAAGTGCTTCAGAGAGACATCAGCTGAAACAGAGCCACCACAAATGCCCATGGCTTTTGCAATGCCAGATAACAAAGAGGCACAGTACTCTTTTACAGCAGGAGAAAAGCAGAGTGCCTGATGCTGTGAGTCAGGGGGAAGCCACCTTTGCCCTTGAACATGTGAACCTGGCATAACAGGCAAGGACCAAACCAGAGAGTCCCCTGTACCACACAGGAGCAGTGCCTAAGTCTGCCCTGGGGGAGAGTTTTCCTGATCTTGAAGACAAAAATCTGTCTGCTTATCAACTCTGTCCTAATGGGAACACCCAGCTTCTCCTACAGCCTCATCAGTGAAGGAATGATTGGGGAATTTGTTTGTGCTTTGTTGTATTCTTCTAGCTTGGTGTTCTATCGAAGTGTCAGCAAGCTGTGGAACTAGTCCAGTAGTCCTGATTCCCTGTGTTTAGTCAGAAATTTCCAGAATCTTATTGAAAACTCATTGCTGCAAAGTTACATTTTGTTATTTATGGGTGGCTCTTCTACCTTTGGCATTCAGATACAGTGCTTCATTTAGTGTGGGTCAACAAGTTGGAGCCTTTCTTTATGTCTCCCACCTAGCTATTAGAACTCCTCTCTTTAAAGTACTAACTAAATCCAGTGAAAAGTGAAGTCCAGAGACTGCCCCTCACCCACTTCTTCAGCAGATAGAAGAGGGTATGTTCTGATCTTATCCCGATTAGATTTTCCATATTCTCCTGTAGATGAGGGCATCCTTTCACAATACCCCTGACAATGTTGTGTACAGAGGAAAGATCACTGCACCAGTTCTGCTAAATTATCCCTTTTGCATGTGGAAACCCATCTTTTTTACCCCACAGCAACCCCTTGCATCCAGCACTGATGACTTAGGCTCATGTACCCCAAATGTAATTTGTTTTTCAGGAGTCAGTGTTTCATCTGATAGATTTTGCTTGCATTCTGAAAGGCAGGAGTCTAAATCCAGATGTGAAAGAAGCAAGGAAAATGGCTTGGAGGACTGAAATCCTCAAAGGCTTTGAGACTGAATCTTTGACTGAAAGATTGCAATTACTTTCCTGGAGTTACTGAGAACTGCAGGGATGACCTTGCTTAGTGTAATTTGGGATTTGAGAGAGGTTCCTAAGCTCAGAAGAGTTTGCATTCTCTTCAGCTGCTTATTGTTGCCTAAGGGTTACAAATAAGGGCTCAGGGAAAAAAAATACTGTTTGAATACTCAGAGTTGCAAAGCTGAGACATTTAGGGCATTTGCAAACTAGGTACTTTACATTATCCATGTGATAGATATTCAGGACTCTTCTCAGGTATCATCTTGAAAAGCCTGCGTTTTTGTGTCCTAAGAAAATAGTGACAGTTTACCTTATCAAATTGTCATACAAATAGATCAATTAGGAAAACAGAACTTGCATGCTTAGAAAGTGAAGGATATGTGAGCACAAGAAAAACCTTGAAAAAGGGGCATTTGTACTGGGTCTAGCGGCATGACTTATCACAATTAGTTCAGCACGGTAGCATGTATCATACAAAATGCCATACTGATAGGAAAAAAATACTCAAATGTGTCATGTACCACACAAAAAGGGTGGAACCAAACTGTGAAGTGCTGTGAGATAAAATGTTCAAGGTGCAATACAAGATGAGCCAGAATAGAAAAAGATGACAGCAACCAGACAGCAGACCAAAATAAAATAAAATAGAAAAATGACATGCTGCCTTTGATCCTGTTTACAAGAGGAAAGCAGTAGCACAGTAAAGCTTTCATACTATCACAGAATCTGCAAGTATACCAGAGATTGCTTCTGAGAGAGGGCTTGAACCTGGAAGTTTGCATGCAGCTCTGCCATTAACTTCAGCAAGAGCTCAGTGTGCAGGGCGACAGGAAGATTAGAGTCGAGATAACTCCCTGAGTGTCTGGAGGACTAGAAAGACTTATGCAAAGAAAAATACCATTGATCAATATCACTCTGCACTGTCCTTCTTTACACTGTATTAGCTCACAAGCTTTGGAGTTAAAGTGCATTTTTAATGAAGCTTCAGTATTATATAAGGTTTTAACACCTACCAAAAGTAGCCACATCTTTGCAAAAGTGTTTTAGGATTGCTAGGGGAGCATCAGTCCAGGTGACTGCAAGGGGCAGAGGAAGGGAAGCAGTAATCTTGTGTGTGGAAAGCAAGTTTTAGAGGGATCAGCACTGCTACTTGCTTGTTGAAAGAGAAACTCTTTCTCAAAAACTAAGTGGTATTAAACAACACATTATCTCTCAAAGCCTTTTACTAGTCAGAGGCTTTGCAGCACCTATACAGGGTCAGGGAAGGAGAAAGAAGGACAAGCATTAAAATGCATGTTTTCTGATATTTTGCAGCCTCTTCTGTAGCTGAGCTAGCAACCCACATTTTTGCCAGTGCTGCTATAAAGGAATTATTCTGTCCAGCAAATTCAGAAATTCAAAACAAAACAGAAAAAAAAGGCAAGCATTGTACTGAAACCCGTAAGCATTATATGTAAGAGTCACATGTAAAGGTAAACCTCATACTCTGCTTAGCACCAGGTCAAGAAAGTCTCAATGTGATGTCATGTCAGCCACCAGACATCCATAGTTCAAGACAACAGCTGACTAACATGAAAGACTCCAGAAAAAAATGTAAAAGACCAGAGGTATAAAAATCACAGTCCAGCTGGAAATATGGGAAGAACTGGTTCAATTTACTCATGGGACTAAAAGGCCACCATTTTCAAACATGAGAAATTTTGCTGCCAAAAAGGAAAGGGACTAATTGATCTTTCTTTTTAATAGGTAAGACAAGAAGTTAAAAGTTTAAGCTATTTCAAAGAAGCTTTAGAGGAGACATTAGGAGAATTTTCTTAATGTTAAGGATTAAATGGTGTGTATGGGGTAGTCTTACAGCTTTTTAAAAGGGATACATGAAAGACAGAAATGTTTACTCATAGCTATTCTGTTTTCAGACTAAGGATGTCCAAAACAGCCTATCTAAATCATTTGAGTTTAGATCTATGAGCCAAGCTGCTGCTTCTGAAATGAATTACAATTTATTTATTTTAAAATCATACTGGAAAGTTAAGGAGAAAAACTTGACTTTAATTAAAATAGCAGGAGCAGCATGAACAGGAAACATATTTGGAGATTTGGCCTATGTTAAAACAATTTGTCTAGTGCAGCCTTTCAGGGGCATATTAATGTTTATCAGCAGTAAATATTTTGGCCACTGTCTCTCTTCTGAATGTGGAAGATGCAGAAAATCTCTTTCTCCTTGAGGCATTTATGAGGCACGATTTCATTCCTGTTTACTGGACAGATGGCCATGTGTTGACTCTCTAGATGAAGTAGTTCATTCTGCTGTATTAGTTGATTAGCTTTGAAAAACAGTTCTTTGGAGAGGGGGGAGAAATTGTTCTAAAGCTTTTTCTCTTTTTAGAGGAACTTACTGTTCCAAATTGCTTGCAGCTTTTCTCTCCATATAATGATTATGGAGTTAAACATTAGTGATTCTGTATAAGTAGAATAATGACAATAACTAGAGCAAGGAATGAAAATGTTAAACTAACAAATAAAGTGGTCGATTACTGAAACAGATGAGAAGACAGAGGGCAAATTCTAATACCAAGACATAGCTGGCACAATGATTAGACCACAGGCAAAGCTTACTGAGTTTGGATTCAGAATGCTAAAGCACCAACAGTGGAAAACAGAGAACTCACAACACAGAAAAGGCAAAAAAAATAACTGGAGGATATATATGAAAGCAGAAGGGAAAACGGTGCAAGTGAAAAATATTATGAGACAGAAAGTCCAAAAAGGACAAGTTTGCCTGAGGATGAGGAATTGAAATGAGAAGCAGCACTCCTGCAGTACTGTGTGGTTCTTCCTAAGGCAGAATCCCCCTCAGGCCTCCCAACCAGCCCCTACTGACCCTCATCCCCGAAGCACAAGCATGGCAGCAGTGCCGTGATTCCTCAAATTGCCCAGCAAAATGAAACTCTGCAGCTGCATTTCCTTCAGACAGGATGACAATTTGTGTGCAGCGTGCATGTTGCTGATAGGGCTTTGAGACCTCCCTCTGGCCTCACTTATAAGGAATCTGGGTATCCTAGCCCTCTCTAAGGCAGTCTCCTACAGTCAGAGGAAAACAAGCTGCTGTTGATAATGACATGGCAAGGCTTATACTGTACAGGCTTGATTGATCTGAATTCAGGTGGTGATGGAGGGGAGCTTCATGGACTAAATCATTCCATGACTACAAGTGATCTCTAGGTTGTGCTAGCAGCAATAAAGTGAAGTCCTTTGGTTTTATTTAGGTTCAAAAAAGCAAGGCAGAGAATGACTGAAGGGCTTGAGTAGGAAGGCAAACCTTGTTAGTTTCTATTTATTTTTACCATCTAATATCTAATGCTTCATAGCTCTTGTGACATTTCAGACACATGCGACAATTGCACTAAAATCTAAGTCCGTAGAAGTAGTCCAATTTACAGCAACTGAGGAGCTCATTCTTCTAGGGACTGCTACTGAGACAAATCATTTTGATTTTTAGGCTTTCCTCCAGCAATCAATAATTTTATTGCTTTACTTGAGACAGAAAACAATCATATAATAACAAAAGTTGCTGGGTTTTGCTTCAGATTGTTTGTTTTACTTTTTACTGCCTTGTTTTGAGCACAGTGGGATAGTCTCTTTTCAGAGAAAATATGAAAAAGGGTGAAAAAGAATTTGTACTCTACTTTGAAGGGAAAGAAAGGGAAAGGCTTCAGTGCACTGCAGATAGGTTGAGTCTCATACTGACTGTTTATTCAGCTTTCAGAGGCTGCATTCTCATCCATGCTGCAGTTTACATGTAATCAGCATCCCTGCACAGTCATATGCTGCTGCTCGGTTTCATTTTGTTTTCTGTTCCTGTTCTTCATTCATCCCATATCAGAATTTGTGTTCCAAATGGACTGCATTGAAATATCTATAGCTGTTACAGATAATGCTGCTTTCCATCACAAAATTCATATAAGCCATCCAGCAGGAATGAAAAGCACAGTGGCAAGCTCACCAGAGTCAGCTACCCAAACTGCCTTGTCCATAAATGTATGGCTCTGCACTTCATATGTAGCAAGTGGGTGAGGGATAGCAGTCAGAATATACTGTAAAATCATGATGTTCTGGACTGATAACCTCAGAACAACCTTAAAAATTTTTTCATGCTTTTTGTCACCAATCGTCATGGTTTAACCCCAGCCCCTCAAAAATCAAGGCCATCACAGCCATTCACTCAATCCCCTACCAGTAGGATCAGGGAGAGAATGGGAAGGGTAAAAGCCAGAAAACTCATGGTTTGAGCTAAAGACTGTTTAATAGGAAAAGCAAGAGCTGCACACAAAAGTAAAACAAAGCCAGGAATTAGTTCACTGCTCCCCCTGGGCAGGCAGGTGTTCGGCCATCTCCAGGAGAGCGGGACCCCATCCCGTATAATGGTGACTTGGGAAGACAAATGCCATCACTCCACATGTCCTCCTCTTCCTCCTTCTTCTTTATACACTGATTCCACATGGTCTGGCATATCCCTTTGGCCAGTTTGGGTCACCTGTCCTGGCTATGTCTCCTCCCAACCTCCTATGTACCCCCAACTTCCTTGGCAGTCTGGCAGTCCAAAAAGCAGAAAAGGCCTTGGCTCTGTGTAAGCTCTGCTCAGAAATAACAAAAACATTTCTGTATTATCAATCTTGTGTCTAGAATAAATAAAAAACACAGCCCCATAGCAGCCACTGTGAAGAAAGTTAACTCTACCCCAGCTGAAACCAGCACACCAATCTAAAGTTATTCTCTCTGTCAGACCTGTTCTTTGAGGAGATTTTCAACATATCCTTAAGATGAGCAATACTTCTTTTTCTGAATAGTGCTCATTTTTCTAGTATCACAGGCATCAATATCTGTTTCTCAGCATTTGAGGGAAGATTTAGTTCATTTATCAGTTTGTCTATTGAGTTCTTTGAAAGGGGACAGATCTTTGAGTTCAGAAGTATGGAAAAAATCTTTCCAAGTATTGCTCCATTTGTTTTGCAATTTGTGGCAAGAAAAGATTAACACAAAAGAACAGATTAGTTGCTGGCTGGCAGCTTCTCTGACATTTATAATAGTTAGCTAAACTAGCTTTACCTACATAGCCTGATGTCCAGCTAAACTGGTTTAAATTCTGCGCAGTTAAATAATTGCAAGCATAATGAGTTGGATCTGTTGCTGATGTTCTTCCTTATAACTTTGCTTTACTACTTCTTAAAAATGTGAAATCTGCAGACATTTCTGTAAATTTTGCAACAACTTTTTAAAGTCTGGAATATGGCAACAATGGAGTCCTAGAGTAAAGTTCCCAGGCAGAAGCATCTATACAGAACATCAGAAAAAGAGTAAAGTAGCACAAGAGAAATCACAACCAAAGGGAGCCCAAAACTTCCCTGTCCTGTCAAAAAAATGCAGGGATTGCCAGTCTCACTTCTGGTTCAAACACACTGTCTTACCCTGAGCATCTCTCTCCTCCATTTCCCTAAATATAAAATTATAAACTGCCAGGATCAGCTGTTGTGTACAGAAGGCCACTAGCTTACTAAGTGTTTACACATTTTTCTGTTAAGAAAAACAAAAAAGGACCTAAATTTTATTTTTGAAGGACTGAAAAAAGTAGGCATTACAAATATTCTATTGGTTTGTACTTGTTTCTTATTAAATATTTCATCTGCTAAGATATTGCTCTGACAGCCTTAGCCATCTACCAGTTTGATGTCCCTTTGCAAGGACTGTCCTATTGACACAGAATCATTTCTCCCTTCATAATAATATTTTCATGCCTCATGGCATTCCCACCTGTGGCTTTTTAGTAATTAATGATGTTACAATGCAAATTCTAATCAAGCTGCATATGTATTTTGTTCATTTGTTTCCTTATGGGAAACATTTTAATTTCCCCTGGCCTTTATGCAGCAGCTGCATGTCCTTCTGATTATTTCTTCTGTTGAAAAGCGGTCAAAGTGTTGTTCAGGACAAAATTCAGTCCAGCTGTAAACATGTGAAACTCTTTTGGCCCTGAGTGTCCTAATCCACGTGCCTAATCCAATATCCAGTTTTATTAAAAGCTGGACATATCATAGAATCCTTGAGATGTAAAGTAGCAGCAAGAAACAGAGAATTTTGGGGCTGCTGAAACAGACTGCTGCAGTGGGGGTTTTGAAGATTGCAGCAGCTCTAAGACATAGAAAATAAACTTCCCTGCTACACAATGCTGTCTGTTAAGAACATACCTATAAATATCATTCCTTTATTGTTTATGTCTATGAACTAGATGAAAGAAACTAAAATAGAACTTTCTAATTAAGATACAATTTAATGTATTTTGAAAGGAATTTTAATACATATGTAGCAACTTGTCTATTATTTTAAATCTCTGTTTTGCTGCACGCAAACACAAAGACAGTCATGCAGCTGAAGTATAAACTTGGGAGTGGGGTGGTATACTAAAATCTGTCATGGCCTTTACATTTATTTTACCTCAGTCTAATGAATCTTTTGAGAAATCATTTCAATCTTCTGTAAAATTGAAACAGCTCAAACACAGATTGCAGGGCTCTGGAAGGTATATTTCTTCAAAGGTATTTGACAATCTCTGCTACAAAACATCATAACACTCTAACTATTGCTTTTACACATATCTTCTCTTCAAGGAGATCTGAAGTTGTACCTTCATTACACCTTAATAGCCTGTATTTTTTTTTCTGTTGTAGCTGGAAGCAGTGTTTTAAATTAAGTTCAAAACTCTGGGAAAAAGGCATGCTCCTTGTTCTTCATGAGTTCTCCACACTACCTTTATCTGTTTTCTCAGCTTCACAGTTTCCACACGTGAGGTCTCAGCTGAAGGGAAAAACACTCCTGAACAGTTCTTGCAAACTAGTGACCTGTTGTGGGCTGTCACCTGTTCTGCAGACATTTTTCATCTGAAAGATGGTTATGAAATTAAATCACTATGGCTGGGAAACCTCAGATATTAAATTTAACTTAATAGGGAGAGAGATTTGGGAAATTCTTTCAAGTGGGCATTTTTTAATGAATAAACAAATATTTTGTAATATTGAAAATATATTATTTGATCCTATAGTTTTCTCCCAGAAAAAAAAAATTCTGCCCTCAGATCCTGACTGTTTATTCAGTTTTAACTTTTGTACTCTCTTCTCCATGTAACTATGGTGGCTATGCTGTGATTGCCCCTGGCCCCTGAAATAGAAATACTCTATCAAGATTCAGACCTGTTCAGTTTTCACAGACAACTAAGAGAGAAGGCTGTCCCATACTTCTGAAGGCAGTATGGGAGCTAAAACAGGTTCTAAATTGAACAGGCACAACCAAATATATTGTGCTTCATAGAATGGTAAATGCTTTGCTCTTCTGCAGCCTAGACTTACTGGACACACTCTGGAGACATTTACAGACCCTTCAAGAAAGCTATGCTCTGTTTCCCCCTTACCCTTTGTTTTAGGGACTTGTTGCAGTCCTGCTTCCTGGATATTAAGGATCTGTAATTCTTTCCCTCTGGTGAGTCTTTTCCTCTGCTTTTTTCTGCTTCCATATCCATTCTGAGCACCAAGATGTTCCATTCTCCTCCCATGTCTGTGTTCACCTCCTCTATCTTCTCCAGTTCCAATGCCTCTATGTCTCTCTTTATTAATCTGCTTCCAGTATATCAGAGACCATTGGGTCCATACAGGGTCATTTGCATCTCATTTCCACCTAGGTGGAACCTAACCTCTCATTACCCCTTTCCTCTCTGTGAAGTCAGATGAGTTTTGAAACTTGGTTGGGGCTCACCTTACTTTAATGTAAGAAGGTGCTTTTCCACAGACTTGCTTTGTAATCTGGAGAGAACACTGAGTTTGATAATAGTGGGTGGGTTTATGCAGCAGATGCCAGGTGGAGGGTGTGCCCCCATCAAGTTTTCCAGTCGTCTGTCATTGAAATCAATTGAGCTGTGCCCCATACAGCTTGCTCCTGAGTTTTTGCAGTCAGTGGGACGTGACTCTTAAGGAAAATCACCTCCAAACAGAAACACAGGGTTAATCTGAAGGCCAGTCCTCATAGTCTCAGCCAGCTCCCACACCCCTGTGAGTGCAGCAGTGTTGTGTTGAGCACGAGCAGGCAACGATTGGGAGTGCCAAGCACCTCAGTCAGTAAGGTTTGTGAAGAACTTTGTGTGTAGCTGAGCTCTCCATTGCAGTATTAATTAACACTGACCTGGCTTTGAAAATACACAGCATGTGTTTCTTCACTGTTTCTCTACAATCTCTGCTGATTTCTACTGCGTTCAGCATGCTGCTTTGAGACCGAGAGGATTTAAATTTTAGTTTAGCAGATCTAAACTCCAAAAAGAGCACTCAAACAGGCACACAGGCACTTACAGACACAAAGGCTGACATTACAAAAGAGTTTTTATTCATTTTCCAGCAGAGGTCTGTCATCATAAATGATCACTAGCACTTTAGAGTACCACTTGCTTTGTGTATGGATACACAGGCAAAGTCTTTGGGACAGCCAGATCAATTAAATTAAAATAATACAATGACATTTTTTTCAAATTTTAACCTCTTTTTAAACTGAAATAAGACTTTAGGAAAAGTACTTCATTTCTGCACTTCATAATAACATTGCTTTATCTCACTAGGATTCTGTGAAGAAAATTCATTATTCTTGTGAGAGACTCTACTACCAGAGATAAGGGGTTATAGAAAAGCCTCTCAAAAACTGGTTTTGTTTGGGCTTATCATTGGTCACGAGTAAAGTTAAATACATTCATAAGTGCTTGCTGTCTTTGGACCAAGTTCAAGATGCGTGCAATTAGGCAAAAATACAAAGTTAGGAATTATTAAAATGAAAAAGTGATGTTCCAATTCAAGAAATCAATAATTCTGAGGTTAATGAACAATGCCTACATTTTCAGAATTTGTCTCTCTCTGAGCATCAGAATGACATTTGCTGGCACAAAAGGGAGAAAACACATTCAGAAAACTCAGCCAAGGTATTTCCATGGTTCTGGGTAGACTTATTAACTTACTGTAAGGAAATTTTGTTAACACTAGAGTGAAGAATTCTGTTCAGTGCTCTACTGCTTCGTTTTGATATATACAGGTGAGGATACATCCTGCCCCAGGCTGCTTCAGAGATACCATTCAACTGATGTTGCTGTTAAAGGCTCAGTCTGACCCTCTGGGAAGTATATGGTTACTTCTTCTTTTTTTTTCCACATAAGTTGGGATGGTATCAAGGTTCTACAGCAATCTTCATCACATGGCTTTTCACAGGAAGAAGAACAAAAGGTAGAACAAAAAGTACAGGTTGTCAAAGATCCTGTCACTTGGAACATAGTTCTCCTGAGCTGTATCTTAAAGGGGAGATAAAAGAAAAGAAACTAAAATATTTTATGTGCGTTTGAGATGAGCTCAATGCGATTCCTGTTGTTTCTGTGCTAAAACACATCACTGACTAAAGCAACATAAAGCTCAAAATGCTGTCTTTGAAAATAGTTAGACAAACACTACTTAGAGGCTTGGTTGTTTTGCTGTTTTCTAACTTTGCTTTAGCCTGTCAAACTCAAGAACTGTCTTGCTGCCATTTGCAGATTCTGCCTCTGCCCCCTTGCCATTTACAAGGGTTTAAAAACCTTTGTGAGTCCTTTTCCCCTTTAATTCTTTTGCCACAAATATCAAGGTGTGGAGCAACAAACATCCACAAATGCTGCTGCACCACAATGCACTAATGCATGAGGACTGCATGGCTTAGAGGAAAATAGAGCCATATATCTTAAAATTGCATAATTACTGTGTGTCTGTGCATCTGATGGCCACAGCCACTGTTGCTCACTCCTGGTTGTAACCAGGCTGTATAGGTGGTGTGTTTTATGGATGCTATGTGGATGTTTCCTCCCTTGCTAGGAGTAGACAGATGATTGATCTTTGGGCTGAAGTTTGATGTTATAACAGTCACAGTGCCTGAGAGGAGCATGGTGACCACTGCAGGAGACACTGCTGGTTACAAGCTGCTTCATCTTTGTTTTATGTCTGCAGTCAACTTTGTGTTCTACTCCACGCCAAGCTAGTGCTACAAAGTTAAGGATTGTATTTTTAAAACAGTAAGGGGCAAATTCACTTCCAAACATCGATTTCCTTTTTAATCACAAAGAGCAAGAGAGCAGGAATCCTCCAGGAGTTTGTACTCACACTCCACAGGCACAAAACCATGCAGATAACAAGCAACCTATTCACCTCCCTAACTGGAAACGTCTGGTCTGAGCTAGTTGTCTGGCATCCACCTGCAGTCAGCAAAGAATGAAAAACACTGAAGAGACTGATTTATCCAGTGCTAAAGCAGATGTCTCAGAAAAGCAGCATGAATTGCCCTCTGGAGCTTATCTCCTCTTGTTAATTATAAGGGCAGCTTGGAAAACTGGTTTAGAGTAGATACTGGACTTCCAGGCAGCTTAAGTGAGATGAACTGACTTCCAGTGCTGGTTGGAAGGAAACTACATCAGAATCCTCTCCACTACTCCTGTAGCAGGCTTTCTGCCTTCCAGAAACTTCAGGCAAAGCCCTGGCTTAATTTAAGTCCTTGGAAACTCTCTAACCAGACTAGGATTTTCCCCATCATACCTGCTTCTGATTCCCGCACTATTACAGCCTCACAAAACTACCGAGTGGGAATCGCTGCAGTAAAACCCTTGTCCAAATATTTGATAGTTTAAGAAAAGGAGTCATGCATTTTTGAACAGTTCAAAAATTCTGTTTCAAAGCTTTTAGCAATCTTGCCTTTATTTTGTAAAATATTATCTTGCTATAAAACAATGCCCTGATTGTTAAAGTAGCTCCATTTACACTAGACAACATAAAAAATATTCACCAAAAACTCAAAGACTGTTTGGAATGTTAAAACAGCCTGTGACAGAAATGGAGCAGCTCTGGGTTAATTCCCAAACACCAAGTTTTAATCCAGTTAATCTACAGTTTACTGTAAAAAGGTGTTGGGTAAAATCAACATGGAAATCAGGAAACAATGAGAAAAGGCAGGAGACAACCTCAGACAAGATATGTCTCAACAGACACACGGGAGATATACAAATGCAGGAAGGGGAGATGACTAAAGATTTCTCCACAAAATATGACTCTTTCTGCAGAAGGGGGCAGGGTTTTCCCAGGCAGGTAAGGGAGGCAGACAGGGGTTACAGCTCTAACCACAGGCATTAGGGCTGACATGGACAGGAAGCCTGTTTAGTAGCTCTGTCAGCATTTGGCAGCAACCCAAGTAAGACAGACATGCTAATTGGCATGTGTTGTTTTAAACCCCTCGTTCCTTTCTCTTACCCAAATGTCTTTGCTGACTTGCTCACTCCCAGCAGTGAGTTAGCTGTCAGTCCTTTCCCAGCTATGGCCCTTCTACACATCTGCACACCTTTGCAGCTCAGAGGGAGCTGCACCAGAGCTGCAGGTGGGATGCACATCTCCAGAGGGGGCTCCAGCAGATACTCATCATCAGCACACTGCAGTGTGCTCCTCCCAACACCCAGATTTTGGCCACCTCGAGGCATGAGCAGTTTGCACTGACCCTCAATGTGCTGTGCAGAGCACACCTCAGCGACAAAGGGATGAGAGATTCAGCTATCCAGCAAGAAATTAATTGGAAATATGTGTGGGTATATATAAGTACATGAAGTATACAGATTCCTGTCTAGTTGGTAGTATCAGAAAAAAATACTCAAAATTTTATGAAGGGTAAATCTCAACATTTCCTTTGCTCTCAACACATACTTTGCCCACCAATTTCAACCTGCCTCTACCTCCCATCCCATCCAGTATAATCAAATGCACTTCAAACAATGAGTCAGTGCTCAGAACAGCCTTGCCAAGGGCAAAATATCAGTTCTGTTTTGTTATGGCAGTGATGAAGTCACACAAGGGTTGTCAGCAGTTACCAAGACAAGCTGCAGGATATCTGTGGCTTGAACTTCGGTCCATCAGTTGCCCAAGCTGGTATGGCCAAGCTGATATGGCCCCTTATCCAGTAGAAAAGCTTCTACTCAGAGTATGTGACCGAGACTTTGCTGAGCTTTGAGCACACACCAGTTGGAGGCATGCTTTACTGCACACTGCACAGCTGACCTGTGCATTCAAAAGTCACAAACTATCTCTACTACAGTCTCCGAGGAATATAACTGTCTAAAAAAAAAAAAAGTGACATTTTTAGCAGTCTCATGAATGCTTGTTTCTTTTAATTAATTCAGTGTTTCTGAGACCATAGGGTGAACTCAGGTCAAGTTGTCAAGGATTTCTGAGGTACCACAAGAACTACAAACCTGCTCATTTTTTAAAATGAAATATGAGATATGCCCCCAGAATCTGGGACTTATAGGAAAAAAAAAAGCAAACAACAAATGTCATGAGACTCCATTAAAAAGCAGAAACTGACAACACTGTGACCCAGAAGTGACATGGAAAAGCCAGCACTATTTCTAGGTACAGTAAGACTCGCTGTTTCAATGCCTTCTAGAACAATATCAGACCAAATTAATTGCTGACATAAGTAATTTCCCCTGAATAAGGTGAAAATTCACCTGAATAAGGAATTTCACCAGGCTTGTCTAAGACAAACTTTGCTATGGAGTGTTTTTTCTCTGTACATTTGAGTGGAGCACAGACAATTTTCAGATCAGCATGGTATCTTTTCTGAAAAAAAAAAAGAAGGAGGCAACAGATTTTGGAAACAATATTATTACTTGCGACTGTGACAGATTCCATGGTGACACTTACAAGAATTTTTCCTATTAAGTTTTAGCAAGTGCTAGTGCCACAATAAATAACCTTTCATACATGGACGCTTCAGAAGTTAAAATAAGGAGTAGTACAAGTAATTCTAGAAGTTTAAGAAAGGATTTCATTACTTCAAACTTAAACCAATAATGCAATAGAAAAAAAAAGAGGATGAACTATATGAATTTACTTACCAGGATGTCCTCACTCCTAATCTATCATTTATATGCACATTTATTTTACATTTTTATGAAAATAATTAGATGTTTTTGGACTCCAAATGAAAAATATCAGATTATATACAAGGTAGCACAGAAGCATCTGAGCTTAGATAACATTCCCAATAAGATGCCTATGAATCTTTTTCATACCCAGCAGTCAATAGGGGATTTTCCTCCCAATTTCCCATTCTACTGAGGCTTCAATCCCTCTTCCCCAGAGAAATTTAACTGCATGTGGATGGAAACAAAGGATTTTGAAAGTGGAAAAAATATAAAGTCAACTTAAGTGCTTTCTGCACGGATGAAATGTGCATGCAGTTGAGCTTACAGAAGGATTTCATAATATCAAGACCCACAGAGATCAAAAGTAATAATAAGGAGTCTCTCAGAATCTGTGGTGGCATGAAAAGATTGTGCATTTGGGAGAAAATTTGCATTTTGTTTGTTGATGTCTTGTAGATTGAGCTATGCCAGAGGGATATAAATCAATGAAGACGTTGCTTTAGTATTTGAGTCCATTATTAATATAGTCCAATATGTTTTTATCAGACTAAGTTAAAAAAAAAAGGGAGATAAATGTATTTAATTTTTTTAATTCTTTGAGACAAGTTCCATTCCCTCCTGTACACATACATATATAATCTAAATGTTTTCCATTTTCAGCTGGTACTACTCAGTCATAGGCATGTAAATAAACAAAATAAACTTTTACCACTGAATACAAATAAACCCAGTTAGGATGGCAATTGTATAACCAGAATCTGTAGCTATATCTTGAATTTCCCTACATAGGATCACAGATTCCTTGGATATCTCCCTGGCAGTCCTTTAATCTCCCTTCTAAGCAGCATTTCAATCTAAGCACTGCATTCAAGATTCAGACAGAAAAGCAAGGAGAAACCTTGTGCTCTTTTGGTCCAGGAAAAGATTCACTATCTCAATAAGCTGTAGTTCCACTGTGAAAATACTAGTTGAGATTCAAATAGAAAAGAAAAACAAAGTCAAAACATGCAAAAGGAAAAATATAAAATATTTCTGAGCTAACAGTCTAGGTTGCTATATTTCTGGGCTATACTGATAGAAACAAATGTTTAAATCCTTTTGAAGTTAACTTTAGGATTCATGAAGCAACTACCAAAGTCAGCAGCTAAGATATCCTCAGCCCATAGTAATGTTTACAGGTAGAACAGAAATAGAAAGAAAAAAGAAAGATAGATAAACCTGAAAATAGTGACTACTGAATGTTTGTATCCAACAGAGTAAAGAATGAGTTCATGTAATAAAGCAGTGTAAATGTTTTTGATCCAAAAAGGAGCACTTGGAGGATCTAAGTAAACAAGAATTCAGTCCTAAAGGCAGAATGGAACTTTAATGGAAATCAAGGGGAACCTTACATGTGTAAGGCTTACAAATACAAGAAGTTACTAGGAAAAGTTGGAAGAAAGCATTAAAATCCACCATGTTTTCCAATTCCATTGTGATTAAGATTCTCTAGACTAACACGTAAAAGAATGTCAAATGAAGTAAACAATTATAGGAGGTTGTAAAGAATCTATTAAATCTATAAAAGATGGGAAAGCAAGCTGACAAAAATACAATTAGTTTTTTAGTCTAATAGTTATGTGGAACAAAAAACCAGAGAAGTAAAAGAGCAGGATTCATAAAAAAAAATTCAAATACCTTCACAAATACATTAGGTGAAAGAAAGGCCCACAAATCTAGAAGACCTAACATTAAATGCATAGAAATGTACAAGTAAATCCTTTTAGAAATTAAAATAAAAAGCTATCTTAATTATTAAAATGGATTCAAAGCTTTCTGAAGCATATGCTGAGCACCACTGCAGAATATGAAAGAGAGGTGGGAGTGCAGCAGGACTAAGACAATAAAAGGAAGGATTCAGACATAACAGGAAGGAAAAATAGGGTGATTTTATACACATATGTAGAAGCAGAGGAATGGGCATGTGGAACACAAAACAATGTATTGCCTGCATCCTCTCTTTTTATTAAAAAAACATGGCTCTGTTAAATGTCAACAGAGCTGCAGCAGTTTAAAACAACAGAGTTTTGCTCATTGTGTACCAGTATGTTTGAAGGATTCCCTTATGTTGAAGGAAAACACATTTTTCCCTCCTAGTCCATTGACGAGACATTTTTAGCATAACCCACCTTTATAAAAGTACCTCTATGGAAGGTGGAGTAACTTAGTCACCACTAATGAAGAGAGATTCTCCCTTCAGGGGAATACCTGTGCATGCTCATGTGAAGGTGTTTCTCTTCCACTCTTTTACTTTTGAGACATCTCTTCTTAGGACTTTTAGGGTGAGACGCAATTGTTTCACATGTAGTCCACACCCTCGAGCCCTGTGCAGTATTTTGGCTAGCTTCAGAAGACCCTGTGAAGCACAAATTGTGCCACACACATAAAGCAAGGATCAGTTACAAAAAGATAGGGGACTACAGCTCTGATCAATTTTTCTTCTCTGTATCTTGCTTGGCAGAGACAAACTTTTATTTACCTGCTGGGTAAATAAGAGAAAAAATGTCCCATGAAAGTAGCATAAAACTTCCACAAAATAATTCAGTGTGTAAAAGTATTCCAAAATCGAATCTAATAACACTGCATAGAAAAATCTATTCTACCAGTCTGGAATTCAAAGTATCATAAAGCTAGGGAACTGTGCAAGCAACATTAAACAAGACAAACAAAATGTAATCCAGAGCACTTGTAACAAAAGCATAGAATAAGGAATGGGAGAATAAAAGTGTGAAGCAGCCTAATGCTTCCACAATTAATAGACTCTACTTAAAAAAAAAAAATCAATTCAGTGCAAAGTTAGAAAGATGTCAGAAAGGAGCAATTATTCATGGCTAATTACTTTTTAGGGGATGATGACAATGGGTTAGTTTTCTCTGGTATTGATGAAGAAAAACCTCTGGGGAAATCATTTGCAAAGGTTACCAAGGATATGAATTATTCTCTGGTATGTATGAAGCACAAGAATACGAAAGAATGAGTAAAATACTAGTGTGGTGAAGGTCATCAAGACAACTCAGCTAATAGCATAAATTACCACTTTAGAGATTCAAACATGCCATCAATATGTCTAATAATGAATGATCTCCTGGAAGGGATGATTTGTTATGAACTGTTCAGATACTTACTAGAAAGAAGACTTTAGAAAAATTTGCTTCAAGAGAATGAAAAGACAAAATTACAGAATTCAGCCTGTAGTTGTCCCTGTCAGTGAATTAAAGAAAAAGGTAACCAAAATCCCTTAACACTGTATTGCACTAAAGTCCATTCTCTTCCTGCAACGTGGGGTGATGCAGCACATCCCCTTGTCTTAGACTCACTCCCTCATTCTTTTACAGAACAGCTACCATAGTCTTCTCCATTTTATCTTCTCCCTCTTACTTGTGGCTTCATTATCAGCTTTGTCTTCAGTATATCCATTCACACCCATCTTGCCTATACTAGTCTCTCAGATAGATAGCAACAGCTTTATCTCCTGGAAAATTAGCTCGTCTCACAGTCCCCCTATCCCAGTGGGGTCCCCATCCTAATTTGCTCACAACCCTTATTAGTTGTTCACATCTCTGCTCCAAGTGCCCTGTAACATTTGAAAATCTGATTATAGAGTCCATAGCACTCATTATAAATTCTCCTTCTCAAGCCTCTCTCCTGCCTTTTAGCTGCCACATCACCACCTCTGCCATTTCGCCTGTCCATTATACTGCTTTGCACCCATTTCTGTGGAGCTGTCCCTTCATGTTTCCATTTGTTCCCATCTTGACTTTACTAAGTAGGATAGCCACACATGCTGCTGCCACATTTATATGCAACCTCTGTAATAGCTGAAGGGCTCCACCACAGCTGTATTACTACCTGCTCCTCTATAGAACTTCCTTTGCTTTCCTGATTGTGCAATTAGGCAGCAGTACCTGGACTCCAGGCAATGAACATACATGAAACCGGCATATGCTATGAAATGTCACCAATCTGCCAGCTCTTCTATTAGAAGACAACAGAAAGCTAAGTTTTTTCAAGTTCAGCATGGAATTATTTAAAAAACACCAGATTTATTAGCAATTGTGTAGATTTCTGCTATAAGACAGTGCATAAAAATGCCCTGCCTGTACTGATAAAAAGAATAGGCATGTGATACTCTTCTAAATGATGGGATTGATATTCAAATTGTAAAGTAAAAAAATAAACTAAAGGTCTTGACTGCCATTTTCATGTGTTTTGATCTTGAATGCTATTTAGCTTGGTGTAAGCAACTCCTCCAAACATGACTTGAATATGTCACCTACTCTTTCCAAAAATTCTTTGTTGCAAGGGAGGTCTCATCTCTCCCATGTAAGCAGAAAAGGAAGAATAGCTAGTGAGCAAAACAGGCCATCAATAAAGCCAGGAAAAGGCTGAACTACCTTTGAGATCTATCACTATGGAGAAGTCTGAGGACAAGGAGGCTGCAACTGCCTGCCAGGCAGCGCAGGAAAAGGAAAATGTTTCCCAAACAGCTCACCTGTCTTGGCAGATAATAAAATCTGCAGAGTTAAACTGCCATAAAAGTAGCATGGAGGGAACCAGACCTTTATAGTATAAATAGATTTGCCTTCAACCTTATGTACTTCTTGCCACCTAAAATCATAGCCTCCTTAGGGCTAGGGTGGGTGCAAAGGGCAGGAAAGTTTTAATGTAAATATTTTTGGTAAAAACAATCAGATTCAAACACAGATGAGTGAAAAGGTTGATATTCAAGAATAATTTCAAAGGTGTGACCTGCTTTTCTGCTAGCAGAGATACAGCTCTGCATTTTCCTGTCTCTTGAATCTGGTCTGATCACTGGGTAAACAACTCTGCACGCCCAGAATGGTGCAAAGAGGAACCAGACTTGGAGAGCAGTCATTACTTGAATGCTTTTCTAGACATCTAGCACATATGATTGTAAACACATTGAGAACTAGTAGGAAGATCAATAATAAATCAGCCTGTAAGTACAGAAGTGATCCTTTTTTTATGCAATTACAATTTTAAATAATCTAATTTGTATTTTTTTCATTTCCTCTGAGCCACCAAGCCATTAATCTCTAAAAATATTGTTTGTTCTCTTTTGATTGGCAGTCATTAAAAAAAAGAAAAGAAGGAAAGGAAGAGAGAGAAAGAGAAAGAAAAGGAGAGAGAGAGACAAAAAGAAGGAAAAAAGAAAATCCTCCTCATGCAGGGGCAAGTGTTTGCAGAGACATTTGGACTTCATTAGGCATGTTCATTAGGTTAATTAGGTGAAAGTGTCATACTCTTAAAAAGAAAATGAGTAGATTTTAGCATATCCAGACAATGTATTAAAATGGTATCAAAAGTTATAAATTCCAAAGCATAATGTTTGACAGTAAGCTGTCATGGAAGCAATAGATTCATTATAAAAATGCTAGAAGTGCATACATCTCATTGACTGTTTATCATTAACTGCATGGGATGCTGATAGGAAATGTCTAGCTATAATTTATATTTCTGATGACTCTCAAATCTATTACTCACCTCTCTCGAGTTTTATAGCTCCTCTGGACAGAATAGAAATTGAACAGGCAGAGTAGGCTTGGGAGGGGAATTTTCTGCTCTTGCTGTTCTCTATTATCTCATCCCTCCAGCCTGAGCTGTCCCTGACATGTGATCAGACCCACACTGCCCAAGTGTTTCTCAGAAAATAAGGTTTGAAAATAAAAAATAAAAGGGAAATAGAGATATTAAACTACTATCTCCATTTTAATTCTTGCTGCAATTGTACCCTAAAAAACACATTATGGGGAAAATCTTAAATGTGTAGTCAGGTGTAGCATGAAGAAAAGCTCTGTTAAGGATAGCATGAGTTTTAAGACTACAAAGACCTGGAAAAGAGTCCCCAGGAAAACAAAGAAAATAAATTCATGAAATATTCAGTAAACCAAATATTCCTTTGTGCTAAGTTGTAGTCCAAGATAACTGATTTTCTAAAGAAATCCTTATGTGTGCAGAAACACTGTAACAGAATCAAAGCTAAAACTTGCAATTTATTCCATTCCAATTATCAACTAGAGTTTAAAATTCATATAATTGTGTATTGAGAACTATATCTGGTTTTAAAAGTCCTGTAGCTGTTAGATCAATTACCTACCCATTAATTGCAAAAGACTTCATTGAACTTACAAAAGGAAGGGTTTATTCTGTTCTCTTTTGAACTAGTATACATGTTTGTACAGATGAGCTTCAGAACACTGTGAAATTTCTCATGGCAGACTTTATTTCTTTTTTATTGACTATGCCTATTAAATTTCTTCCTTTTACAGCACTTCCACAAACTTTAGAAAGAGGACAGGCAGTAACAGAAGAGCTCAGAGGCATATTTTTCACGTGAATACCAAGTTCTCATGTAGCAAAACTTTTCTAAAGAAATCTGCATTCTCTGTTTTTCCCAGAGGGAGAAAGAGAAACAGTTCTTCTTGCTTCAGACCCCCACATAATCTAATCTGACAATTAATCCCTGAAAGAAAACACAGAATGCTCATCACATGATCAACAGTCAATAATGCAATTTTATTCGAGCAGAGGTATGACGAAAGCAGGTATCTACTGTAAAGTGTGCCTCATTTCTGTGAAGGGCTGTGTGAGTGCAGTTCTGCCTCTGTATAAGATTTGAGCTGCATCTTAAATATTTCTCTTAAGAAAAGGTAATTTATATAAATATCTCATGGCAGATCTAATCCAGATTTTACCTTGGAGATAAGCAAGTCTAGAATGGAAGCTCAAGCTCCTACACTCATTCCTAGAAAATCTATCTATAAAAAATTATTGTCTCTTCTCTCTGCAATAAAATTATATTTTCAAATCTAACAAAAGATCTGATGTAGTCAAAGAAAGATTTTTTTCCACAGTCACTAAGATCAGTCTCTTTCTTATACCTAATATTGTTATCAAAAGATTTCTTTTGCAACATAGCAAGTTATACTGAAAAACTTCTACCTGAAAATAGAATTAAAAGTTAAATTTTCACTGATACAAGTATCTTTACTGTGATGTGATGGATAGGAAAGAGGGATCAGGTGTTTAAGCAAGACAAGTTATACAACTGAAATGCCCAAATGATGAAGACGTAAAGGTTAAATTACTGTATAACTGCCTACATCAAAGCTATTTTCTTTACAATATAAGAAAGGTTTAAGTGAATGTCAAATGTGAAAATAGCTAGGCAGTAAAATTATTATTCAAAATTGTGTGATGGCTGACTAAATCACATGCCATAGTTAAAAATAAATTAATTCTCAGCAGGTTGTGTCCAGGTTGCCAGCACTAATATTAAAGCTTTGAAAGGTATGTTACATCTGGAGTTGAGGCATATAAAATTGATATGAGTATCTTCCCCTCTCCTGTAACTTATGGGCATTTGAAAACAGCCCTATTACTTATAGTTCCAGAACATGTTGATTACTTAATTCCAGTGTTGTTTCCATCTCAGGTTACTTGAAGGGCAAAAAAGCCTGTGGGACTTTAGTTAAAGACCCACACACATATGATTCTTATAGAGTCATATCATAAAATCATAGAATGATTTAGGTTGGAAGAGACCTTAGAAATCATCTAGTTCCAACCCCCTTCCATGGCAAGGTCCACCTTCCACTAGACCAGGTTGCCCAGGACCCCATCTAACCTGGCCTTGAACACTTCCAGGGATAGGACATCCACAGCTTCTCTGGGCAGCCTGTTCTCCAGCCAGCCTGCACTTGTGCTTGGGATTGCCCTGTCTCAGGGGCAGGAGCTTCCATTTGGCCTTGTAGAACTTAATAAAGTTCGCTGAAGCCTGTCATGGTTCCTCTGGATGGAATCCTTTCCCTTCAGTGTGTTGACTGTACCACACAGCTCGGTGTCATTGGTAAACTTGCTGAGGACATAATTTCACTGTCGATGTCATCACCAAAGATGTTAAACATATGTAAGAATGTAAAAGAAGTAAAATGTAAGATTGTCCAGAAATTACAGCAGAAATTTATGCAGCATGAAACACAAGTGCCTAATATGCACAAATGTTTTAGGCAGAAATTTAAAAGAGGACACTGGCTATGAAAAGAGAGAGTTCTTCCCATTAGAAAAAGACTTTAAACAAATTGAAGTGAGGAAGAATGAAAATAGAAAAGGTGCAGGATAAACCCATCCAGGACAGGATGAAGAAATGCATCCAGATGCATAGAGGACTTGTCATATCTGATAGGAAAAACTAATTGTCCTGTGCCGTTAGTCTGGACCAAAACACATGGAATAAAGAAGATTCAGAGGAAGATGAATATTGCAATGTCCAGCAAGACGAGGAGTTTTGCTGCTGGCTGGAACAGCACCCATAGAGCTTCAGGTACAGAAAGAGATGACAGTGATCCAACCCAGCAGGTCTCATGCTCTACAAACTTCTCCAGCTGTGGGTAGGATTGGGCAGAAGTTTTTTAAGTGAGGCACGTTTACCTTTATGGTTATTGTATCAGCCTGTCAAAACCATACCCTGGCCTCCAAGGGATGTCCCAGTCAGGTGAAACACTACCAGAAGCATTAAGGCCCTATTCAACACCCTCACTTGGTCCAAGAAAATTGGTGGCTCAGATTTACTCTCTGCATTACATATACATGTGTCTTGCCTGTTTATTGCATACCATTTCAGAGGGTAAGGGTTTGGTCTTTTTCTTTCCCATAAAATATTTTGAAAAGTCTGATTTTCATTTTGATATAAAAAGAAAACAAGTTTTTTTTCAGAACTTTGACATTTTTCACGAAACAGTGTGCAGGGAATTTTTGTCAGCCTGAAGCCTCTGTGCTGAAAAGAACAGTTGTGTTTACCAGCATTGCTGGGGGAAAAAAGAAGATGGCTTCAGGTGCAAGACAGAAGTGGGTGTCATTCCTGGAGGCCTGGCTTGAGTTTCATCTTGGGTAATTGGACATTTTCTGAGGAGGTTTTTTTCTTCTTTTCATCAAAACAGATCCTATTACAATGATACCAGGGGAAAAAAAAAGAAAAGAAAAGAAAAAGAAAATCTGTCTAGGTCACTGCATTTTGCAGGACTAACCATTACAAATCACCCCCACCCCTATATCCAGGCTGCATATGAATATCTGCCACAGAGCCCAGTGCAACGCCACTGTAAATTCACCTCCTCCACAAAACATACTTTTCCTCTCTAACCTGCAGGGAAATAGCAGAATTGCCAGACAATCAAAATACATGTTTTTGAAAAGGTCAAAGGATTCCAGCAAAATATTATATTTCATGTAGTGTACAAACCATGAAAATGTTGATGTTTCATTACTGAGAAAAAAAATTGTAACAAAAACAGAATCTGACAATATTTTTTTTTATATTTGGGACAAAGACTGTGGCAAAAAGAGAAATGGGCAGAAAGCTACCATCATATGAAAATAGGGTTTTTTGTTTTATAGTAATTTTGTCTTATGTAAAAGCCCTTCAACCACCTGAATCTTTGGTTATCCATCAGTACTTACTCTGTTTCTTGTCAGGGCTACCTCTTAAAGCCAATACACTAGGAAAAAACGCAACTTGCTGTCTCTGGCCCAATTCAAGCACAAATGAACCCAATTAACTTTTTTTTTTCTTTTTTTTTAATCATCTCCTTCATATTGGTGGGACACCAAGGCTACCAAGCTTCTTTATTCCCATATATTTAGTTCTCACTATAGCAGTAATGCACTCTACAAGGCATCAAGCCTGTTAATCAGAAAAGCTTTCAAAGCCTCCTTAGTTCTAACAATTTTATTGCAGATAAGTAAGCAGCTGAAACTGCTTAAGTTCAGGAGCTGCAGTAACTCAAATAGCCAATCTGGAATAGGAGAAAATTGAATGCACTGTTCTCAGCAGCTTTGTCTCGACTGGGAGAACGGAATTATTCTTCAAGTATTATCATGTGCCAGAAGAAAGCATTAGTTAGGATTGACTATTGGCTGTCTAATTGCAGCACTGAACCAAATAATTTGAAATGATAGCTATCTAAAGCCAAATTGTAAAGTGAATAGTGAACAAAGCAATAAATAATAGAATTACACATACTATATGTGATTGCTCATTGAATCAGATTGCCGGTCATAATAAAAGTCAAAAGTAACAATCAGCCTCATTACTACAGAAAAGAGGAAATGCCACTAACTGTTTCTAACTCCTGTCATCAACATATATTTGCTGGCAAATCTCTTTTGATTATACTGGACCTAACCTTAACCTTACTCCTTTCTTATTCCTAGGGGTGGGATGTCTCATACTTTAAGGATGGTTTCCTCACTGTATAAACTGCATGTAATTCCTTGGTCTCTCACAACACTGGCTGTTTTCACTCAGAAAATGAGCTGCAAAGCACACTCAAATGGAAGGAGTAAAGGCAATGGGAAAGAGGAGCATCACTGGGTTAAAGAAGATGCTCTCAATTTGTTCTGGTAGATGAGACTGCGTGTCTCCAGTGAGATTCTCCCCAGGGACTTGGATGAGCTACAGATATTTGCAATATATATATGTCTCTCTCTATGTATATGTATGTATGTGTGTATGTGCGTGTATACACGTCAGGAATCCAAATACTGTCTCCGTTTGAGGGTCATCCCTCATTTGCCTTGAAAATGCCCAATTCAACTGCAACACAAAATAAATAAGCTAGAGACACAGTTCTCACTTTACAGCATGTGCAAATGGCATGCAAGTTTATTTAAGTCTTTCCAGTACAGCAGCAGGGTTACTTGTAAGAGGATAATTTTGCATTTTGCTGTCTGAGAGCTTTTTCTGTATAATTGTTAGTATGTGTGGCAACTGACATTCCAGGCACTGCAAGTCTATTCCTTTCCACTGTTACAAGCAATGTCAAAGGAGCTTCATATGTACCTTTTTCTGTTCTCACTGCATTATTTATCAAATGAATATGAAATCAAAATGTTGATGCACGGAACAATATGTTAAACACTCCAATGAGCAATGCCAGCTTAACCTTGTCAACCTTCCACCATTGGCCAAAGGTAAGTTTCCTACTGTTTTAACCAGCATTTACCACTCCTCTTTTGCCTCTTATATTATTTTTTTTAAGCTTTCCTGTTTTCTTTTTCCCCCTACACTTCATGTTCAGGGAAAAAAAAGTCCACATAAGCCCTTGGTGGTGCATTTTATTTTATAGCTGATGACAACGCTACCCAAGAGATTTCAGCACATACACCCTCGCTCCCAACAAACCTAGAGGCAGGTTGAATCTATAATTTACTTCTAACCTTGCCTGAATACTGAGTTTTTAATGAAGTCCTTTCTCTAACTCCCTAATATTTATCTATTTATTTCTTGACATCTCATATCTACCACTGACTTGGTTTCACATTCAGGTTACTTTCTGAGCATGTCAGCACCAATTACTTGTAGGACTACAATATGCGGATTACAAGAACTTAATGGACACCTTAACTAAATAAATCACATTCTCACTACTCTAAGCACATCCTACAATCAGGTTCTTATATCATATAGGTTTAAAAATCCCAATCTTGAAGCACAAGTCCAGCAACATGGATTTCTCTAGTGGTTGTTGCACAAATCCTCTTTCTCACGAGACTCAGCTTTACTGATTCCTTGTACCATCAGTATGAAAATTCATAAGGACTTGGGTGTCACTTCAACAGATCTTGGGAGGGAAATAGAAAAAGGAATCTCTGACCAAAGATCACATTGCAGATGACAGCTCTCTTCAAAGCCCCACAAACAGGTAAGGAAAACATGTGAGAGAATTGATCATTACTGTAGGAAATGTTTTCAGATTATTTGCCTTAACAATAGGTTAACTTGACTGGACACCAGATATCCACCAAGCCATTCTGTCATTCCATTTTCTCAGCTGGACAGGGGAGAGAAAATAAACTGTAAAACAATTCATAGGTCAAGATAAGGCCATTAATTAAGCGAAAGCTTAATTAATTAATTAATTAATTAAGCAAAAGCAAAAGTTTGTGTGTGCACAATCAAAAAGAAAAGCCAATCATTTAATTCTCTACTTCCCATCAGCAGTGATGTTCAGCCACTTTCCAGGAAGCTGTGGGCTTCAGCACATGTGGTGGTTGCTTGGGAAGGCAAACATTGTAAATAACAAATGCCCCCACTCCTACTCCTTTTCTTAGCTTCTGTAGCTGAGCTGATGTCATATGGCATGGAATATACCTGTGGTTACTTTGGGCCAGCTTGCTGAGATATTTCCCCTCACAGGATCTTGCCCAACCCAGAGTACTGATGGAGGGGGGAAGTGCTGGGGAGACAGCACTGGTGCTGTGCCAGCCCTGCTCAGCAGCAGCCAAACGTGTGTTATCAACACCTTTCCAGCTACCAGTGCAAGGCACAGCACTGTGAGGGCTGCTAAGGGAAAATGAACTCCTCCTCAGCCAGACGCAATACAAAATGCCATGCAGTTTTGGGGGCTTCAAAGCAAATTAAGGATAAGGAGGATAAAAAATGCCCACTATATATTTCTCTGCAAAGTATCCACTCCCCACTACAGCTGTTAGCTTTAGTCCAAAGTGACTTTCTCCACATAAGAAATCATAGAAGCACTTGTGTATAGACTTTCCCAAATTACAGGGTTTGTTATTGTTTACAGTTTTTTTCTGTTCTGCTCCAATATAGAATGAGTGAATTTCCACTATCATTTTAGTTTTAGCTTGCACAGATAAATTTGGGATGTCTGGTTTTGGCTGGTTTTAAGCTAATGGAAATAAGCTTCCATTTTCTCCATACTGTTTGGAAACCAAACACTACCAGATATCATGCCATTGGCATTCAGACAATACTGAAAAATTGAGATAATATTGCTGTTATCTGCACTATGTGAACCTATTTCTCTTTAAATCCTGGGCCTCAGTGATGTCTAATTATTACTGGCATTAATTTTTGCCTACAAAATCCCAAGATGCATGTCATTGAAAATTGCCAGTGCCACAAAAAGGCACTGACAAAAAAGAAATTAGGATAAACCAATTAGAACTGAATGCGACATTGCAAACTATTTGGGAGAAGGAACAAAGCAAGCTTTGATCATTTATTGTTTTGATAGGGACCTAAGGAGGATACAGGCTCAGCTTGGACACATTAGCACTGTCCTTGTGACTTCTATGGAGTTATGTTCTCTGACAGCAGCTAAGGAGCTGTTACTACATACTTCCTAACCAAAATTTTAGGAAGATTTGCATTTTATGTGCTTTTAAATATGCTGCTTACTGTGTATGCTAAAGGCAGTCCTTTCATCATCCAACTACAGATAAAAGCAAACAAATGCAGGAAAATACAACTACATACAAATGGCCTTAGAAAACATGGATAGAAAAAAATCTAAGGGGAATTCATTGCAGTAGCCAGGTTTCATAATAATTCATTAAACAGATACCACTTGTCCAGTCACTGACTATCAGTCTGGAAATGGATAATGTTCTTAATGTGTCTGCTTTCATCACATTTTCTCCCACTATCACAGTTGGTAACATTAGCTATGTTCAGGAAGCACTTTACAGTCTCCATTGCTATCTTATCAATACCACCACAAAAAGAAGGAAATACATGGGGGAAAAATAATCATAGCAGTCTATGGTAATAGTTGAAAGCATAATGCTTCTGTCTGGCAGACAAAAAAACCAACTTGCCCTATAATCCTACATGTCTGTGGAAAACAGAACTTTAATAATAAGGTTGAGACTTACCATTTAAGTTTACAGCAGCAAGTCTGTCATATTTGTTGTTAACATTCTGAATAATCCTTAAAAACAGTAATCTGCTTATCATTTATCTTTTAATATAGCATTATTATTTCAGGAAAGCATGCAACAAGGTTGAAATGGCCTTACTCCAACAACAATAACAACAAAATCAATCCTTTTCTACAAATTTGATATAGGCAGGCAGTGTACTATTTGAAAAAGTTCAGTGAACCATGAAGACTGGCATATGCACCATAAAATTCAAGCTTTATTTGATGAAGTTATTGAGCATTGCATTTACCTCAACCAAGGTTTAAAGCAATCATCCATATTTTTACTGTCATCTCAAGTA
This sequence comes from Molothrus aeneus, assembly GCF_037042795.1. NCBI lineage: Eukaryota > Metazoa > Chordata > Aves > Passeriformes > Icteridae > Molothrus > Molothrus aeneus. Next base: position 57,169,814 of record NC_089647.1, on the reverse strand, counting down.
GGAAGATTTGAATACGAAGAAAATCAGATTGCTACTTCTGGGAGTTTCAAGGGGATCTGAGGAGGGGCACAGAAAAGATCCTTGGTGTTTAATGAAAAATATCTGTTCAGTTCAATTATGACACTAGAGGCTCAGCACAGTGCAAAAATAAAGGGGGATGAAAAAAGACAGTACAATAATAACATGAAAGAATTTTGTTCTCTAGCTTTCTGATTAAAAGTGTATTTTCATGTCAGCTTTAGGAGAAATTATGTTCAAAGCCTGTTTGCAACAGAGTCTGTTTTAATTTGTCAAAGGTTTACGTTGTATAACTCGATCACATTAATTGCAAAGATTGTCTTCCCTATTGTTTCGCTGCACTTTTAAAGACAAACAAGAGGAATCCAGCTCCTGTGGTACCACCAGGTGTGACAAGATGTTTTCTTTAGACAGATGCCTGCTCACCACAACTTAGGGCTAACTAGTCAAAGTGGGAGCTTGTTGGAATCCGATATCTTATTTTTTTTAATGTCAGTCAAAACATTGGAGGCATCAGTTTAGGGATCAAATTCAAAAGATTAGGAGATGCGTCTTCCTCATGTGATCAACTTGACATTGATGCCAACATAACTAGAGAAAGCAGGTAAGTGTTTCAGAGATTATATTCCCCTGCATCAGAGTGTCATATAAAAGACACATCTCTCAGATGGTTACAAATAAGCTTATATTATTGAGTCTTGCATAGGTTTAGACTCAACACGGTACAAGAGGGCACAACAAGGTCAGTGTGCCTTCCAATACACTGCCCAGTAGCAAGTTAAGCTTATTGGAGGGTACATGCCTAACACTCTCTGACTGTCCTGAACCAACATCATCAGTTCTGTGACAAATCTTTCGTCAATAATCGGGTCTTTTTAGCAATAGCACAAAAGCCTAACTTGAATTGGCTGCTCTGCCAGAGGAGATTCTGAGTTCACCTCCTCCTTTTACCTTCTACACGAGTGTCCTAACTACCAAGTGACAGAGCAGACTGAAAAGAATTGGGACCACTTGTCTTTAACCTTGCCCACAACAATCTGCCATAAAGCTGACAAAAAGGACTATGGAGATCTAAATAGAGTAAAACTAGGAGACTGAAACTCTCTAGTATAGAGGGTAGAGACATGCAATAGATAGAAATTCCTTGTGTCCACTTCCTCTAGTGGGTCATACTAAATGAAATGTTGAATTTTTCAGAAAAGCCCAGAACTCAAGACTCCCTCTCTCCCTTCAAAGCACTGAAGTAGGCATTTGAGTGCTAGCAAGATCTCAGTACCCCAGTTAATATCTGGGCATCTTAGAATTATGACAGTATCACACCAAAAATAAACATTTCACAGCAGTGTGTTTTATTTTCAAGGGTGACAGAAGCTTTAAAGTGATTTTTATGAACAGAGAAGGAACAGGAGAGGATTTTGGTAATATAGTAGCCCTTAAGGTTAAGAATTCACTAGAAGCTATTTTAGCTCTAAAATAATTTTCATAGATAATAGGTTTCTGTGGTAGGGACCCCAGCAGGCAGAGAGAAACATCACTCTTACTCAGAAGCTTTGTTCACTCTGCTGAGGCAAGGAGGATTGAGCCTGAGTGTTCACCTTGTCCACATGATTTAACTGTGAGTCCTTAATGTGACACCATGACAACGAACTCCAATAATTTTCTAGTAAGAAAGTTGTTCTAAGTAGTGTTGACAGGAACTGGTCTGTGTAACTTGACATCTGGGCCAGAAGTCAGTCCTTGGCCCTTGTCTGTGCCTGTTGGTGCACCCAGGAAATCAGTGATTGTGTCAGCAGGGTCCTGAGTCCCTTGAATAGAGAAGCAATGGGAACTTTGCAGGTGAGTGTGAATGAGCAGACTCCAGAAAACTAACAAGAATTAATTAGGTGGCAGAAGAAGGTTCAATACAAAAATCAGTTAGTAAATAAATGGAGCTGCCTGGAAACAAAAATGTATATCTGATAGCCTACACTGTAAAGCATCAGACCTGTATCACAACCTCCCCCAGAACCATTACACTGAATAAAGTGTTCCTTCTAGCTCAAATCACCAATTTGTCAGCTAACAGAAGCAAGCAAAGGAAGACACAGCTCATGACCATATGTACTTTGGGACTCTAAACTAATTTTCTATACTGAAGCATTGCGGAATATGTTAATGTCTTTAAAAACAAACAAAAAAATGTTTCTTTTCTGACTGCAGCCCACTGGAGAAACAGTTCTTTGACGTTGCTGTCCCACCATGAATTTAAAGGATATGGATAATTTACAACCTTGATTAACAGTCTCAGAGCTGCAATAGCTCATCCTCTTCACATCCCATCCTTTTTATTGAATGTGTTTAAGTATTCATGAACACATGATGGTAATCTTGCTAACACTATGAAAAGCAATGACATCCTCATTATAAACTGCTTGAAAATGCTCATGATCCTTTCACCAGAATGAGCTTTGTACAATTAGAAGCCTGAAAAAGTCACAGGTGCGCAACACAGGGTGATAAAATTGTAATTGTAAGATACAATGGCATTGTAATGTCCAGGACAGTAGATTTTGCAGATACAGACAGAGGGCAGGAAAACCAGTACTCCTTGTAATATTAATTTCTCTTTTGTGCTCAATTGCATCCTGCTTGTATATTCAGGCTGAAAAAATCCCCTAGATTTCAGGGGACAGAAGGTAATTCTATCCAAATCCAATAAAAGGGAGCTATTTAAGACTCCGTTTTTCTCATCATGGTGAAAATAAGTTTGTTTTCTGGGATCAAAAATGACCTTAGGATGTCTGACCAATGTCTCTCTGGTTTTCTCTAGAGATGTAATATATAATTTGGGATATTTTTATCTTTTCTAATAGGTTAACTGCTTGCTGTGGAAATGGGTGTGATAGAGCTTTAGTCATGGAAAGAGTGTTTGGGCAACATTCAACAGGAGGTTCAAGGTGGAGCTGACATACTGTCAGACCTTCTACATATCTCTTTTATAGTTAGTTCTGGAATTTCTATGGAACATTAATCCCAATATTTCCGAGTGAGACGTGCCTGGCCCCGTCTGACCCTTGCTGCTGGACCAAAGGTGGCAGCTGTGCTGTTTCACCTCAGAGACACCTTTGACCGGCTGGATGCTGCAGCTGGGCACTCAGAACAAATCCAGGCAAAGTAGGAACTCAGTTTACCTCTGGTGGAAAAGGTTCAGGCGACAGTGAAGAGAGAAAGGAGAGGAGTCTATTGTAGAGTCTTAATCCAGAGTTTTATTTCAGGATGGCAGACCTCTGAAACAGCTCCCAGTAGAATCCTGACCGCATGGTCTCGTGTCCTTTTAAGCCTGGGGACAGGGGGAGGGAAGGGACAGGTAAGGGCCAACCAGGTGTGAGGAGGGGAAAGCTCAAGGGATATAGATGCTTGGACAGGCCAATGAGCCCGGACCTGAGGGGCATCTTTTGAACTTCTGCCAACCACACAACGCCCTTGCTGGAATGTTAAGATTGATGGACAGCTCTTAGCAGGAGGGCAAAAGGGGAAAGGAAAGGTTGGCACACCTGAGGGGTTGGGATATGTGAAACAGGAAATGGCATCACACTGCAACAAATTTCAAAATATATTCCTTTCCTTTTCTTTGCTTTCATTTTCTTTGTGCATCAGACCTCTGAATTGCTGGATATTGACAAGTAGAAGAGGCCAAAGATACATATTAAATGCCCTATGCCTACAAGTCAAGACAACCAGAGGCTGTCCTTAAAAACACAAAGGTGTGCTGTCACAAGCACTTCCACAGGTGCAGAGGGAGATAGAGACAGCAGGGATGTAGCAGATTTTAAGAAACTCTGAACCCATGTAGTAGGTGGTTTGACATTTTGTGATGGAAGTGAGGCTTTGAGATCTTAATCCCATTTATCATTTTGGCCTTTCAAGAACTGATAGGAAAAGAAAGAATTCAGGTACAGTTCAGTATTTCCACTTAGTCAGTTAATCATGCCAGCGTTAAGTGGGATAATGGCAATGAAGGAAGAAAAGATAAGGCAGATGTGTCACACTCAGTCTGGAAGAGCCATATTTGACTTAAATACCTTCACTATCCTGGAGAGTTAGAAAAAGATTTCATTTACCTCACTGGAGACTTTCTGTTTAACAATCACTGCAGGCAAATCAAATGAGACAGAGTGATATAAAAAAAATCACAGAATCAGAGAATATGCTGAGTTGGAAGGGACCCATAAAGCATCAACAAGTCCAACTCCTGGCCCTGCACAGCACCATCCCCAAGAGTCACACCATGTGCCTGAGAGCATTGTCCAAACACTTTTTGAGCTCTGTCAAGGTTTGATGCTGTGACCACTTCCCTGGGGAGCCTGTTCCAGTGCCCAGCCACCATCAGGTAAAGAACCTTTTCCTGATATCCAACCTAAATATCCCCTGACACAGCTTCAGGCCATTCCCTTGGGTCCAGTCACTGTCACTACAGAGAAGAGATCAGCAGCTGCCCCTCCTCTTCCTCTCACCAGGAAGCTGTAACTGCAGCAAGGGCTCCCCTCAGTCTCCTCCAGGCTAAACAGACTAAGTGACCTCAGCCGCTCCCCATACAGCTTCCGCTCAAGGCCCTTTACCATCCTCATTGCCCTTCTTTGGACACTTTCTAACATTTTAATGTCTTTCTTACACAGTGGCACCCAAAACTGTGCACAGCCCTCAAGGTGAGGCTGTCCCAGTGCAGAGCAGAGCAGGAAAATCCCCTCCCTTGACTGCTGACTCATATTCAAGGTGTTTTTTTTTGAAAACTGGACCTGCTTCTCTGCTGTCAGAGAAACCTACATAAGCATAAATTCTTCTGGAAATAGGTGGAGATGTAGCAAACACTTCTGCAAAAGTGTTGCATATTGCATTTTTTTGGCACTTAGCCTGCCTGGATGTACATAAGCACATAAAGCAGAGCAGCATTCAGCCCTGTGCTTCCAGTAACAAGAATATACTTTGCATTCAGGAAAGCTTTTAAGCACATTTTTAAGGTTAAGTGTGGGATTCATCACTCTTCTTCATCCTGGAAGTCATTTCTAGCAACATTTGGGTGCATTCCTGCCAATATAAGCCACCAGAGCTGGGCACATTTCTCTTCCTGTGAATGAACTATTCATATCCCCAAAAAGCAATTTCATCCATTCCAAAACAATTTTATGAATTCAACATTAATTTGACAAATAGTTTCAGCTGGAAGGGTTTCTTAAACTTAGACTGGTATAAAAAAATACCTGAAACAACCACTTTTTTCCTCCAGTTGTCACCAACGCTGACAGAGGAGTGCTTCTTAAAATGGACTCAGGCCCCTATCTGCCTCTAAAGAAAGGTTCCTGCACAGCACAGGGTACATTATCTAAAATTATCTGCTCAATATCTCTTCTTAATACTGTTCAGCGTTGTATAAACTGCTTATAGAATTCCCTGGAACAGGGGCTGGAAGCCAGGTGTCAGATCTGTTTGCTGGCTCAAAGATCCTGCCAAGTGGTCTACTGCAAACCAACATCCAAAGAAGGAAATTAAATGCTTCAATGAACCACCACCCTTGTTCATAAAACTGGCCTTCCTAGATAGGTAGATACTTCATGCCTTCTGTCAGGACCATCTCCAAGTAGTGTAATTGAATTCTGTTATCTCCTTTGTTCTCACATCTGACTTATTATTGTTCATTCATTTATTTATTTATTTACATTCATTTTATCTAAGCTGGTAAGCTTGGATCCTAAGACAAACTCTGATGTCACTGACCCTTGAGAGGAATACCCATTTAATCAAATAGAACTATACACAAATAATTGTGTGAAGTTGTCATTAGCCATTAAATGGCTGCCTGCTTCCCTGCTGAGGTACTTGTCTTAACAGTCACTAATCCAGTGACACAACTGAGGTCTTTACTGAAGGATCATCTGGATTTATTATCCTCAGTGGTTAAATACTGATACGGAGTGATTCCATTAGGAAACCATTTAGAGTGTGGAGCTGGAATGCAATGTGTAATTCTTAAAGCTAGTCACAAGGAAGAGAATTTGTATTTAACATGTCAACTGAAAAAGAAAAATATTCATGTATTTGAGTAACTATTTTAAAAGGAAGCCTTTCCAGGGGATTGTTCTTTTGGTTGGTTTTGGGATTTGGGGTTGTTTGGGGATTTTATTCCCAAATTTTAACTTAGCCTGAAAGAATTGAGACTTCCAGATAAAAATGGGTTGAAGACATAAAAATGTGTCTCTGACATGTAGGAGAGAGACAGAAATATTTCTTCTTAGCTAATTCAGGGTCACTTTATGCCAAGCACTCACAGCAGCTGATGTGGAGAAAAAACCCTGATAACAGGACATGCTATGTCCGGAGCAGAACTTCTTCTGATCACTTCTTAGCATTGACCCTAAAATCTTTTGAAGCAGCTACAGCTCATCTTAGACTCAAAGTCAGACTTCATAGGATGATTCATTCCCTGAAGTCTGTTAAAAGAAAGTGTTATAAATACATGCGTCCACTGACTTTTGTCTCCTTTTTAAATCAAGCACCTTACTCTATGCAAATTTGGAGTCAAAGATGCATTTCAGATGTAATAAAGCCAGCAGGCCCAGGATCAAGAAGTTTCTCAGGTGAAGAAACCAAATCTGCTTATACAAAGGAAAAAGTCTTTTCCTGCAGTGTCAGAGTAATATGTTCTTCAAGTCCTAACCATTATGCATTCCATTTATACCACTTCTTTAATCAAAGCTGAACCTGGTGAATTGCAAATAAGAACAAAAACATTAAATGTGAAAGGCCAACTTGCTCATCTATATTTTTTGTCAAAGTGACAGTTTTAAAATTACATAGGTAAAATACTTCACTAAATAGGGTTATAAATGTGTAATTCATCATGGCAGAACATTTTTATGCGGTTTAAAACTACTCTTTTATTTCAAGAGGTGAGGACACAAAATGGTAGGCTTATTCTTCATCCTTTCATTTTGCAGTTTATTTTTGACATAGCAAAGATGCAGCACAGTTGGAAAAGCTCTTGGAATGGTATTTGTACCCTTCTCTTTCTAAGCTGTTGCTTACCAGTGAGCATATTTCAAAGCTGAGCCGGGTTAGTGTGTATGCATACACAGCACAATCCTGTTACTGGATAAGACCCTCAATGCTTCACAAAGCCCTAGTGCTGATAAAATGGGAACACTTTCTGCACCTCGGCCCCTCTGCCCACTCCCACTCCACCCATACACACCACACTCCCCACACACCCCCGTCTTCTTTCCCCAATCCTCTAGTAAGGTTCTGTGCTGCTGAAACAGGAGAATCAGATTTGTTGCCCCACTATTAATGGGAATTCCTGAGTAATCATTCTGCAGCATAGTGCTGGGTATATGGCTCCCCAGTGGCAATGGATTTGTTACTCTTTAAAACACGTATCACTGGGAAAACTTAGACGAAAAGGTAAAAATTAAACCTGAAGAAATAAGGTAAATGCTTTACTAGAAACTCTCATTGTTTTGCTGTAATTTACCTGGAATCCTTGTTCTTCATTGCAAGTGTGACTTCACATGCTGAGATTGCAACAAAGGATTAAGATAAAACTCCTGGTTATGAGTTGGGAAAGAAAAACATCATTGCAAGGTCATATAGAGAAGAATATCACTGCATCCAGGTAGTCTGCTGCATATGATGTTTTTGAGAGGCTGGCAAGTACAGAGCTTGAGACAGGATGAGGAACTGTCACAGAGAGAAAGAAAGAAGAAAAGAAAATGTGATCTGACTCCTGTTACATCCCAGGGAGATTGCTTCCAAATTCCACACCAGTACTAGGTCAACCACAAAGACAGTGACCCAGAATAATACACCTCAGGTCTGACATTAACCCCAGTGCCTTGTGGGTCGTGGTTCAGAGCATTTCACCCGTGTGATTGTGAACATCAGTCAAGGAACTAATTTCTTCCTCCCATTAAGTTCCCTGGGTGTGAGATTGAGGCCACCATGGAGACCTGAGCAATAAAGTTAACCAAGAGCTGCACTTGGATTTCAGGAGCTTTCAGTTGCATACTCAGTCCCTATATGGCCCCAGCCCCAGAGGGCATTCACCAAAACAATCCCCAGTACATGAAGGCCATGAATCTCTGAATGCTTTGGCATGCATTTAGGAGAAGATGATCTCAGTGCTGCTGCTTTGAACTCTCTGCAGGAAGACATGATGCCCAGATCCTTGAGGGACCTGCTGCCATTCCTGAGAAGCTCCATAGTTTGCTGCTGACTGTGCTCCTTGCCTCAGTTTTCCTTTAGTTTGGATTTAATCACAGGATTGTTTCCCATTTCCCTGTGGCTGGACAGGCAATCTCAGGTGGACAAATTTTTACTGTAGCTAGCTAGAGCTTTCAAAGTAAATGGGGTGACATCACATGTTTTATTATGAAAGGAAAACAAAATTTTTTTTTGTGTGTTTTCTGATGCTTTTTTACTTACCTCTGGTAAAAAAGCAAAACAAGCTGTGATGAGGCAGTTGCATAAACCCATAATTTGGCAGCCAATTAGTCTTTGATTTAGACAGTTGCTTTTTGAATATACTTTTTTTTTTTAATGTGATTCCTTGCAGCTGAGAAATTTGCATTTTAAAAAGTGCTTAATGCCAAGGCAGTAGTGGAATCCCACATTTGTCAAATAAGTAAACTGAGACAAAATCCAGCCCTTGTTAACATCCTAGGCTGGGACTGCTCTAACAGCAAATGAAAGAGAGGAGGGGGAGAATTTTTCCTCTGCTGGTGCAGGGCCTGTGGGGACATGCAGGAGAGGCAGATTCCTTGTTGCCTCTTCACCCCGGCTAGGACAGGGTATAAGCAGATGTGCACAGCAGACAGAAATACCTCCTACATAGCTTAGAGCTACTGTGTAAATTTGTCACCAAAGGTGGAGATTGGACAGTTTAAAGCAGAACAGAAAAGAGGAGGTTGTGACTGTAACCTCCTCCTGCTGACTGTCCAGAGAGGCTGCAGACACAGGTGTGACACTTGAGCTGCAGGTGTGACGCTGGAGAGAAAAACAAGGTGGCCTCTAAATTTAAACTCTACCAGTGCACGCATCTCGTTTGCAGTCTGGTTACAGTCAGCTCTTGAGGCTGTGTGGAGATCTAGTGGCAAGAACAAACTGCAGCTTCTGTCATAAATGCAGATGCTACGGTTTGCTTCATTTTAAACTCAGTCATGTCAGAACCACACTGCTTTGTACTGAATACAAAAGGAGAGAAAATATACTTCCATTCACTTTAATGAGACCCACTGCTGGAAGAAACACTAGCCTTGCTGAAACAGGAGAAACACCATGAGCATTGAACCCTACTAGAAAAAACGGTTTCTGAGTATGCAAAGCTGGTCAAAGATATGGCAATTTTCATACGGGTGTACATTTTGGTGAAGAATGTAGTTAGGAGTCAGCTGAGTTAGAGTGGATGTGGATCAAGAACTGATATCTCTTTAATATCTCTCAAAACACATTTCTATCTTCTTTTTCAGTTTCCTAACTGGAGGCCTGATGCCAGAACACCCACAAGGCTTAGTCTTGATCAAGGCTGAAGTCTTGGTTCCTCACAACTGGGGCACACAGCACAGAGAAAACTCCTGACCTTGCTTCCTATGCTTGAAAATTTTACAGAGAAAAACCAGAAGTCTAACAGACATAGAGATAATTCCCTTAATAATTGGTCTCTCAGATGCTTCTCTTGCACTGCTCCTCCAGGAGAACAAGGGGGAGACCTGTTGTCCTTACACATCCTGGATGAGGTTAGTGGAAATCCAGCTCCTGTTGGTGTGTGAGAAGTAGATATCTTGCAGGCTGGGGAAGAGAGGGCATCAGAGGAACCATGCAGAATACTCCAGCATCTGTGAGGAGATCATCAAGAAGATGGAGAAAACTGTTTACAACAGTACACTCTAGGAGAGAAAGAATTGCTGAGCAGGTACCAGGAAAGCATTTCTCATTCTCAGGAAAATCAACCCATGGAAGTGGTTGCCCAGAGAAGGTTTTCCAGACCCAGCTAGATAAAGCCTTGTGCAACCTAATCTGAGCCAACAGCTGCCCTTTAGTTAGTACTGTGTTTGACTACAGACCTTCTGAGGTCCATCTTAATTTGAAAGATTTTATAACCTAACCAAGAAATTCCAGAACGAATTGTGATGATGAAGCTCTTGTGGCAATTTAGGAAGCAGAGGGCAGCACCTCAGAAGTGCCTATAGCCCTGGAGAAGAGCTATCAGCTCGGGGATTCTTTTTGTTTTCAAATTCCTTTGCAGAGGCAGTATGGGATTCACCTCAGCTAGCAGTGAGACCCTCAAAGTTAAATTTCCTGTCTCAGCCAGCTCTGATCCCCCTTCATAATCAAGGGGGATAAAGGAAAATTCATCTTATCATATCCGAGGGTCCAAAATGAGGAACTGGATAGGCACCATCACCTTGGAGGTTACAATGTCTCTTGTCTAGAGAGATGATGCTCAGGTGAATAGCTTGAGCACGTATCTTTTGCACAATAAAACTTGAAACGAGTCTGTCCTAAAACTGAGGGAGGTGCAGGAACTGCAGGGGCTCAGAGACACTCTGAGACAGGGACAGCATTTGCTAGAAGTCGGAAAAGCAGAACATGTGAGGGCATAACTCCTGCTATGATCCCCTCCAGCAACTCTGTGCAGAGTGATGCTCTGGTTAAGGCCCCAGAATTAGGCATGGGAATTTCTACACAACAAGTGCAGGGAGAGCAGGAAAATGCAATTTTAGTGAATTGGCTGGGATGGGATTTGCCAGATTAGCTCAGCACGTATAACTAATTGTGTTTATCCTGCCCAAGCAGCAGGCATCAGTGTAATGTGCCTGGAGTTGTTATGCACTTTATGTTTCTCATCCAGGTTTCCCTAATCCGTTCTACACACACATCCCTTAGGGAATCTGTCTGCTCTAGGTGTAATACTCTGGTTTAATCTCTGCTATCCTTCTGCCAGCCCATGCAACTCAAGTCCCACTGGAGTCTCCTGTGTCTTCATGAGCTTCCAGGTGTGTAGGAGAGAGAGAATTATGTCTGCTCAGTTCTGGTTAGGCATATAGATCAATTTCTTCTGAGTTCTTGTGCTGACTATTTAGGACTGATCCAAAAGAGCTGTTAGGTGTCTGCAAGAATCAGCATGTGGGCCGTAGGATGCAAAGACAAAACCTTTCCTTAGTTTCTCCTGGATTCTCCTAATTATAAAAGTACCCACATACTTTTTGCATCAAACTTCCCTCAGTGCCTAAAGATCTTATGGGTCTGCACAGAAAAAAAATTCAGTTCTGACAGCCCTGATGAGCTCCAACTCACACCCAAGCCCAATTAACATTCAGAAACCCACTCTAACTCCCTCTCAGTTTCATGTTTTTCACCTAACACACCTACACAATTAGGGTCCTTATCAAACACTGTGGTTTCTACAGCTTGCTTTGAAAAGGCACCCAGAAGAGGAGGCTTCTGTTCCTGCCTTTGCACAGTAGTTACAGCGGGTCTAGATCACAGAGGGGACCTGCATTCAATCCCCACCTTACCTAAAAGGGTTCAAGCTTACAACAACATCCCAAAGGAAGGTCTGAAAAACACAGGCTCTTATACTCAGGTGGTTGGCTGCTTATAGTCCTCAGCCTCTTACTGAAGGTTTTCCACTACATAGGAAATGGTTAATTTCATAGGTGCTGGAAGCAGAAGGAAAGAGCGTCATGCACTCACTTAGCAGAGCACCAGAACCCACATCCCTCAGGAAATGCACTCGTGTTCATGCTCTGACACCGGTGATGTTTTTAATGTGCACAATCCACAGAACAAGAGAAAAGAGAGCACACTCCACACTCCAGCACCCCACAGTCAGGTGTTCACAGTACCTCCAAGGAGCAGTGAGACATGGATTGCAGCCTCCCCAAGGAAATGTGGGAGCTGAGCGTGGGCTGTTGCTTCTTGGGTGACTGCACTGGGCTGTTACATAAGGTGACACCGTTTCAGCAGCATATCTGTCTCTGAAAAAAAACAAAACAAAAACTAAAATAAAGTGTGAGACCTCTATACCATTTTGGAAGCTAAAGGTAAAAATACTCTGAGAGTAAAATAACAAGTTGTGGAGTCCAAGTGGATGAAGGCCCCTGCTGCCATGGTAGCATATCAGAGGGGACAAGACCAATTCCTGTCCTTAGATTGGCTCTGGTTTGTGGTGCCCTGCTTGCAGAGGTAATAGCTCAGGTCTCGGGAGCAACTTCACCACCCAACCCTTTGAAAGTTAATTTACATAGACAAAGCAGCACATGAACTGTGGCCATTCTCCTATTGCTCCAGAGCTAACCCAGCTGTCTGTAGCTGGAACTTTACCCACACCAGGTAGACACACTGCTTCCTTACAAATAAATTTTGGGTGTGATTGTTAGAATCCTCAAGACAGCAAGGCTGAAAAATGATGCTCCATGAAAAACACTTTTCATTGATTTTAGGGAAGTCAAGCCTACTTTCCTGATTTCTTGCTCTAGAGAGAGCACAAACATCCAAAACTGAAATCAATGTTATGAGGTGATAATTTTCTTTGCACCCCTCTTTACTCACCCCTGTAAATATATTTAAAAGGATTCACAGAGACAAAAAGAAAAGACAGGTTCATGATCTTAAGCTGAAAGTATCACAGAATTGAAAAGTATCCTTGACATATATTTTTAAATCAAGATACATGTCTCTATTTTTGCCTTTTAAGTATTCTTATATGTTAGAAGGTGGTTTTTTTATTGCCACTACCTGGAAATAGTTTTTAGAAGTGTGCTCTTACTCCTTTATGTTTTGATTCCCTTTTCATTAATGGTTTTAATAGACTCTTACTTTCCTGTATATTTCTGCTTGTAATTTAAAAAGATGAAACAAATGCTTTAAACAAAAGTCCTTTCTTTCAGCCAGCAATTTTTGGTTTATGTATAATATTTTACATATAGAAGGCTTAAGAAATAATAAATTAAAATGCTTTTGCAAGGAGCAACACAGACCATTAAAGCTTTTGTTTTTTTCCATAAATAGCTCAAATCTGCCATCTAGTGATATAAAACAGAATTTAATGGAACCAGCCCCTTTGATTTTTCTCTGGAAAAATCTTGCTTACCTTCCAGACGTGCAAAAACAGTGCCATCTAGTGGATAGTCCCGAGACCACGCAGGCAAAAATAAAAAAAAAATAAAATACATATATATATATATATATTTATATATTTATCAAAATCTATTGCTGCTGGCTGCACAACAAGCTACTTACCCATTTTGGAGTGGATTCAATAGGCTTAGTGTCCTGCGACTCCATAGAAATCTTTGCTGCCATCATTTGAGGTGACATATAAACCTCTACATGTATTTGTAGTTTATTTTAACAGCACCAAAACAAAAGACATTGTGCAAATTTCTCTTCAAGTTAAATGTACCCTTTATTCTTGCTTATTTTGTAGTTTTGGCTTGTTGTTATTTTTATATTCCCTTAATGGGATCATCTAAACTTTAAGGGATTTTGGAAGGATAAAAAATATTGATGGTCTTTAAGCTTGCTTTAAAAGCAAAGAGATCTAGCTCTTTTTTACAAAGACAAATATAATTTGTGAAGTCAAGTGATCTGTACTTTGTAGTACGCCACAATAATAAACAAAAGACATTTTATAATCTACAGTTTTGCTGAGTTTCATATTTCTTCCACCATTTGCTGAGTAGTGCTTCGAAATCATAAATGCATCCTGTCGAGCTCAGTAAATATGAAGAGAGCAATTTTTATTTGTACACATACCACGTACCAGGATTTCAGAAACATTGTTAAAAGTAGGGAAAAGGGACATTGCCATAGACAAGGACTGCCCTTGGGACTCAGTGCCTAAGTACCTGAAGAATCAAGTAGTCAATTGCTGGGATTTTCAGATACTTACCTTCAAAATTGCTTTCAACATTTAGGCCATCTTGCTTAAGGGTGAACAAATTCAGATTCAGGTCTGATGATTCAGATCTTTTAAATGTACTTTGGTAATGATTCCTCCTGGAATCCAATGTGCAGGCAGCCTTCTATGCATGTGTTGACTTAGAGGCAGATGAAGATTTCACAGTGCTCCCTAGTGTGCCTCTGATCAGAAAAAGAGGCTCACTGCTCACAAAAGAGTGGTGTGAGCTCCATTCTATATTCGAGAAAAGACCCTCCTTCTCTGGCTTAGCTTTCCTTAGCTTCAGGCTTGCAAAGATTACCAGATGCTCACATCTCATCCAACTGCCTGAGGGCTCTTCTAATGGTTAAGAAAATAAATGGGTGATTTTGATGCATTTTTCTTCTAAAATTTAGATACCTTCTCCTTCCTGTCGAAGTTAATTGAGCCACAAAGGCCCATTCTACCTTCTCTCAAGTACAAAAGAGTGTAGAAGTAGTACTCAGAGGTAAACAGCTCCAGACAGTCACAACTGATCAGGTGCAACTCTGTTTCTGGATAGAACTGGACATAGACCTAATTCTTCTCAGGAAATAATGATAATAGTCTTGCTCTTAACAAAAGTTCTCATCATTAGCCTGGCCTAGCTCCACTATTTTCCAAAATCTTTTGGTGTTGTACATGAGGGACACTCCAGCCAGATGCCAGACAGAAAAGCTGGAGTCTTTATTTTGATAGTCAGTTTATCAGGATACACAAAGTTTAAAACATGAGACATCCCTTAGCAGAAATCACTCAAGACATTGAATGTCCCTCAGAGGTCATTGGAGAAGTCAAAGAGGCAAATAAAAAAAACCAAAAAGGCATTTTATCTTAACGTTAAAAATATCCCTTATGCAATATAAAGCAAAAATACCTCTTTAATTCCAGCATCAAAAAGACTTTGCAAGCTCTCAGAAACTGATAAAATTATGTCATTTTAAAAACTGCGATGCCTCAATAACACAGACAGGGATATGTGGAGCAAGAGATTATGTAGCCATGGGCCTTCACTCCCATGGAAAGCTCATCAGCATTTGCAGCATCCAAGAAAACAGTTCTGCACTGAGCACATCAGGTAGGCAAACTAACACACCTGCAGTATGGGGGTGAGGGCTCTTTTCATCCATCTCAACTCTCATCCTAAGAAATACTTTCACTCAGCAATAGACACTCAGTGGGAATTTGTCATGCGTTTGCTGGCACTGGTGACACCAGTGTAAATGCCATTTAAAATGTGATCTCACAAAGGCACAGACTGTTCAGAATGAACTGGTGGAACATTCTGGTCAAGAAATAGTGGAGGTGAACTGCATCAGCTATCAATAAGTCAAGGAGGAGGGGTGTTTTTATATGTAACAGTAATACCAAAAGTGGGAAGGAAAGAAACCATTCATAGTCTGCACACTCAGAGGGCCAAGCCAGGGTTAAGCACCTGATATTGGACAATTGGACACAGCCATAACTCACACGATATTCCATCAGAAGGCTGTTGCACAGAACACACACCACTAAGTTAGAAACTGGAGTGAATTATGATTGTGTCCAATATCAAGTGCTTAGCCCTGGCATATAAGGAAAATCTGACCAGAGCTCCAGCCCTTCCCAAATCCAGCCCTCCAGGCCTTCAAAGCCTGCTGCTGTGAGCCATGCAATAAGACACCTATCTGACAGACCCTTTCAGGCAGCCAAGACAATGCAGCTAGCTTCCAGCCTCTCTTCTGTGACCCTCAGGGACTGGAAATTTGATTTAACCATTGTACCAACAGCAGCACAACTTTGGAGGGAAAACAGCCTCAGCCTGGGAGATCTTAAACCCTAGGTCCTTAAAGGGCATTCCAAGCACTGTGGACTACCCAGCAGTGAGCACAAGGGACTGGCCTCCCTCACTGTTGAAGTTGCACCACTGGATGGGTGAGAATGCAAGTCTTTGCACCAGAAGGAGAACAATCACTGAAGACTCTGAGCCTCATCTGAGAGTAGGCATAATCTGAAAAAAAGAGTTTTTCATTCCTTACTTCCTTTCTTACTAGCCACCACCATCATCCTATCCTGTCTGATGCTCAGTCTCAGAACCAGTTGTGCTACATTTTCAAGTAACAGCTGCCACACTTTCATGTGTGCCTCCCCTATGACTGTGGAATAATCCCATAATTTTTAGGAAAACCTCTTTGCAGTTTATTTTCCCTCAAGATTCCCTCAGTTTTATCATATCGTCCCTTTGTACTTCCCACTTTACTTTAACCACTTCTTTTTATACAGAATAGTATTTGGGAAAGGGCTGTCTTTCTACTCTGTGCTTGTATTCCAGGCAGCATGTGTGAATTCATGTCCCTGAGCAGAACTCCTGAGAGTATTTGATGAATCTATAGATATAAAATTGTCATTCTGGACATTATGGAAACATCTAGTTCGTCCATATCTGTTGGAGACGCTGAGATGAAAAGAAAGTTGGCACAGAACCAAAGATGTAGATAGTCTTCTCTCAAAAACTGAAGTTATCACCTCTCTTGTCTTCAAAGTACTTTTGCCTGAGAGAGAGAGGATTTGAAACAGACTCCACACAATTTTGCTTGGGGACAGCTTACAGAATAAAAAGGTGAAGTATTACAAAGCTGAGCAAGTCAGAGTAAAGACAAATCATTCCTGTGGTGAGTAGCTCCTTGCAGAATCAAAATTCATTTGGAAGCATCTTAGCATTGAGTTTTCAGGGCCCTGTATTGAAAAATGAGACTACCACCAGCAGACCCAGGGCAGGAGTTTTATAAATGTTCACTGTTCCTCCTGTTTATTGAAGCTTTGCTCATGCATCTAAATGACAGAACTAGAACTTTGCTTGCCATTTTAGGACATTGCTGCCTGTATTTCAAAAAATACTTCTACAGTGACCTTGATCAATCAGTTTGCCCCAACTCAGTGCTTTTATCTAATGATTAGTATCCCAGA
Source organism: Molothrus aeneus (assembly GCF_037042795.1). Classification (NCBI taxonomy): domain Eukaryota; kingdom Metazoa; phylum Chordata; class Aves; order Passeriformes; family Icteridae; genus Molothrus; species Molothrus aeneus. Next base: position 57,152,899 of record NC_089647.1, on the reverse strand, counting down.
GAAAATGTAATGGTACTGAATCAGTGACAAAAC